>NC_090319.1:382461710-382771842 GCF_040869045.1 Eurosta solidaginis | reverse complement strand
GTTTATTGGAACTAGTTGGTTTATTGGAACTATTTCGGTAGTTTCAAACTAGTGTTAAAATTATAGCTTACTTGTTTTCTTGGTACTATTTCGTTGGTTCCGAAACGTAGAGAAATTCTAAATGCTGCTTCTAGAACGATATTAGAGCATTTATCGATACCTCCGAGCAAGTGGGAATGTTTGGGAAAACAAATCATACTCATAGTCGAAGTTATTTAAAGCTGGTAGTAGCTTTTTTGTAGATAATATATTTCTCAAATTAAATATGAAAAATAAAAACCCAAGCTGTTCATTTTATAAATGGGTAAAATCTTGTTAGTACCGAACTTGTACTTATATCGCAATTCACGTCTAGTTCCGAACTAGAAATGTGGATCACTAGTTACTGACTGAAAGGATTTTTGGGAATCGCCCACTATTAAACTTTTTTTTTTGATAACTTAAGTTTAGACTTCTCCAGATTCAAATTGAAATCCAGTACTAAGCACTCACTTTCAGGAAGACCATTATAATCTATATTTAAACAAAATTTGGTTTGATCATATGTACAAAATGTTTCAGATTTAGGCTCAAACTTTTTACCGTGTGCCTGCCAAAATCTCAAACCACTTATTGATAAAAAGTGGCGGCCGTAATGTGGTGAGAGCGTGCTTGGCATACCACACTGAAGGTCTTGAGTTCAGGTTCCGGCCAAAGCAACATCAAAAATTCAGAACAAGTTTTTCAATTGGAAAAAAAAAAATATGTCCAAGCGCGGTCGCTCCTCGGCAGTGATTTGGCATACACCCCAAGCGTATTTATACTATGAAAAGCTTATCTATCAGTGAAAATACATCTTCCTTGCATCAGCTTCTATTAAGAATCGGCAAAAAATATGGGACCTACATGTGTGCCAATTTGTAGGGAAAATCAAAAGGGAGAAAGACGTAAATTCGAAGAGAAGTATGGCCTAAATCTTCTCGGAGATAAATCGCGCCAAGCATTAATTAATTTTTTTTATTGTTAGTGCGTCAAGCCTAATACTAACTCTAAATCAGACAAACAAACAGCTTTTTAACTACCAAAATAACAGATTCAAGGTTGTTATGTTTATTCTAACGAAATGAAATTAGCGCGTATTTGGTAAAATATTTTGTTATTCTTTTTCAATGGAAAATTTAACTGTATTTAATTGCTCGTTTCAATATTTGTACAGTTGAATTGTGGTATTAACTTCACTTAGGTTAAGTGATATGTGTACCATAGGACCGTATTTTTAACCTTTTTACGCATATGGTACACTGGTGTTCCAAAAATATTTCCTTGTATAGCAACAAGGCTAGCAATATTTTACTAGGTTTTTCATTGTAAGTTACTTAATCTTATCTGAATATATAGATTCGAACCGATTTTCATTTAAAGTGTTTATAATAATAACAAAACGAAAGCTCATGGCAATTTATTAAATATAATGCGCGGTCGCCCTTCGGCATTGATTTGGCATACACTCCAAGCGTATTTCTACTATGAAAAGCTTTTCAGTGAAAATGCATCTTTCTTGCATCAGCTTCCGTTTGGAATCAGCATAAAACATGTAGGTCCCGTCTGACAATTTGTAGGGAAAACTAAAAACGGAGCAAACCGCAAATTCGAAGAGAAATTCGGCCTAAATTTTCTCGGAGATAAATCGCGCCAGCATTAATTAATTTTTATACTCAGTTGAGCAGAGCTCACAGAGTATATTAACTTTGATTGGGTAACGGTTGGGTGTATAGGTATAAAGGAATCGAGATAGATATAGACTTCCATATATCAAAATCATCAGTATCGAAAAAAAATTTGATTGAGCCATGTCCGTCCGTCCTTTAACACGATAACTTGAGTAAATTTTGAGGTATCTTGATGTAATTTGGTATGTAGCTTCCTGGATACTCATCTCAGAACACTATTTAAAATGAACGAAATCGGACTATATCCACGCCCACTTTTTCGATATCGAAAATTTCGAAAAACACAAAAAGTGCGATAATTCATTGCCAAAGACGGATAAAGAGATGAAACTTGGTACGTGAGTTGAACTTATCACACAGAATTGAAAACTAGTAAAATTTTGGACAATGGGTGTGGCACTGCCCACTTTTAAAAGAAGGTAGTTTAAAACTTTTGCAAGCTGTAATTTAGCAGTCGTTGATGATATCATGATGAAATTTGGCAGGAACGTTACTCCTATTACTATATATACGCGTAATAAAAATTAGCAAAATCGGAGAAGGACCACGCCCACATTTAAAAAAAATTTTTTTTTTAAAGTAAAATTTTAACAAAAAATTTTATATCTTTACAGTATATATGTAAATTATGTCAACATTCAACTCCAGTAATGATATGGTGCAACAAAATACAAAAATTAAAGAAAATTTCAAAATGGGCGTGGCTCCGCCCCTTTTCATTTAATTTGTCTAGGATACTTTTAACGCCATAAGTCGAACAAAAATTTACCAATCCTTGTGAAATTTGGTAAGGGCTTAGATTCTAGGACGATAACTGTTTTCTGTGAAAAAGGGCGAAATCGGTTTGAAGCCACGCCCATTTTTTATACACAGTCGACCGTCTGTCCTTCCGCTCGACCGTTAACACGATAACTTGAGCAAAAATCGATATATCTTTAATGAACTTAGTTCACGTGCTTACTTGAACTCACTTTATCTTGGTATGAAAAATGAACGAAATCCGACTATGACCACGCCCACTTTTTCGATATCGAAAATTACGAAAAATGAAAAAAAATGCCATAATTCTATACCAAATACGAAAAAAAGGATGAAACATGTTTTATTGACGCGAAATATAACTTTAGAAAAAACTTTATAAAATGGTTGTAACACCTACCATATTAAGTAGAAGAAAATGAAAATGTTCTGCAGGGCGAAATAAAAAACCCTTAAAATCTTGGCAGATATTACATATATAAATAAATTAGCGGTATCCAACATATGATGTTCTGGGTCACCCTGGTCCACATTTTGGTCGATATCTGGAAAACGCCTTCACATATACAACTACCACCACTCCCTTTTAAAACTTTCATTAATACCTTTAATTTTATACCCATATCGTACAAACAAAGTCTAGAGTCACCCCTGGTCCACCTTTATGGCGATATTTCGAAACGGCATCCACTTATAGAACTAAGGCCCACTCCCTTTTAAAATACTCATTAACACCATTCGTTTGGTGCCCATATTGTACAAACAAATTCTAGGGCTACCCCTGGTCCACCTTTGTGGCAATATCTCGAAACGGCGTCCACCTATGAAAGTAAGGATTACTCCCTTTTAAAATACTCATTAACACCTTTCATTTGATACCCATATCGTACAAACGCATTCTAGAGTCAACCCTGATCCACCTTTATGGCTATGTCAATAAATGGCGTCCACCTATAGAACTATGGCCCACTCCCTCATAAAATACTTTTTAATGCCTTTCATTTGATACACATGTCATATAAACACATTCCAGGGTTACCCTAGGTTCATTTTCCTACATGGTGAATTTCCTTATTTTGTCTCCATAGCTCTCAACTGAGTATGTAATGTTCGGTTACACACGAACTTAACCTTCCTTACTTGTTCAATTGAAAATTTAATTGTGCTTAATTGCTCCATTCAATATTTTTACAGTTGAATTGTGGTATTAAGTTCACTTAGCTTAAGTGATACGTGTACAATATTTCCGTATTTTTATCCCTTTCACGCATATGGATCACCGGTGTTCCAAAAATATTTCCTTGTATAGCGCAACAAGGCTAGCAATATTTTACTAGGTTTTTCATTGTAAGTTACTTAATCTTATCTGAATATATAGATTCGAACCGATTTTTATTCAAAGTGCTTATTATAATAACAAAACGAAAGCTCATGGCAATGTACTGAATATAAAAGAAAACTACCAGTGAAATACCATTTCTAAAAGTCCTTTATTTTACGAGTTTAGACTTCATAGGGACCCGATGTCTTATTAGATCTGTAAGATATCTTATTAGAGTTTTACATTTTGTAAGCTGAAGTATTTCATGATTTGAGCATATATTGAGATATCTAAACAAAATTCGGTATGCGGGCTTATCTGGACCCAATATAGACTGGTATTGAAAATGAATAAAATCGGACGATCGGCGTGGCTCCACCCACATTTAGAAAAACCACCGTTAAAGATATTACATTCTAATTTGTCGGAGACATTATCCTTTCCAAATTATATAGACTGAGTAAAGATAATCAGAATCAGTTTTCTATACCAAATACGAAAACAAGGATGAAACATGGTAAGGTAATTGGATTGTTTTATTGATGCGAAATATAACTTTAGAAAAAACTTTATAAAATGGTTGTAACACCTACCATATTAAGTAGAAAAAATGAAAATGTTCTGCAGGGCGAAATAAAAAACCCTTAAAATCTTGGCAGATATTACATATATAAATAAATTAGCGGTATCCAACAGATGATGTTCTGGGTCACCCTGGTCCACATTTTGGTCGATATCTGGAAAACGCCTTCATTAATACCTTTAATTTTATACCCATATCGTACAAACTCTAGAGTCACCCCTGGTCCACCTTTATGGCGATATCTCGAAAAGGCGTCCACCTATAGAACTAAGCCCCACGCCCATTTAAAATACACATTAACACCTTTCATTTGATACCCATATCGTACAAACAAAGTCTAGAGTCATCCCTGGTCCACCTTTATTGCGATACCTCGAAAAGGCGTCCGTCCACCTATAGAACTAAAGCCCACTCCCTTTTAAAATACTCATTAACTCCTTTCGTTTGATGCCCATATTTTACAAACAAATTCTAGGGTCACCCCTGGTCCACCTTTATGGCGATATCTCGAAATCGCGTCCACCTATGGAACTAAGAATTACTCCATTTTAAAATACTCATTAAAACCTTTCATTTGATGCCCATATTTTACAAACAAATTCTAGGGTCACCCCTGGTCCACCTTTGTGGCAATATCTCGAAACGGCGTCCACCTATGGAAGTAAGGATTACTCCCTTTTAAAATACTCATTAACACCTTTCATTTGATACCCATATCGTACAAACGCATTCTAGAGTCAACCCTGATCCACCTTTATGGCTATATCCCTAAATGGCGTCCACCTATAGAACTATGGCCCACTCCCTCATAAAATACTCTTTAATGTCTTTCATTTGATACACATATCATACAAACACATTCCACGGTTTCCCTCTGTTCATTTTCCTACATGGTGATTTTCCTTATTTTGTCTCCATAGCTCTCAACTGAGTATGTAATGTTCGGTTACACCCGAACTTAACCTTCCTTACTTGTTCAATTGAAAATTTAATTGTGCTTAATTGCTTTGGACAGTTGAGTTGTTGTATTAAGTTCACTTAGCTTAAGTGATACGTGTACAATATATCCGTATTTTTATCCCTTTCACGCATATGGATCACCGGTGTTCCAAAAATATTTCCTTGTATAGCGCAACAAGGCTAGCAATATTTTAATAGGTGTTTCATTGTAAGTTACTTAATCTTATCTGAATATATAGATTCGAACCGATTTTTATTCAAAGTGCTTATTATAATAACAAAACGAAAGCTCATGGCAATGTACTGAATATAAAAGAAAACTACCAGTGAAATACCATTTCTAAAAGTCCTTTATTTTACGAGTTTAGACTACATAGGGACCCGATGTCTTATTAGATCTGTAAGATATCTAATTAGAGTTTTGCATTTTGTAAGCTGAAGTATTTCATGATTTGAGCATATATTGAGATATCTAAACAAAATTCGGTATGCGGGCTTATCTGACCCAATATAGACTGGTATTGAAAATGAATAAAATCGGACGATCGGCGTGGCACCACCCACATTTAGAAAAACCACCGTTAAAGATATTAAATTCTAATTTGTCGGAGACATTATCCTTTCCAAATTATATAGACTGAGTAAAGATAATCAGAATCAGTTAAAGACCACTCCCACTTTTCCTAAAGGTTCAACCTTAACAAAACTTCCACTAACTCTATGGGATTTAACTACATTTGATATTCTACCTCAGTAGAGGTATGATTGAGCTAGGGACAAATAGGCTGCGACCCGCCCCTTTTTTGGTATCCTTTCCAAAATAATTACAATGTCATAAGTCGTACAAAAATCTCCCAATCCGAACGAAGTTTGGCATGTAATTTTTTTTCATAGCTACGACTCTTAAACTGCATTTATATCCGCTTAATTTCATAAGTGGTATCCTCTGCATCCTTTTCGCTTCTTTTGAACGAAAATGAGTTCAGAATAGAACCATATATGTATATACTAGGGTGGTTACAAGTTATATGGTGAATTTTAATTTTTGGTCTATCTTTAGGGGCACCCTCCTAAAACATGCTTATAGATCAGAAAATGATTATTGCAAAATTTCAGGTCAATACGATAATGCTAAAAGGTGCCTCATTAAGGACAAAGTTAGGAAAAACAGCGATTTTTCAGAAAAAAAAAATTTAGTGTTTCGTCAGTAAAAGTGAAACCATTTATGCCAGGAACTTTACTCGTATTGACCATTGAATATTGTAATGTCCATAGACGTTTGCATGGAAATTAAAAATTAGGGATATCCACTATGACCTGATCTGATAAAGGCTAAATACTGCTAAAAATAACCGTTTTATAAAAATATTATTAAGATCAAAATCAATACAAATAACCGAACTAAGACTCTCTTACTTGTTTATTTTATATTTATCGAGAATTTATTTTATAAGGTCGAAGCCTTATCCAAATAAAAACACAGTGTATATATTTTATATTAATTTTGTATCCTTTTCGATATTTCGTCTACAGTCTGAACTGTAATATTGGAAGGAGTACAAAACGAAAATACAAATATAAAATATATACACTGTGTTTTTATTTGGATAAGGCTTCGAGCTTATAAAATAGTTTAATAAATTTAAAGATTAAAGGCTAATAATAATTTATAAAAAATGTATCGAAAGTGTCTCTTAAGTATGTAAATCTGTTCGCTCAGCTCCATTCATGAAAGGTATGAAGTCTTCGGCACAGCCGAAGACAGTCCCGTCCTTACTTGTGTTACCTGTAATTGTTATAAATACGTATTTCCATGCTGATGAAAAAAGTAACTGTTAGCACTTTATGAGAATTTTTCAATTTGCAGAATTTTTGTACCAGTACTTATGTATAGAATGTATTATTTAGAACATTTGTACAGCCAAGGAATTTAGTTATAAACGCAAAAGGGTTAATGACTTAACACAGTGCTGTTTCCAAACTGATAATATTGTTACGAATGTTAGCGGCACTAAGGGGTACTGCCATCTCTAGGCCGATGCTAAGCAGTGACGTGAATTCACATCAGTACTTCAATCATTATGTCTACACATACGCGTGCACGCGGCGGAGAAGCAACGCACAAGCACATGCAGATATCTTATCTTAAATGCTCCTAAAGTTATGCAGTTGTGATTGTGGAAGTGTCGCTCACACATACAAGCGCATGGGGTATGAGAGAAGCTATAAAAATTATACATCTATAGTTGTAGCTGAGAAATGTATAACTAACTAGTAAGTTCTGGAATTAGAAAAGCCTAGAAATATGCAACGAGGAGGTCCGACAGTATAAAAGGGCGACAACAATGGAGGCGAGAGATCAGTTTCATCTAAGCTATCAGTCAGTTTGGTTAGTTGCAAAGTATAAGTGTTATTGTGAAGTACTTTAATAAAGGTCATTATTCCATTATTCAATATTGGAGTTATTTATTCAACAGTTTAGTGATTCGAACTTAGCAGAAGGTTGCAAATAAGAGGATTTGCAGTAAATTCGTTAAAATATGTTCAATCTTGTAGTGCTACAAAAGCCAGAGTTATGAACAGTGCACTAAATTTTGAGCAAAAACTCTGCTCGAAGTTAATTGGGCTGACATAGTCAACATCTTGTGTTAAATTTTGATGAGAAGTTAATTTGTTTAATGAGCTTTAGACGACTTCGAAGGAATATAGAAATTGACTTCCCATCGCCTCAAATACAACAAACCTACTATCCATAATTCTTTTGTTATAAATGTGACTTCTTGTATGTTTTTGCAAGAGAGCGCGGGGTCCCAGCCTCGGTAAAGCGTCATAACTATTTGTATTTGGGCCTAGATAAATGACATTCGGTCGGAGTCTAGACAATTTCGATACGGAGTGTGTACACAAGGGTATTATTACTTTGATTAGATAACGGTTATTGGCCATGACATATAGACATCCTTATGTCAAAATTACCAGCATCGAAAAAGGTTTTGATTGAGCCATGTCCGTCCATCCGTCCGTTCACGATGACATGAGTAAAAATTCAGATATATTTACAAAATTTGGTATACCGGCTTATCTGGGCACAGAATAGATTGGTTTTGAAAATGAGCGAAATGGAATGACAACCACACCCACTCTGTCGATATCGAATTTTCGATAATGGGTGTTCGAGCGGGATATTCAATGAAGCCGGAATTCCTCGTGAATTCAGGAAAAGGGGAACTTTGGGTAACCTTGAAGCGCACGATGTGGGTAAAAGAACTTACCAGATTTGCCTATCTGTCCAACAACAATTAGAACACAAACTTCTAATATGAATGTATATATATATATAACAATAGCCTGTCGCACAGGCCTTTATTTCTAAAATAGATAAAGCGAAGGTATATGGGAAAACACTCACCTGGTTGATCGCTGGTAGAAAATTTGCCTCCTTAATATACTGCTGTTCATCGTTTTTATGAGGGTGGTGCCTTTGGCCTTTCTTTCGACACATGCAATTGAAGTATTGTTATGATTTTCAATGGATTCTTGGCTATTAGTTAATGTTTGGTCGTTAGTTGTGCATTTGTTTGGGATCAGTGAGCCATTAAAATCAAAGTGCCACCGCATTTGGGTATTAGTGTGCTTATTGGTTTTGCTTTTTTTAAATAATTTTCTAAGTTCAATTAATGTTAATCATTTAAAATATTTTACAGCATAATACTATTTGTACTATTGACATCATACAACACCATTATCACCTGCTTCTGTGAACTTTTAAGACGTTTGAAATTTTTATTTACAAGCTTAGCTATTTACAAAGGGGCGTAATTAAAGTTCGGAGAATTCATGGCGCATGTTCATAACCTATCTGATTCTGACCTGTGGAAAGAGGAATGCATAGTTCTAATGTTTATGAAGTATAAGAAGATATAAAAATCGTTATAGAAATGCAGCCATTTTATCTTCTTCTTTTTCTTGTAGCAATAAAAATACTCCCCGAACGTTTGGGAAGTGTTATCCACCATCTCGAGAGCGATTCATATATGACCACGGCGAACCATTTTGGTCGTCCCGCCCCCAGGCCCTAGTTGCTTTATAAATTCGGGGTCGGCAGAGCCTTTCGTGCTAAGTATGTGTACGATGCATTCCTACTTGTAACAGGATTCGCCTCGGATAGGTTAGGCTGCAATTTGGGCTAGTGATGCTGTGAAGCTTTAAAGCTTTGTATTTGGCTTAAAAACCCCTTGAATCGCATTGAATGCCAAGGTATTTCATCTGCACTAATTATATAAAATACATTGGTCAAATAAATCGAGGACTGAGTGAAAAGGTAGCAGCATCTTCTCGGATTTGATGCCGGACTGTTTCGGGATCATTTAAGTACCTGTTCGGTAAAAACTCTTTATTATTTTCGGTAAGCATTTGGTACTGTTCTTGAACTTTTTTCAGATTATTTCAAGATAATTTTTCAGACCATTGTTGGATTATTTCTGTATCATTTCGGATTGCGTTTGGGATAATTTTGGCACTGCTTTTGGAAATATCGGCAGTTTTCTCAAAATAATTTGATGATAAATTTGTGATCTTTTCGCGATTATTTTCGGAACCAATTGGGGATAATTTCGTGTCAAACTTGTTTTCAACATCATTTTGGAATAAATCAGTAAACATTTTGGGATTATTATCGAAATAAATTCGCAATAGTTTTGTTTCGAGCTTGTTTTCATGAGCATTTCGGGATAAATTGATGACCATTTCGAGATTGTTTTCGGGATAAATTCGGAATAAAATCGCTGGTATCTTTAGATCTTTTCGGAATTACGGAAATATGAGGGGATCATTGTTTTTCAGGCCATAGTCAGATAAATGATACCCATTCGGAATTCTTTTCGTAATTATTTGGCCATTCGGGATACTTTCGCTACTTCAATAGGCATAATTTTTTACTGTTTAGAGATAACTTCGGGATCATTTTTGTATAACTCGAGAATCATTTCGGAATCCATTCCGGACTATTCAAGGATATTTTTAGAACTTTCTCAGGATTATTTTCGGAATGATTTCGATACTATTTCGAAACAGTTTTGAGTGACGGGATTATTTTGGGACTGTGAATCTTTTTAAAGCTACATCGGGATAATTCGCGATCATTTGGGGGATTTCGTTAGAAAGATGATTTTCTGTCTGGAAATTTATCTTAGAAGTGAGAGTTTCCTATTTAGGGCTAGATTGAGAATTTTCAATTTTTGTATCAGAGTTTTGAAATATTTCATGGTAGCAATTCCTATCTGCTATTTTCCAATAATATAACATTTCCCACGCCTGTTTCCAAATTTACCACTAATTTTCAATAAACAATTAACACAACATCAGTTTACCAGTCGAACTTTTGTTAATTTTTAACAGTATGTATGTATGTTTTCAATAGTTGTTTTTAGCTTTATCTATACCATGCCTATTAGAGTAAATAAAAGTCTAGCAATAAGCTTTTTCTAAATTGACGACGTAAACATGAAGTCTTTCAGTATTTAAAATCGTTTCACGAAGCCATATAAACGCAAAAACTTCCACTTGACGTTAAGCTAGAAGCTCTGTTATAGTTTTTGTAATTGCTATTTTTTACTTTTTACTTGTTGTTGTAAGCTGCTTTATGATAATAGTGATATTCTATTTATTTATTTTGCACTAGTCCTAGGCGTCGGAGGGTTGACATTTTTTAGGTATTTAATGTAACATATAACCGAGCACAGAGATGTAACTTTACACAAAATTAATTTCATACGAGACCGGTACCTCATATAAGACCTTACATATGCCATTCAGAGTTGATTTCGAAAATTTCATTTAATAGAGCAAATCAACTCACATTTGTATATGTGATAACTTTGGTTTTTGGGGGAATATCTTCCGTGACGTCTATGTCGTCGCTGTAAGTCCTAACAGCTTTTGTAGTGGTCATTATGTGGAGGTAGAGTAAGGAGCATTCAATCGGGGCACATATTATCTGAGTTAAGCGGTAAAATATACTTGGATTGATACCAGAAGCGATTAACTGCTTCGCCTGCGCATTTCTCTGCGCTCCCTCTCAGTATCCATGGGATACGTTAGCATTAGTAGTTCCACCGCCTCATACATAGCGTATAAGCGTAGAAAGCGATTTGGGATAATATGGTTAAATGTTTTTTCTATCATTGCTCATGGTATGGGGAAAATAGAACGTAAATATAAGCTTAGTAGCTGGTGTTTGTAGTCTGTATGGGGAATAACAGAATGTTACCGTAAGTGTAGTCACTACACTGTAGCGTAGTAGATAAGGCAAGGAAAGTAATGGAAGGAAAAGCAAAAAAGGAAAGCGAAGAAAAGGGAAAGTAAATTAACGGGAACGGAAAGGAAATGAAGGGAAAAAAGGAAAAGAGGGGAGAGATAAGAAGTCAACCCCAAAACCGGTATAGAAACAGGACGATCTGCTATCGATTAGTCATAAAATTATTATCGCATTGTTATCGATGAGTTATCGGTTTGTTATCGACGAGTTAGGGACGTATTTTCCATTTCTTATCGCCAAGTTATCGGTTTGTTATAGGTGTGTTATTGGAGAATAAAACCGCACAAACCAGTTTTATAGAAAACAAATCTATAAGCCGGTAAGACCGTCACCGTTACTGGGAGTGATTTTGTGAAAATACTTACGTTAATAAATTAATGCGAACAATGAGCGACGGTCATGCTCCCTCATAGTTCATTCGCAACTGAGTACACTTTGGAATATGTGTCATAGGAAAAGCGTTCAATGGTTGCATACAAATAATCCAGTTAAATTTTTTTTTAAAGATTTTTCATTGAATATTTCATTGATCAGTCAATAAACTAAAAGTTGATTAAATACTAAATACCTACCTACTATTTTGAAATTTTATTGATTATGAGCTTGATGCTACTAAGCCAATTGCTTTTAAATTGCTGCTTATGATTCATGCATGAAACCTTTTATTAACAAATGCAAAGAATTTTGCTCACAGATACGTTTTTTTTCTATATATTAATATATACATATACACCTAATTACATACACATATATGGAAATAATCACTTATTCCTAACTACTTCTACATTCAACTGCCTGTTTTTTCACATCTGCGATTAAAACACATGCACAACCCACCTACATTGCAAGTGTTATACTGTGAAAAAATAAACAAACACATTTTTGGTTTTCTTACACGCCAAGAATTCCCCAATCAGCGTAATTTAAGCGATTTTTTCTTTATCATCCTCCTTTAGCAGGAATTCATTCACCTATGAATAGCCGCAAATTGAAAATTGATATGTAAAAGTATTGATTTGTTTACGCTAAGTTTAGGTTTTTTCGAAATGCAATTTATTGTTGTTGTCTTTTATAAACTCACTCTTATTTATTTATATATATATGTAAGTACAAATATATGTATGCCACCTTTAGTGCACTGATTTTGTTGCACTTCATTGTTGTTTTGCCGGCTTTTGTTACCTTGGCCAAAACGCAAAGAGGTCAGGGCAAAGTGAATGCCGTAATTTTTAGCTGGTCAGTTGGGTTTGGTTGGATGAAATGTCTCCAAATCCAAGCCAACTTAGCGAGCCAGACAACAAATTGCAGTAGACTAATAAAACAAAAAAAGAGGGTTAAAGAATATAAAAATGCAGAACACATTGACCTGAGAGGGTGTGGGAACATAAGAAAAGGGGGCGAGTGTTTGCAATTTACACAAAAAATCACAATCGCATGAGACAGACCTTACGGGTCACTAACGACATGCACAAAGAGGTTAACAGACATGTACTGAATATATTGGATTGCTAAAGATTGAAGACAGTGGGTGGGGTGGTGGTGTAAGTCTCTTACTATGGCAGTTGTAAGCGAAAGAGGGCTTTTATTAGCTTTGACTGGCATGGAATGCAATTTAAAACGTTTTAACGTTGACTTTTGTTGGTTTTAATTGAGTATTAAAATTACATTTGTGGCGAATCGAATAAGCAGGCAACGAAGAAACGTGTGAAACGGAATTTAATATGTAAAGTTTATACCCAAAATGGGGTAAAAATGAATATATAAAGTTCATATGAGGTTGTGGGAATGAAAATTTTCTTTTAAGTAAAATACCGCCAACAAGAAGCGTGCGAAATTTTGACTTAAAACTCAGCCACCCATTTTGCTAAAAAAACTCAAAACCCCAGTTATTTGTACATCAAATGTTAATATTTAAACAAATAAATTTAATAAAAAGTGACAACTTATCGCATTAAAATTGGCTTATAAAAGGATTAACAAAAACAGTAGAAACACAGTAATGAGGTAACACGAAACTTGTGCGAACAAATTGATGAGCGGCTTAAAGGAGTCAAATAAATATGCGACAACCTTAATTGGTTGGATTTTCTTACATTTTTTAAGAAGCTGAAAATTCATGAAATATTGTAAAATGTAAAAAACAAAATGAAAGGCAACAACAACAAAACAAAATCAACAAAACATAACAAAAAAAAGTTAATAAATAGGGATTGAATTGAAAAGTGAAACTTCTATGCCGAGTGCTGCCCAAGTATTTACTTTATGTTTTTCTATAGCTGAAAACAAATACCATACCATCTAACAATTCGTTTGTTTTCCTTATGATATAGTGAAAACATTTTTCAGGACATCCAATAAATAGACTGTAAAATTTTAGCTTTTTATACCCAGCTGTACTTGTACACAGGGTTATTATAACTTTTATTGGATAACGGTTGGTTGTACAGGTATAAAGGAATCGAGATAGATATATACTTCCATATATCTAAATCATCAGTATCGCAAAAACATTTGATTCGGCCATGTCCGTCCGTCCGTCCGTCTGTCCGTCCGTTCGTCTCTCCGTTAACACGATAACTTGAGTAAATATTGAGATATCTTCACCAAATTCCGTCCACTTGCGACAAAATCAATTTTACAAATATTATTAGTCATAATTGTTAAACCTATCGTAACAAAATTCGGCAGAGAGGTTGCTTTTACTATAAGGAATGCTTTGAAGAAAAATTAAAAAAATCGGTAAACGATTTTTAAAAGGGTCGTGGACGAATAAAATAAGCCATATCTTTGCAAAAAAGAGCTTTATATCAATGGTATTTCATTTCCCAAGTGGATTTATAACAAAAAATAGGAAAAACTTCAAATTAAAAAAAAAAAAATGGGCGTGGCACCGCCCGTGTTACGACAAGCAATTTTCTATGTTTCGGCAGCCATAACTCGAAGGAAAATTAGTTCATTAGTTTATTGCGCAGCTTGTAACACTATAAGCACACAAAACAAACAACAACAGCATTTCAAGTGTACAGCTGGGTATGTAATGTTTGGTGTCACCCGAACTTAGACTTCCTTACTTGCTATTTTAATGTTGAGAAGTGTACCAATACGACTTTAGCCTTTCCAAACAAATCGTATGAGAAATTTCATACATTTGAAATCGAACTTTAAACTCGAATAAGATCTCAACTTGTCAAGTAAAGAAAAAGTTTGAATGCAGTTTTTTTGTTCAATTTACTATAACAATATGTATAGCTAATAATTTGGGTACTAATGAATAAAGCTCTAACCCGCTTTCTATAAAAACTTGAAAACTCCGCATACAATTTGTCTGCAAAAGCTAAATTTGCAGATTTAAATTTTAAAATAAAAAGCTAAATTTTCTACAAGATGGATGTCTTGAACATAATGTTCATATACCAAACGGGGGGAAAATAACCTTTTTTTAACTAACCCCTAAGCTTCTACTCTTTTTTGGGATAATTTTCTGTTGCTGTAGTAACAGCAAACTATGAACCTTTTACGCGTCAGTAGGAAATTTCAAGTACATGTTATAAACTACAAGAAGCGCTTATGAAAGACCTAACATATCTACAGATTATACTAATGTGTAAAACACTAAGAAGGAGCATTTAACAATTTCTTACGAGCGGCCATAACTATTTCTGGGCGTCGAATAGGCTCAGACGGAGAAGGGTTACAGCGGAGTGTAGAGGAGTGACAATAAGGAAAGTTCATATGAATTAGTTCACAATAGTGAACGGCTTGATTCTGAGCTACGAGGATGCAGTCCTTGTCAGAGTGAAATTTTGTAATACACTTATACACACTTTACAGGGGTACCTGGGTGCCTGCCGCGATCTCCAGTCATCAGTATTAGCTCTCAATCCAAGTAAAACTGAGTTGCCTCTGTTTACGACGATAAACGATTCTCTTCTTTGGAGATGCACTGTGGTGGACAGCTCTACACACTTTTTGTACGATCAAGAAGAAAGAAGCATTTAAGCACTTGCCGTTTGTTGGAATAAGCGGGTCTTTTCGTACTTTACGTACTTTACACCTACTTTGAATATAAATCGAATGACATCGTGGAAAGGTGATCCTAGCGCGGTTAACAATAAATCTTTGCGCCGCGAGATATAAGCTTATGAATCATGGGCATTTTAGAATTCCGCCTTGCCTCGCCGTTGTTCCTAGCCTACTGGGTGGTAGCTTGGGCTCCAACCACTAGATTCAGCATTAATTTTCGGGAAAGCGGGAACAGCATCACGGATGGCCGGAAGGGGTGTTATATTCTTCTAAGGACTCGACGTCAGTTGGAAATTCAGGCTGGTATTAAGGTTGTGTTGGAAAGCTCTACCACAGTGACGTCTACGCCTTTGAGAGATTGTTTGACTTCACTCACAATGGTATCGAACTACTTGTGGATAAAGGTTATCTGATTGCTAAGGAAAAACTTCATTCAATTGTCACGCTGATCTATTGGCCTAAGCGGACACTATCGAACTGAACGCAGATGGCAGGATGGACTTCAGAGTTTCGCTGGAAAACTGAGTTTTATTTATTGACAAGGCAGCCTCAAGACAGCTAAGCAACCGCTGTGCTGACATCATCGCTTGTCAGGTGTCTAGGTCATTCTGACCAGCTGTTGACTGTTGCAACGCCACTGGGGTTTACTTCTTGACTTAATGGCTTAATGTTTCATAAAAGTACCATTAACGACTTCGGGTAAATTAAAAAAAAAATTTATGAAGTTTGATGGAGAAATTAGAGTTCGGTTTATTTTATGAAAATTATCACTTCCCTAAATATATATTATAGTACTAAAGTAAATTGCTGTTAAAGTTTTTTTATTTTTATCATTCGATGCAAAATAAAATTAACAAAACTATTAACTTTTCCCTAGACCACGATTATGTCCACATTGGTATGGAGTTATAAATTGAAGTTGTTTAATGGGGAGTACGCGGCACTAGCCCCGGCTGGGTGAGTGACGGGGCCCCTCTAGGCGAAAATAAATAACTGTGGAAAACTTGAAGCCTAGTTTGACATCTTGGAGGAACACCCTACAAATTCTTCTTTGTGTTTAATCTCAAAGCGCGATGCATGAATGGAAAATTTTACCTACATTGGTTCATATATCCTTGGTAATATAAGTTTAAACAGAGCACTGTCCACAAGTTGCGCTTTAGTATCGTACAGAGTCCCAACCACTTAATACTCAGCGGTCCATAAGCTTTCGATTTATCTATCTTTGCTGCACAGCGATTCAGTAAACAATTGGAAGTTAGCATCAACGGTAGACAATATGGACTATTAAGACTAATGTGCCACTAAAGCGTTCAAATGAGCTTTTTCCTACCTGGGAAGCGCCACGCAACCTAATCTTTACAATTTACCTTTTGATAGAAACTTTGTTGGAGGGCTATTATAGATCATTCCATCAAGGTTTCCAATCAATTTATAGGATAATTGAAAGTACAGAATCGTTTTTTTCTGAGTTAGCTCTACCTATTATTTGTGCGGAGAGTAGAAAAAGCCAGTGTAGTGCACTTCCTGACGTATATAAATGGCAAAACAATATATAATTTTTATACTCAGCTCTGCGGAGCTCAGAGAGTATATTAATATTGTTCGCATAACGGTACCCCGTAACGGCATAAACTAATCGAGATATATATAGAGAGTATATATATCAAAATGATCTGGGCGAAAAAAGAAATTCATTCAGCCATGTGCGTCCATCCCACAGTGGAACGAAATTGAAAATTTGAGACTTAGGACTTTAAATGTACATTTTCGTATTCTGTGATCTGTCTTATATCACATTTTTTCGTAAAACCTAATTTAAAAAAGTGATGACACTTTTAGTAACCGGGTTTTACATCGACATACCCTAACAAGCATATGTGTACATCTAGGTATTTTTTCCAATTTCCAGCAATTTTGGCTTCACTAAAATAATTTTTACTATTCAGACAGGATTATTGGTAGACGTGGTAAAACAAGGGCATGGTACAACGAATGATGGAAATACCGCTAGACGATTTTTCGCTGACATTAAAACTACCGCCTCTATAACTAGTGTTAGTGAAAATCTCATTCAAAGATTCTCTACAATATTAGGGGGCCTTTCATGTGGGTGTCCAATAGATGAAAAAAAGTTCAACATGTACGCCAGAGAAACCATTCGAGTTTACGTCGAACTATATGAATGGTATTACATGCCTTCAAGTGTACATAAAAAAAGTATACGGAGCTTCAATAATGGAGCATTTTGGTTCCATTTCTATCGGAAAGTTGTCCGAAGTAGCCGCTGAATTCAGAAATAAAGATTTTAGAGCATATTGTCGAGACCATGCAAAAAAAATTAGCCGCAAAGCCACAAATGAGGACATTTTAAACAATTTTTTAGTTACTTCTGACCCATTTATTTCATCAAGGAGATCAAAATTACCTAGTAAGAATGAGGAAATATCCGAAGAAATGAAATCTCTACTACTCCTACCGAAAAACCTCGACTATGATAAAGAAAACTAAATATTTTAGTTTATCAATTTTAATTGGGTACGAATATACATACTACATATGAAACGCAACATTTACTTAAAATAATAAAAATTGTTTTTTATTAGTTTTTTTTTAGTCATATACCTATATGTATATTTGGAGATTTCATGGACTATTGACCAATCGAATAGTTCTTGCTTTTAATTACTCTTTTGATACTAACGAACAAGCTGGAATAGTAAGCATAATATAAAAAAAAAAAAAAAAATTTACGAACAAGCTGGAATAGCTAAATTTTTGATTTGAACCTTTTTTGGATTGTTAAATGTAAATTCAATATAAAAAAATTAAATGTATGTATATGAATTATCAAATATTTTTGTTTTTAAATATTAACCAGAATGATTTAAGGTTCGATTCGATCTCAAGGCCAGAAAAATAATTGTTTTCTAATGATAATTATTGTTATTTTTTAATTTTTCTAAATTTGAAAAATTGCATTTTGTTTTTGGAATAGTAAGTAGAAAATTTTTTCAGACAACCTGCCATAGCTGCGCAGATAGATCCACTTCGAAGGGTGCTAAGCCTTCATCATCTGTACGCTTTAGGCACGCTGCGCTAACCATTTAGCTATTACCCAATATTAAAAAGTGATTCGCAATACTAAAAAAAAAAAAGAAAAAAAAAAAAAACCGAACCTTTTCGAACCATGAAACCGAGTACATTGCATAGTATCTAACCCTAACTATATAAATAAATTAATAAAGTTTTGAGGAAATGTGATGAAAATGAGTTAACGGTAAAAATATGATTTTTCCCATACATTAAATTTTTTAATTTGCTATAACTTTTTTCTTCAAGACTTTATGAAAAAATACTCAAATATAAACATGTTATGTAATGAGACTTAAAATCGATCCCCATCAAAGTTTTTGTGTTATTAAGTAATATTTTTTTAATTTCCACTGTGCGTCCGTCTGTCTGTCCGTAAACACGAAAACTTGAGTTAATTTTGAGGTATCTTAATGAAATTTGGTATGTAAATTCCTGGGAACTCATATCGCTATTTAAAATGAAGAAATCGGACTATAACCCCGCCCACTTTTTCGATATCGAAAATTTCGAAAAACCGAAAAAGTGCCATAATTCATTACCAAATACGGATAAATCGATGGAACTTGGTAGGTGGGTTGACCTTATGACGCAGAATTGAAAATGGGCGTGGCACCGCCCACTACCAAAAGAAGGCAATTTAAAAGTTTTTCAACCTGTAATTTGTCAGCTGAGTATGTAATGTTAGGTTACACCCGAACTTAGCCTTCCTTACTTGTTCTAAATACAGTTTTTTCCTCTTAATTTAGGATATTGGCTGCGTGTTAATGTGAAAATCCCAGAATTGGGATAATAATTTCAAAATCAAGTTGAGAATAACAAGCGTTTTTGAAGTGCAATGAAGGAAACGAAGAATATTAACTTGTTTAATTTAAACAAACAATTTGCTTTGTTTGCATGGACCTATTTTTTCGTTACTCATACGACATGGCGTTCCAATAAAATTGAAAGCATGTAAAATAGGTTGAGGGCGATGTAGTGATGGTTTCGTATGCACTAGCAGTGCATAAGCTCAGAACTAGACATATTCCCTACAGGGTACTAGCTGCTAGTTTTTTCTGCAGGGTATGTACTGCAATACTTACATATATACAAGAAAGTGCTATTGTCTTAAATTTGCTTTAACCCCTGCGACACGTAGCAAAGCTATAAATAAAATCAAAGCAAATAAGATAAATATTTCAATGAACATTCTACTTATAAGCTGTCATATAAAACCATCTAACCTCACACCACCACAAACCATACTCAACTCTCAAGTCTCTTCACCAACCATCACCTTACCGGCTCCCTATCTACACAAAATCCGCAAAATTGTGCTCGCTTTAACGAAATCACTTAAGTGCCTTTGCCATTAGAAATCAAAAACCAAACACCCTACCCTTTATTGCCCACATCCCCCCTTCCAAAAAAACCTATACAACCCACAAATTGCTTTCAACTGCTGCATAAACCAAAAACTTTTCAACCCTCAATTACCCACTTATTACATACATACATAACTTCATTCTCTTCCTCATGCTTTACTTTGGCTGGCACATCATCTTAAACTGACTTAGTTGCATTTATTACGTGTATGTGTGTGTGTATGCTTGCATGATTTGAGTTCAAGCTTTGATTTAGCACATGATATAAATAAATAAAATGTATTTATTAAGATGCTTTTAAGTGAGTGAAGAACGGAAAACGCCATAATGCGAAGAAGCTGTTTAAGATGAGTGACACTGGTATGTGTGAATATAAAGAGGAACGAAGGGAAGTTGTTGGTACAGCAGTTGTCGAGTTGTCTGTAAGAAACCGGATGCTACTGATTTGTATGCGTTTGTATTAGGGTGTGTGCTGCTAAAGGGAGGAGCTATCAAGTGCGTGTGTGCTGTGGTTGTGCCTGTGCATATAAGCAACTTTTTTACATACAAACCGACAAGGGATGATTTTAATTTTTTTTTTTTTCAAAAATGCTGAGTTGATTACCAGAGATTCCTTTCTTGTGTGCTTTCCTAAGACGGCACAGATATTTTATTCACGCATGAAAGAGTAATGGCCGTTGTCTAAATGTGTTAAAGAGAAGCTCTTGCATCCATACATACATACATATATCCTCATATTGTACTTACGTAGACTAAAGTAGATACATTTGTGTGTCTATATATCGTCCTCATTAGGGTTATATTTAAATGTTATCTGCATATGTCTGTACATTAGACGGTATCATCGAACTAATAAAAATAGATTTGTATAGCTTCAGAGTTAATTCAAAGTTAAGATAGATTGTTACTAGAAATAGATTTAAAATATCTCATTCAAGAAATATTTTTTTTGAGGATGTGTGTATAAAATATCTTTTAAGAGGTAGACTAAATATTAAACTGTTCTAGTAAATTATTTGTACTAAAAGATAAACTTTGCATAGAGAATGTAGAAGACCACTAAGAAGACGTGACAGCCTTGTATTGCCCTCAATAAAATTTAAGCTTTTATGTACGTGAACACTGTACACAATGATTTTCGTTTTTATTAATTCCAGATTGGGTTTCATCTCACAATGGGGTGCTCTTGCTGGTCGCTATGCTGCGCTTTGTCCTCCAGGCTGGCCGTGGGCTCCGCAACGTATGCCTTTTCACAGTCCCACACATGGTAAGTGATGAGTAGAGAGGTCAATGTTATTCTATATGATGAAAAAGAAAAGCTCATTTGAACGCTTTAGTGGCCTATTAGTCGTAATAGTCCATATAGTCTACCGGTGATGTTAACTTGCAATTTTTTATTGAATCGCTGTGCGGCAACGATAGATAAATCGACAGCTTATGGACCGCTGCGTATTAAGTTATGATAACATGAAACTTTTGTTGGAGCTTTCCACGAGAAGTAATCTTTACTTTAAACTGTGTATTTACCTTTAATTTGCTGGGGAAAATTTTTTGGCTGTACCAGCTCAGTGCAAAAATTTCCCATATTTTTTTTTGCTTTTGCTGTTTTTTTCATTATACTTACAATATTATAAACACAATTGCCCGGACCTCTTCCATACTATTTTATTTGCATATCTATTGTGGGAAAATAGACAAGTGAATTCTTGAAAGTTTAAACAATTTGAAACAAAGAGCAGCGAAAACTATCACAAAGAAAATAACAAAAAAAAATGTGTGGGGTTGTTGGCAACCCTAGTTCCAAATATTTACAAATATAAACCCTTAAGTACTGATCACTTTTTTGAGGACAGTCAATGGACGATAGCACTATACAAATTTGAAAATACCTTACTTCACTAAACTGATGAGTTTGGTCAGCAAATTTGAAGACAAGATTCGGCTCTGTTGAAGGAGTGTCCATGCGATGTTTGCCCTTGTACAGATATACACTTCGACGTACCGTAAATATCCCCAGGATGAGTTATTGAACCAGATAAAGAAGCAGAGAAAGCTAGTAAGTATAAACTATCGTCGGAGCTTCGAAACAACAGCAAAATACTCACTTATGATATACGTAGTGCCGTTTCCGTATCTCAACTTGTGAATCAACCAATTGAAAGGAGTTATGAGTATTTAATACCTACGGTGGAAATACAGCCCCTATTTGTCCATCTGAGCCTTATTTTCTTAGAATCTCTCCTTGTTTAATATACCTAAGTTTGAAGGGATTCCAAACAGCTTTTACAAAGAATTTAATTCGCATTCGGCGCTGGTAGCTCGCACAGTATATGCTCCCCTATTCTTGTAACGCCGGAAGACTACACCTGCTATCTCATACTTTATTCCAGTCCAAAGCCGCATGTAGTCCCAAAGTTCAGTGGCCGGTAAGTACTGCTTCTGAAATGAAGCTGACCCTTTTTTCATAAGAATGGCTGAAGGTCACGTTTGTTTTATGGGCGACAAATGCTGATAAAAACTCAGTTGGACAACAATCGTTTCCAATAATTACTACCTTCGTCTATCTAGTGCTCGGAAATACAATGCTTGATATGTATAACCTAAATGCATAACTACCTCGTTCGCTGCTGTTGCCCGAATCACGCCGAATTAGTGCCAAATTGTTTCTCTGTTTATGTTTTATCATTATCTGGTGGTCAAATTAAAGAAAGACTATGGTGGAAGTACGGGTAAAATTTTTTTTGGAAAGCCACCCTAATGTATATAGTATATGCAAATAAATTTTTAAAATTTTTATTTTTGTTTATAACGTGGAAGGAGGAGATGCTGTGAGCGCTCTCCGAGTGTAGGACTCTCTTCTTTTCTTGATGGGCTACCCATTAAAAACTGTCCTGCCACGTTCCGTGCGTTTCCCTGGGAACGCGTTTTGCATTAATTCAGCTACGGATGCTGCGTGAGCTTTTTGGCTTACTCTCCCGTTTAGCGAGGAGAATATTAATTACGTATATGCTGATCATAACCCATGGATCATCTTATGGATGAAAATACCCGGTGATTGATCGCCTGGTGCTACTTCGAACATTCTCCGTTGCTGATCGAGCTGATCGCATTTGAAATAAAGTGTGGGGTTCGTCCTCTACTATCCCAGAATATAGGCAGTTCGGATTTTCAACCTTCCCCATTCTGTGGAGTTATACCCGGAAGTACCAGTGACCTATTAAAAACCGTCAGTTAGAAGTCGACCTCTCTGTGTCGCCGCTCCAACCATGGCTTCAACTCGGGAATAAGTTTTTTGGTTCAAATTCCTGCAGCACTGCAGTCGCCAGTCACTACCTTTGGTCTGAAATACCTATAAATAAACTAAGGAATTTTATAAATAATTATTTCTTACGCAGTTTTTCTTTGCCGCCGCCAGCATTCCAAGCGTCATGGTTTGTAAATGCGCTTAAATAATGTAGCGGCAGTTTAATCCTTTCAGGAATTCTCACTTTGTCTTTAAGTAAGCATTTTCCAATTTCCAATAATACTTAGTTCGGCGCTAACTACACGATGTGTAATCGCCACTTTGCATAATCGTCGAATTCTTTGTGGCATTCTTGACTGTCGCCTTGGGCTCACGAAATTGCCGCCATTCCATCGGGTGGGGGCTGCCTTAGTTTTCAATATTTACTTAGCGTTTTCAATTGACAGCAATATGAAGCCTACAAAGGCTTTAAAAACTCACACACACACACGCCCATACACACATACTTAGTACCATCGAACATTGCGATAGCGTGGGTGTGTGTGTGTGTGCTTTAATTCATTAGCATTAGTAAGTGGCCTTTAGTTGAAACATTTGTTGGCTGATATTGCAAACATTCACCCCACCTCCGCTACTTTGGCGACTCGCAATTGCAGCTCTTTGCTCGGTTTTCAATTAATTGCAATTTGTAGCCGGGATTAGGTTACGTCGCTTAATTACATCGAATCGGTTAAGGTATTTCTTTTTTCGTGCCCGTCATACATACAGTCACTTGTTTGGTTGTATAAGTAGTTAGGCCATTCAATGCATATTTGTGTTTGTGTAGTTGTAACGTTAATCGCGCGTGTGTCAAAGGAGTTGCATATTTGCAAAGCGTAGGTATGCGGGCTATGCGGATCGCATTGCGTAGTCGGGCATTACAAATAGTTTAAGCCTATTTAATTGGCCTCTTGAATTAAGTAACTACAATTGCAATTGAATTTGTTCACGTAAATTGGCCTTAAGTTTGTACCTTATTATCGCTTTTTGAATGTATTAAGCGAAATGCCGAAATGACACACATATGCAAATAGTTTTGTACTTAGTACAGACAAGGTGCCCTGTAGGAAAAATACTACTTACATGCTTCATGCTGCAGCAGTATTTATCATGATTTTTTTTTGAAGTTTTTCTTATACAAAAATTCTTATGCTAGTGAAAATAATATAAAATCTAAGTACATTGACTCCTCTTTCGATAATTAAGGGAACATCTTCATCACCCTCAGTACCATGAAGTATATTCTATCTCTTCTCGTATGGTTAGTGCTACCTCAACATATTAGTTATAAGAAATCAGACAGCGTTATTCAATTTTTATTAATAAAGATTAATTATAGTTGTTTAATTCAGATTTGTTTGGTTCAAGATGATTATTTTTTTAAAATAACGTTTGTGTTATTTTAGTATGATATTGTGAATCGATTTAAGCCAAAAATTAATGTCATTTAAGAAAGCTTGGAACATACAATTTCTATTTTTTTATTGATGAGTACTTTCAGAAGTTGTAGAATCTTAAAATGTGGTTCAGATGTCAATCACATTCTAAACTAGTGGCTTTCAAACTATGGGCCGCAACGCTTTGGTGGGTCACGACATTCTCTCTAGGGTCCTCCCTTTGCCTAAGTCAAGTGTTTAACTTCTACAAAATAAAGCTTCATTCGCCACCAGAAGGAGTCACCATTATATCCTACGCCGATCACTGCACGATTATGGCAACAAGTCCCGGCCCAGCCATCGATGAGCTATGTAATAAAATAAACAACTATCTCCCTGATATTCCCTTTTTTTCGTCTCGCGAAACCGGACATTGTCATCGACCAACTCATGGGTGACCTCATTTACAACATGGCCATGGCAAATGTCGACCACATTGGACATCCACTTCGATGGCATTACGCTATCGACTGCATTACACCCAAAAAACACTCGGTTAACGTTCGATCAGGATTCATATTTTGCGAGCACACAAACGCAATTGTACTTAAAATTCAGAGCCGTAATAAAATCCTCAAATCTCTTGCCATCAAAACTTGGGGTAAAGACAAAAAGATGCTCGTTACCACTTACAAAGCAATTGGCCGGCCGCTTGTTTGCTATATGTTTCCGATATGATCATCAAGCTTAAACGATAGTCACTAGAATAAAATACGGGTCTGACAAAACACTGCTCTCTGAATCGCTACGGGCTGTCTTCTTATGTCCTCAAAACACCACCCATACAATGGGGCGAGAGTACTCCCCATTAGAGACAGATATGAAATGCTGAACAAACAGTTTCTGATGAATACCCAAATAGACATCTGATTGAAGAGCTCACACCTTCCAGGGACTTAAGAAGTCATCTTCGCAAGCATTATTAGGAAATACGGCACCTGAGAACACCGTATGTTGAAGAAAAACACGAAGAGGTCCTCAGTGATACCAGAAAAGCTTCGGACCTCTATACCAGGAATTGCCAATCTAACCCCGTTTTTAATGATATATACCCTGAAACCACAGAAGAGCAAAGCATTCTCCCTAAGGAGACGCGCAGCACTCTAGCTCAACTTCTGGATATTGTAACAGGTTATAATCTTACCCATCCCAAATCAACGCTGACACACATAATGTGTGTCCAAAAAGTTTAAAAGCCACTGATCTAACCCTTATGACAAAAAGTTTCGCTAAGGGTCGCACGGAAAATCGGAAAAAGCGGATGGACCCTTTCGATAAGTTTTTAAGAGATTTCCCATTTTGAGCTAAGAAATGAATGCCTCAAACGAAGTTGGAAACCCAGTGAATTAAATATGAGAAAAAATTTGGGGTGACAATTTTGATGTCACTTTTTAAGCAACTTTCCGAAAAGCTAGATACCTGAAACCTTGACTATAGCTTAGAGCGCTATTAAAATGCAATATTTTGGATAAAAATCTGTTAAAGACGAGACAGAGATCGAGATATTTACAGATTTTTAGAAAATTTATACAGAAAAGGTGAAATTTTGTAAAATGTTTTTTAAGAAATTTCTTCAGCTGGAAACCTAAAACCCTACATTTAGTTCAAGGTAACAAGACAATGAAACAAAAGGAGACAAATTTTTCGCTTCCCGAGATAATTAGAAAATTCATAAAAAATTGTAAATCTTGTGGTCGTTTTTCAAGTAATGCGCGGAAAGCTAGAATGGAATGACTGTGAAACACTTATGACAAAATGTTTCGACAGGGGTCTCACGGATCTAGATATTTAGAAAAATCGTAAGGATCGGATGAAATATTACAATAAATTTTTGAGCGATTTTCCACTGAGATATACGCCTTTTAAGTAGTTAAGAACCCCATGACTATTGCGATCGATTTTGATGAAGCTTTTCAGTGAGTCATAAATGTGTAACCTCACACATAGTTTAAAGCTCTGAGACAATTCCATAAAAGAACAAAAAACTGGTCTACGTGGCCCATGGGTCGAGATAATTAGAAAAAAGAAGGTGCCGCAGCTACTTTTATTAAAGCTTTCTGCTATAGGCTTTCACTCAAGGAGGGGGCTAAAGTTTAGCTTATCCAACTTCACACTTAGTTCAAAGCTATGAGACAATTCAATAAAAGGGGAAAACAATCCGCTACGTGGCCCACGGGTCGAGATAATTAGAAAAAAGAAGGTGCCACAGCTACTTTTATTAAAGCTTACTGCTATAAGCTTTCACTCAGGAGGGGCTAAATTTTAGCTTATCCAACTTCACACTTAGCTCAAAGCTATGAGGCAATTCAATAAAAGGGGAAAAAACTCCGCTACGTGGCCTACGGGTCGAGATAATTTAGAAAAAAGAAGGTGACGCAGCTACTTTTATTAAAGCTTACTGCTATAAGCTTTCACTCAGGAGGGGCTAAATTTTAGCTTATCCAACTCCACACTTAGCTCAAAGCTATGAGGCAATTCAATAAAAGGGGAAAAAAACTCCGCTACGTGGTCTACGGGTCGAGATAATTAGAAAAAAGAAGGTGCCGCAGCTACTTTTATTAAAGCTTACTGCTATAAGCTTTCACTCAGGAGGGGCTAAATTTTAGCTTATCTAACTTCACACTTAGCTCAAAGCTATGAGGCAATTCAATAAAAGGGGAAAAAAACTCCGCTACGTGGCCTACGGGTCGAGATAATTTAGAAAAAAGAAGGTGCCGCAGCTACTTTTATTAAAGCTTACTGCTATAAGCTTTCACTCAGGACTCTGCGTCGTAAACGTTGATGATGCCACATCTCGGCTATTCATTGCGCCGCAAGGTGGCATTCTAGGACCTTCAGGTTTACCATTAACGAACGCCTCAATTTCGACCTCCTCGTGCCCCTAACTTTGTTTTGAAGGCTATCTTCAAAAAGCGACGAAATTTTTTTCTTGCTCATATCTCTTTAACAAATTATTAAATCGTTAAGGAGCTTTATAGTTAGTCGGAAAAATGGTCTGCCCTGCTTATGGTTTTAAGAATCAGTATCGGTCTAATAAAAGATAAGTGTGCTCAGTATTTTAGTTTGTCCTTACTTTAAAGAGGTTAAGTAATTGAGGTTTTAAATTGATTTTTGAGCTGTCACTTCGTTTTAATTTCTATATTCTGAACCACTTGAGCTTTTAAGCAGTTCAACCGTAGTTTTTTTTGTGTTTTAAAATTTTCATGAATTCCAACATGAAAGTTATATTATAAGTCGAAAAAGTCGGCCATTTTTAAAAGTAATCCCAAACTTTTATTTATTATGTGTGAGTGCAGAGGCGCTTTGAGTTGAATGGCTCGGCACAAATATGCACCAGAGAAAAACAAACGCCCACTGCCTACCACTTAATTGCATTTTCCACCACCACCACTAAGACATACTGGCAGCCAGAAAACCAAAATGTACACAATTAAATTACATATACCATAAAAATATAAATATGTTAACTATATTTGAGATAATGGCATACAATATGGTTTTCAACGCCCACAAGGCAGACATCCGACACCAACTCATACCAAAGTACAATCAAAGAGCGTGCGTTTGCTCACTGCTTCTGCGCGTTGACGGCATCTGAGAAGGGGCTGAGAATCCAATTTGTCTGCAAATAATATAATAGCAATGTATTCGGATGCACAGAGAAAGTGGCCTTTGAAACAACCCCGGAAATCACAGCTGATTTCTTGCTTTCTTCAGCCAGTGAAACACAATTTTTCTTCTAGTAGGCAAACTCAATTTCTCAACTCTTTTCTGGAGTCATATTTGTATATATATATATATGTAAGTTTCTTAGAGTGTATTCATATTACTTATACCATTTTGTCTCGTTTCTCATTGTCTTTGCAGACAGTTCCTCCACAAACACCACGGAAAATCCTTCCTCTCCTACATCGCTCAGCCCAAATCACATTGGTAATAACAATCACAGCAACAGTGGCAATAGCGGTAATAACAATGGTAACAAATCGCCTTCGCCACATCGTTACATCCACAGTCAACAACAGCATCCACATTTAACGCATCCACATCAACCTACAACACCAACAAGCAGTAGTGGTGGCAGCGGTGGCCATACCCATCTCAATCATCACAGTACACACTCAAATTCAAGCTACATACTGCCCACCAGCTCGAATGAGTCAGATGACGATGGTGAAGAAATCGTCGAAGAGGATGATGGAAATGATGGACCATCGGATGGTTCGTCGCCACAAGGTGGGGACTCGAATCAGACCAAACGTAAAAAAAAGACGCGCACAGTATTTTCGCGTGCACAAGTTTTTCAGTTGGAATCCACATTCGATATGAAACGCTACCTCAGCTCATCGGAGCGCGCTGGTTTAGCAGCCTCACTGCGTCTCACTGAGACACAAGTAAAAATATGGTTTCAAAATCGTCGCAACAAATGGAAGCGTCAACTAGCAGCCGAATTGGAAGCAGCCAATATGGCGAATATGGCACATGCTGCACAACGTTTAGTGCGCGTTCCAGTGTTATATCACGATGGTTCGGGTACTGGTTTTGTGCCACCACCACCGCCACATCATCATCATATGCAATATTATGCGGCGGCCGCAGCGCGTAACGCAAGTCCACCACGTCCGCCACTGTCTTCATTGGTATAGGGCGTGGGGTGTTTGGCGGCTGCAGTGGGTCCCAATTGTGGCGGTCCTATGTCATTGCTGAAGCCGTCATACACAACTAATCATGCACTAACACCAACGCCATCATCACCATCAACGCATGATATGAACGAAGACTCAGATGCAGAGCAAGAAGCCGCCATCGATGTGGAAGCGGATGAAGATGAATCGCGTGAAATGCAAATGCCGTTGGTAAATGGCAATACCGAACCAGTTTCAGGTAATAGTGTTGGTGGATGTGCTGCTAATGGTTTACGGAAGCCAACACCATTCGAGCTTTTGGCGAAAAGTGTCAATTGCCTGGAGATGCACAGCAACAACAATGGCAAGGAGATAAATGCCAACAGCGGTTGTAATGGGGGCGGCGTTGAAAAACCAAATGCGGCGCACAAAGCATACTAAAAGAGGTGGGTAAAACTCCCAAAAGTGTTGTAAATTTTTATCGAGTCAGTGTTGTCACAAAGTGAAAAATTGTAATGGAAGTGTTGTTGAAAAAAAAAAAAACGAAAATTGGTTTCACAAACAAAGAATTGCGCTTGCCATAAAGCTGTTTATAAATTATGTAGGTACCGTTAGTTGTAAAAAATGTTTTAAAAGAATGTACAAAATTTATGTAATGCAAATATGTGAATGCTAGATATGACGTTGTAAATAATAAATGTAGAGCAGATAGTAAATAAATACGATGTCAATGTTCAAAATTTAGGTTTCTAAAAAAAAATATAAGAAAAACGCAAATAGTCTGCATGTGTTACTTAGGTGCCCGTTACATCTTAATAGAGTGTTCCGCTCTGAATTTATAGAAAAACCCGAATTGGACTTTGTCTAATGGATTCAGTATCCCATCATATGCAAGCTGCACAAAAATCCCATCTAATATCGTATGATTACGGGGCGGGGATGATGGAACATATTTAGCTTTCGTTCTCCAGACATCCTACCTGATAAATAGGAAAAATTCTTGTTTTATGCTTTCTGGTTTTTCACTTCTTCGAAGCAAATTTCATCTTGTTATTGGACCAATTAGTATAGATGGAGACTTGATTCTAGTCGAACATGCTGACATACTGGTCGCAGGTAAATTTCTGCCAACGAGCGATAGGCAGGGCAAAACGGTAAATCCAAAAAAAGCAGAACTTGTCCTGTTTGCAAGAAAAACGATTCTCTCCTTAAACTCACAGAAGTCAAACAACGCAAACATACATCTCTCTTATGAAGTCAAATCTTGACATGATACTTAACTGAAATAACGTAAAGAAAAGAAAAAGAACCGTGAGGTGAGATCAAAAGGGCTTTCGGCAGGAGCTGGGAACTGTCCTCTAATATCATCCATGCAATGAAAAACACAGTCTTTCGATCGATACTTACATTATAATCTACACAAACCATCTGCAGAAAAATCAAACGTACAGACTCCCTGATTCATGAAATGTGTTCTAGGTAGATTTGTATGCCAGAGAGAGAGCAGCTATACTGCTCTTGGACAATACGTTCCCAGCATAATGATGTTTGTTAACAGCCTCAAGGCATTACAAGTCCGACGTAATAAAGTTGGTGATCATGCGAAAGGTTCGAGTCTCGCTAGCGGCGTTAAATTTATCCAACTACTACGATGTAATCTATTTGGATGAATGTTACGCCGTCCGACACTCAGTTAGGGTACTCATAATGGTTGAAAATGCTTTCGCGTTGATGTGTGGAAAATTCTCATACACGTCCTCTAAACCATATTTCACTCAGACTTGAAGTGACTTGCAAAAAGTAATCTGGAAAATGAAGGAACAGGTCTATACTTATTTAAAAGCCAACTTGACGTATCGAGATTGAGGGAAGAATTGTGGCTATCATATCATTTGCTTGCATTTTTTTAATACAAATCTCAAGCTACCAAAAAAATTAGTACAGTATAGTGAAGTCACGTCAAAGTCTTGGCTAATCCCGAACATTCCTAGTCAGATTGACCAAGTGAATGCATCAAAAAAAATTTTTCTTCACGGTTGCTCAAGTTTTTTGTTACGTCCATTATAACAGAATCGTTTCATGGATTATTGCAATGCATGTTTTAGTAGCTTGCCGTGGTTCTAAAATCTTGAAACTTGGCAATTATTTACAGTAAAAAATTGTTCTATAATTTAAAGTAACTTCTCATTGAGCTACAAAACTTTAAACCTAACATATGGAACCGTGCAACGTGAAGGAAAAATCCGCTAGGTGGCGCACGAGTCAAGACAATTGAATAATTCATACGAGATAAGATATTTTCGAATCAACATCTCGGTAAGCTACATGGACAAATTTTCCACTGTATTTTGATCCGCTTCTACAAAAAAAAGTGTTTCACAATTTTTTCTTATTTTTATTTTGCTTTTTTGTGCCGTTGTCTTGGTATCTCTTAGGATAATTATTTGAAAATTTTACAATATATATATGCGTCCAATTTTTAAAGGCTTGCGCTTAAAATAAAAGAAAAACAGTATGCAAAATAATACAACTTGGCTATAGCGCACACCCTAATGTATCACTACTTTTGTAAAATATTTCGTCTCGCGCTTTCTCTTTTTTATTTGTAAATGTGTAAATAGCTGTGTGTTGGTGTTCTAAGTCTATTTGCTCAAAGTTTATGCCTAGTCGACATAAGTATATACAAAAAAAAAAGAGTAAAATATATTTAAATATTTAACATGAAAATTTTGTGTTATTTCATAAATTGCATTTGTTATTAAAAGAAATATTTCCAATCTCCAATGGTTAGGTGTGTTTATTTAACATACATACGTAGCTATAAAATGCATACATATGTAATAAGTCCTAATTTCTCAAATATATTTGGAATTATTTAAACACAAAGAAATTCGCATCTTTGAAATCTAGTTCAAGAACGAAGATTCCGAGAAAAAGTGCCATTCTGAAAGCTATCTACGTTAAATACGTACAATTGAACGAAAATACTTAAATTCATGTTTGTAAAATATAAATGTTTTATTAAATTAAAACAAATCATTTGTTAGCTGTAAAATAACCGCTAGCATAGAAATAATCACACAAATTAGTTGCATAATTATTTATATAATCACTAAAGCATCGCATTATCGTATGTAAATATGTAATTAAACAAAATTGTGTATGTAAAGCCAAAATAATTAACTAACAAATATGTACATACACACCTACTTAGATAAACACATATACATACACATATTATTCTAATAAATACAAGTACTTAATTACATTAATGAGAACAACTTACCGTTAAGTATATCAAACTCAAAATAGTATGTAGCTAAATTATGCCATAATAAATGTTAATGTCATATCTAAAAAACAAATTTAATAAAAATATATACATAAAATAATTGCTTATTTATGCATAACGGAAATTAAATTTAATTAAAATTGAAATTCGCTTGTTTTATTGGAATGAGAATGTAAGGAGTTTGAATACAGTAAGTATGTGATTACTTTTTTGCTATTATCGGTATATAACATGTTTTGAGTCAATTTTTTGAGATAAGGCAATCATTTCGGAGAAAGGGCGTTTTGAAAAAAATTCTGAGACAAGGTGTTTTCTAACTGATAACCAAGAGAGATTCATATGTCACTAAACCTAGCATGATTCAATTGCAAGAGGTAAATAGTAAATATTTTAGTAAAAATAGAAAGCAATCAACATACATAGGTAATATGATGAAAAGTACGGACACCAAGGAATCTTGCATTTCCACAATACTATGAACACACGAAACCTAAACCAATTTAAAATTCATTGTTAAACGTCAAAAACTCGACTACTAAATCGATTCACGTAAAAAATATCATTAGTAAATAACACTACTCAACAAATTTTGATCAACTTTAGTCTCCAAGAATAAAATAGGCCTTTCCTAAAGTGAAATTTTCTCCTGATTCCGAATATGACTTTCAGTTTCCGAGATATCGGCGAAAATATGAAAATTCCCATTTTTGCAGAACACTACTTCATATAGGTACCGCAAAAGTTTGTATTTTCATTTTTTCGTTTTAAACTGTTGAATTATGCATTATACTAATTCCCGTAAAAATGTCTTGCCTTCACCTCCCTTAAGTATCTTCCGTAGTTTGGCCAATATGCCAAAAAACGTTCAAAAAATGTTGAAAAAAAATATATATATTTTTTAAAAAATTTCAGATTTAACCACTTTAAAATCGGAAATATTCTATTGACGAAAAAAAGTTAGCCCTCCTATGTTGTAGGTAATTTAATTACGAAAATTTCAAGCATACCAGTTCAACAATCAGACGTGCCGTTGAGACTATAGCCCCGTTAACTTGCAAGCGTCTATTCTACAATTTTTTATAGAGACAATTTTTATTCAAACTAGGTTTTTTTTTTTATAACGTTTTATTATAGAAATACATATGTTTGCACGTTAAACTGTATTCAATTGAGTAATATGAGTATAAATCAGCAATTCAGTAAAAAACAACAACGACAACAACATTAAATACATACATATCTACATCTAAAAAAAGTCAAATTAATCGATTTTACCGTGGTGGTCAATAGTGAAGGACGTGGGTACCTTTAACTACCCGTTTATAATTTTCTGGGTTTATCTCCCGTATTATTGTCCAGCAATGATCTCCCATCATTTCTTCATTCCAAAAACCTTAGTAACGCTTTTCATAAATCATGAGGTTTTGGTGAAACCTTTCACCCTGTTTATCACTTTCAGCACCTAAGTTTGCGGGAAAATTATCCAAATGTTAATGCAAAAAATGCATTTTGAGGGACATGTTGCATTTCATAGGCTTCAAAACTTATAGGCGGCCTAGGTATGGGTAAGTTATGGTCATGTAGTTTTGGTTTTTTAGCTGATGCCACATTTGGATAACTTATTAATTTCCTCTTTTTTCTCGTATTACCTATAAGGTCTGTCACGCAAAAATAACACTGGTCGTGGTTAAAGGGTTCAGTCCACATCATTGGAACACCAAACTTCACGTTATGATGACCTTTACCCGATACCCATCTCATTAAAGTTAATCTACAGGAGGCGCAAATAAAATGATGTGTCCAAGATTTATCGAGATTTTTTACACAGAAACCGAAATAATGAAAGTATGCATCTTTGACAGAATTAGTTATTTTCCGAGCTGAGTTTCCGAAAATATAATATCCGCAAATAAAGCAAAAATCATTCGGATTATTTTTATATTTAAAATTTCTTTTGCCGCAAGCTATTTCGTAAACACATCTACCGATATAGTATGTATAAATTTGCACTACAATTTGCAAAACAAAATTTACAACAAACAGTAGTGACAATTAAATACTTGATGTCTTTTTAAATTTATTAGACCCTAAGGTAGAGTGATCAAATGAAATGTCTCGCCAATTTTATCAAAGTAATAAATTTTAGGATAGACGCTTGCAAGTTAACGGGGCTATAGTCTCAACGGCACGTCCGATTGTTGTACTGGTACCCTTAAAATTTTCGTAGTTAAATTACCTACAACAGAGGAGGGCTAACTTTTTTTCGTCAATAGAATTTTTCCGATTTTAAAGTGGTTAAATCTGAAATTTTGTAAAAAATTTTTCAACATTTTTTGGCATAGTGGCCAAACTACTAAAGATACTGAAAGGAGGTGAAGGCAAGAAATGTTTATGGGAATTAGTGTAATATATAATTCAACAGTCTAAAATGAAAAAAATGAAAACTACAAATATATATACCTATATTTAATAGTGTTCTGCAAAAATGGGAATTTTCATATTTTTGCCGATATATCGGAAACTGGATCTGCCACAGGAAAATGGAAGTCATATTCGGAATCAGGAGACAATTTTACTTTAAGAAAGGCCTATTTTATTTTTGGAAATTTTTTTGTCGAGTAGTGTAATGGATATGCCATAACGAAGTGTACTCAGCATGTTTACTTATTCATTCCGTATTTTCTGAACATTCGTCTCCATTAAAGAATTTGTCGAATTTTATATTTGGAATATTACACATATACTTATTTGGAGTATTCCGACCTAGTGAGGTAGTATCAAACGAACATGTTCCGAATACTCTAAATTAACGGGTTTATCCGGAACATTTCCATGCATACTTAAACGGAAATACGATTTCTGAAATTTCGGTATAAAAAGGTTAATACTCCTGTGTAGCAGTACCGCACTAAAGCTTAGTTCAACTGTCAAAGTCAATGCCGGAATATAAAGTTCTAAGACAATAAGCCATTTTCTCTTATTTTTTTGTCAGTTCATTGCGCCTGCTGAGTAGAGTACCACCCCATGTCCGCTGCCAGTTCGAAATCGTCCTCCCTCAAAATATTTTTCAAAAAATTTCCATTTCAGGATTTGTCACAAAAACGCCCTTTATCAGAATGCATTATGTCAAAATGCTTTTAGCTTATGCTCAGATAGGGAGATTTTGAAACAAATTTTGAGATATTGTTTTGGAATAAAACTCTGACGTACGGCATTCTTCAAACAAATTCTGAAAGAATGACCAAACCAACATAGCTCTTTATCAATTCACGAAGTATTTAGTAGAAAATGAATTTTTCCCCCCTAACCCTGTTGGCATATACACATTTTTTAGCACTACTGATAAACTACTAAAGGTATTTTTCAACTACACTTTTCGCTGGAGGGGATTGAATTATTCCCCATTTTTCTTACTTCGTAAAAGCAATGCATCCATATTTTTAAGTTTGGGAGTGTCAAAGCTCTGTCATCATGGGAGGACAAACCTCTAGTAATTGAATCATGTCAACCTGCTATGTGTAAATATATTAGGGTGGGCCAAATAAAAACCAAAAAAATTTGGTATAGTGTAAATATTGTTCAACTTTCAAATTTAATGGAAGAAAGGGCCGAAGTATTATGATGCTATCTGTTTTTAGCTATTATTTTGTGAAGGATACATAAATCGCATAACAGTTGCACATAAACCGCGATTGCCGCCTCAAAGAAAATAACAATATTATAAAATATGACAAACATGAATATATTTTCAACTACCTCAGTATAGCTATAAAACATTATGCAAAGCCGAATATGGTTTCACTTGACTTGAAAAAAAGTTTTATTTGATATGAAAAAGTTTAATTTGACTTGAAAAAGTTGAATTTGGAATGAAAGTGCTTGTAATGAAGGGACTCGATGCAATGCGCGTCAAAGCGAGGTGCTTCAACATAACTTTTGACTAACCATACGCGCCGACAGCGTAAGTGGGCGACGTGGATTAAAATATTCCTCATCATAAAAACTAGAAACTGCAAAGGCCCCTTCTTCCGCCACGACAACAAGGCAGTCAAGGAAAGAGTCCTTGGTCCTTAGGTCGGAATATTTAGCCTCGAGTATCCCATCGGATTCAGGGCAGCTAGCTTTGCTGCTGCGCAAATTATGGTGACCTGTTAGACAAAGCTTCAGCATTAAAAAATAAATCCAAATTGATCTTGTGGTGAGTAGTGCAGGGCATGTCACGAGTGTAGTTTATGTTCGCTAAAGCTGCTAGTGGAGTAGGAATCGATTACTGAAAAAAATGGATTTCACATCATTTCCTCAAAAACAAAAAAAAAAAAAACATCTTTTTCGTTTTGTGGCTTATCCCTAAAATATAAATGCAGAATTGCTGCGCACCTTCATTTTAAACACACATATGTATATTCAAAACAAAAAATTCCATATTTACTGAGTTCAAACAACATTGTCGGATATTTGACAAAAGTCGGTGCTGTCAGGTAAATATAACTGCACGTGTGTTTACAAAACATTCAAACAGAAACGCTGCAGGCAAAACTGCTGCATATGTACTTTAGTCTTTGAGTACAAACAATTTTTTTTTTCATCTAAATAATTAATATACTTATTCCAGTACTTTCGAATGGAACTAAAAATGTACGTTTAGCTGAAGGGAACGCGAGAAATGTGTCCGAAGGGGAAAATGTCAGGATCTCTTAACCGACGTACAGAGCACTGTTGAATTAAACTCAGATAGCAAGAAAGATGAGGAACGAGCACCACAATCTCTGATAATGGAAGTTTGCAATGTACCGTCTTTAAAATTAGCCTTCCGCCCGGAATGGACGTACAACCGGCAGAGGTGTCCATATAAGATGGCGAAGAGCTTACCAGCTTGCACAAACCCGTATGCAAAATATGTCTAACGGTAGCCTTCCATCAGTGCCCTGCTTAATAAAAAACAAGTAAAAACGGGACTGTCTTCGGCTGTGCCGAAGACTTCATATCTTTCATGAATGGGGCTGAACAATAATCTTATCCCGCTCGTAATCTCCGAATAATCGGATGTATAAAATAAGAAATATATAGTGAACAGATCTACATACCTTAACGATTTTTAAGATAAATATAAAATAAAAAACAGGTAGGTACTTTGTGTGAGGATGCAAAGTTTCAGGTTTTTTGTGTTCTGCGTGTAAAAACTATGACTACGAATCACGTATTTCAACAATATATGACGTAAACGTAACTATTTGATGAAATTTGATGAATTTTGAAGCTTCTAGCCGTAAAAAGGGGGCAAAAATTAGAGTTTATATGGGGTATATAATATATATACCACCGATCTCTATGATTTTTTCAGACAACAATTTATGCTATATACGTAAGCATATGGTGAAATTTGAAGCGTCTAGCTGTTAAAACGGGGCAGAAATTGCGCACAGTTTCTTATCTGAACAATCGGTTGTATGAGATATATACTATATATACCAACGGTATCTATGATTTTCTCAGACAACAATATATGCTATACACGGCGGCCACCGTGGTGTGATGGTAGCGTGCTCCACCTACCACACCGTATGCCCTGGGTTCGCACCCCGGGCAAAGCAACATCAAAATTTTAGAAATAAGATTTTTCAATTAGAAGAAAATTTGTCTAAGCGGGGTCGCCCCTCGGCAGTGTTTGGCAAGCGCTCCGGGTGTATTTCTGCCATGAAAAGCTCTCAGTGAAAACTCATCTGCTTTGCAGATGCCGTTCGGAGTCGGCATAAAACATGTAGGTCCCATCCTGCCAATTTGTAGGGAAAATCAAGAGGAGCACGACGCAAATTGGAGGAGAAGCTCGGCCTTAGATCTCTTCGGAGGTTATCGCGCCTTACATTTATTTTTTTTTTTATACCACCGATCTCTATGATTTTTTCAGACAACAATATATGCTATATACGTAAGCAATCGGTGAAATTTGAAGCCTCTAGCTCTTAAAATAGGGCAGTATTTACGAAAAGTTCCTTATCTGAACAATCGGTTGTGGGGGATATATACTATATATACGACCGATCTCATCAATTTTTTCAGGCAACAATACGTGCAATATACGAAAGTATATGTTGAAGTTTGAAGCTTCAATCTGTTAAATTGGGTAAGATATTACAAAAATCCTCTTTTTCTGAAAAATCGGTTGTATGGAGGATATATGCTATAGTGGCCCGATCCGGTCGGTTCCGACAAATGTCTAGTCGGACACCCAAATACAACCGCTCACCAAATTTTATCAAGATATCTCAAAAATTGAGGGACTAGTTTGCATACAAACAGACAGACGGACAGACGGACATGGCTAAATCAACTCAGCTCTTCAGCCTGATTATTTCGGTATACTTAATGGTGGGTCTATCTATTTTCTTTTAAGGACTTACAATTTTCGGTTTCGTGACGAAATTAATATACCATTTCATTTTCATGAAAGGTATAAAAAGACGATTCCTCAAACCGCGCTAATTAGCACCACGTCAACCTGCTTCCACGATACTAAGCGGATTCAATTGTTTTAAAGACTAAAATTCAAAGTTTACAAACTTACTGCACTTTAGCAGTTGCACTTCAGACCAGATAAGATTATTACGACCAGATTTCTAAATATTAATAGAAAAATCTTAAAGAAAAACCAACTGAAAATAATTGACTTGGACAACTTTCTTGTCGACATCAAGACAAATTTTGAAAGGGCGAAAAATAGTTGTATATAAGATGCCATTTCTGAGTTAAAGCTTCGTTTACTCTAAAAATACTTTTGCAAATTACGTTCTGCAACACCATCATATTCAAAGGGAAATATGTAGTTCTCAACACCAATCTCTAATTATTCTTCAACCCTAGGAAATTTCAAGAATACTTTTAGAAGTAGGCTAGTTATCAACTTGAGCTTGATTTTATAAAACAGCAAATCCAGGGCGTCATTATTTCATACTATCATACCTGTTCTGATATATTTCATATTATGAGGAAAATGGATGTTGGCAGCATTAGATGAAATTATCGTTGCGGTATTGAAGAACAATTTTCTTCAGCATATCTACGAGCCAACGCATTTCCCGCCACTGGGCGTCCAAGGAGGTCTGACCATGAAATGAGGACGATATGTATGACCAGATCCAATTTGACTACTTCCTATTACTAATATTCACAAATATACTCACTTAAGTTAAGGCTAGTGATAGGAATAAAATTACCTCATACAATCAACATCAAACATATTTTGGCAATAGCTTTAAGGAAGGGGAATCTTCAAAGTACTTTTAAATTTTTTTCGAAAGTATTGGCGCGGAAATTAAAGTGGTACAAAGTATTTTCTTTTTTTTTTTTAAATAATTACCAACAAAAAATTTCTAGGACCCGAGCTTGAAAAATCGAAATAAATTTTTGTTATTTTTTTGTTGCGAAATTGAAAAGGAATAAATTACTTTGCTGTCGAAGAAAGGAATTGATTACATGTATCAACTACTTTGAATGTAGAATTGCTGGTAATTTAATTGCTAAGGTAGTAAAAGTTTTAATAAATCAAAGGAGATCCACAGGTCATGGCAATATTATTTCATTTCAATTGTTCCTTACTGATGGTTATTAGACTTGGTAAGTTTCCATACGATTTAAAAAGTTGCAAAAAAACTCACCTAAATTTTAAGCTTTTAAACCTTGCACATACAGCCGAAATTGTTCTTTAATACCTTTAATGAAAATGAAATGGTATATTAAGTTTCTCACGAACCTCAAAAGGAGAAAAGATAGTCGCACCAATAAGTGTACTGAAATGATTAGGATGATGAGCTGATTTCCTTTACCCATGTCCGTCTGTTCGTCTGTCTGTTTGAACGCAAACTAGCCCCTTAATTTTTGGGACATCGTGATAAAATTAGGTGACATTGTCAGCACCGGTCAGATCGGATGACTATAGCATATATACCCCAAACCACCGATCTTTGCAGAAAAACGGGTTTCAAATTTCACCGGGACATGACAAGGATTTTGATGAAATGTCCCGCCGTACCGGATATTTCCGAAATGTCCCGTTTTTACTTAATTCGATGTAAGACGAGAAAACAACCTGCAAACCGAATATGATTTGTTGTTCTGAAATTTTTAAACTCGTTCAGTTCTTTTTTTTCATTTCAGCTCATAACGCTAACTGTGAGCGAGTGATTTTATTACTAAATTCGCAATGGACGGAGGAAAGAATCGTTTTGATGTGGAAAATATGACTCACATTATGATCGTGCAATTTAATTTTGCAAACTTGACGTTCCATGATTTTCTTCGACATTTGTCAGACCCTATGAGTGTTAAACTTCAAAAACAAATTGCTAGTTCACAGAAGATGGACTGAGCCAGAAAAAAGTGGACAAAGATTCAACTGAAATTTAAATTTGATTTTTAGTCGAAGATTTGACTGAAGCTACACTGAAAGAAAAAGCCTGGTAAAATCAATCGAAATACGGCTCAATTCAACCGAAATTTCTGTCAATGTCTATCCATCGCAACAAGATGTTGAATCAACTGCGCACATCTCGTTGATTCGTAATGACCGTTTTAGTAGTCAAATGAACAAAAAAAGTTGTTGCGACAGCTTTGTACGAAAGTAACTATGTTGCCATATACATATAACTATGTGAATAGATAAATACGCGTGCTTGCTACATATATATACATATGTACGCACTTACTAACCGAACTTCAATTGGGCATACATCAAATATGCTGGCACACATTAAACGTTATACACTCTATTATTTTGTTTTATTAAACGCACTTTCACAAAATTTTATATTTTTTAATTTATTAAATTTATAGTTTTGAGCTTCGCGTTGCAAATAGAAATGAAAATAGTAGTCACAAAACTGATTCTCAATTCTTTCAGTTGCAGCTCAGCTCATTCTCAATTTCTTCTTTCGCATGTAGTTGCCACACTTGATTGTTTCGAACAAATAAAAAAAAAACAAATGTAAGGCGCGATAACCTCCGAAGAGATCTAAGGCAGAGCTTCTCTTCCAATTTGCGTCGTGCTCCTTTTTAATTTTTCCTACAAACTGGCCGGACGGGACCTACTTGATTTATGCCGACCCCGAACGGCATCTGCAAGGCAGATGAGTTTTCACTGAGAGCTTTTCATGGCAGAAATACTCCCGTAGCGCTTGCCAAACACTGCCGAGGGCGACTTCGCTTAGAAAAATTTTCTTCTAATTGAAAACCCTTATTTCTAAAATTTTGATGTTGCTTTGCCCGGGGTGTGAACCCAGGGCATATGGTGTGGTAGGCGGAGCACGTTACCATCACACCATTGTGATAGCAAGAAAAGGAGGTCCTAAATGTTCTTGATTATACCATCAACATTTAACACGCTTTTAGTAGAACATTTAGGACTGTGATATAAACTGTAAGATTTAGTAATTAAGGTGTAAAGTTTTAATGCTAAAAATATATAATTATGTACAATATGGAATTTTTTTTGTCGCAGACGAAGAAGCCTAATTATCGTTAAAGGTTACAGTGAACTTACAAAGTGTTATAATTCTTTACAATCAATTTATTTTTTACTTTTTAGTTAATTTTATTAACCAATAATAAAACCTTATTTTTAAAAAAGTTTTTTTTCTTTAATTTTATTTTTTATTTTTTAGTTCGTTTTATTAACAAGTAATAAAAGCTTGTTCTTAGAAAAGCTTTTTTCTTAAATTTAATTTAAATATAATTTTTTTTTAAATTTTAGTAGGGTAAAATATTGTTTAAATTAGTTTTGTAATCTTTAGTTATTTATTTGTAACGATTCTCATTCTATCCATTTCTTTTAATGCATCAACATTACAAGGTTTATTCGAAGTCAACTTTGAACAGTCAAGTTCTTCGATTCGAAGACATGCTAAAGACCTAACTCGGCTTAAAACCACATAAGCTTGACCAGCAGCAAATAATTTGCAGTCTAGATAAATAACAGCATGATCTACAGTAGTTTCCTGCATTCTTTCAGCTGTACCGTGATTAAATTTAGAAGGAAATTGAACTGATTTAAGCTGTATTATGTGAACGCCAGCGTTACCAATTTCTACGCGAACCGAAGGTATATCGTTATGGTATAGTTGAACACGTCTGTAATATGGTCGTATAATTTCAGTGATGTGACCTACTGCTCCATTCGTAAGCCCCTTAGCAACGTCAACGTTAGATCTCAACATAACTGTAGCACCAACAAATATTTCTAGTTCTTTTGGAAGACCTTCTGTTTTGTTAATGACTGAGTGTATTATATTATTAACATCAATCTGATCATTGTTTTTTGTTCCATCAATTAATTGATCTTACTAATAATCATTTATCAGCGGAGTGAAAGGAATTATGCTTTTGAAATGATACGTTGAGCCAACAACCAATCGATAAAAATGTTGAGTGAATAGAGCAGAAAATTTGTATGCTCACTAATTTGCCGTAAAATTGCAACTGTGCGTTCTAAGAAGTTATCACTAATCAACTTCGCCAGCAGTTGTGCTTTTGGAATGCGCCCCATGCTCTGTTCAACTCATTCAAATGAATTTGTATATATGTGCATACACATGCTCACGTGTTCTTGCAACAACAAAACGTTAAATACATACATATATACATATGAATACACAGATTTTCGAGAAAACATATCGTATGTGTATGCCAAAAGTGGCTTCACTTCCGATATCAGCATCTTCGGTTGTCTGATCTTTCGCGTTCAACGCTAACGCTGTGTCAGGATGAAAAAGACTCTCAACCAAATTACTGATACGAATTTCTACGTTTAAATAACCCTGACTGAGTACATGATTTTTTGTATCATGATCCGAATATATTGGGGCATATCGAAAATAAAATGTGTATTTTTCAACCACTATTGGAAGGTTTACTTTTGCAAACCACTAAGTAATGTTAATTGAAACATGATTCTCTAATTTTTTTCAAAAAAATGCACATTTGTTGTTTTGGCTTTGCAAAATTTGACATATATAATATTTCGTTTAAACACAAATGGCACATTCGTGACTTTGGCATTGTACCGACGATATTTTATTGTGACTTTGCGTATGTCGCGTTCAGTTTACTACTACTCATTGCAGATCTCTGCTCTGTGGGTTAAATCTGTAAAACAAAATCAAGTACGCAGAAAAGTATGCAACATTGAGCCATAACAGGCTAACTTCTACGTTCGTTGTATACACAAACAAAGCGAAGTTACCTCGTTCTTGAGCCGCTGTAGGTTATTCGCCATCCCTCTAAACAAAGGACTTAGGCTTTTATTCCGTTGTGAACAAAAATCTTTACCGATAACTCTGTTATCGATTAATTTATCGAATTCTCGGAAAGTAATATTGCATTGTCATCGGAGTTATACATGTGTGCAAAATTTCAGCTCAATCGGACACCGGGAAGTGTATCAAATTTAACTTGCAAAATTTGATTAAAGACAACAGCCAAGTGAAAGTAAATAAAAGCTTATAAAAGGAATGTTTTTTATTATCTTTTTAGATTCGTTCGCGTGAGTGAAAATTGGTAAAAACTTGAACAAAATGTTACTAACTTTGGAAAAATCCTGTTTCGTTCAAACAAAAATTTTGCAACAATAGGGCGCAATTTTGCATTTCGCTTGGAGGAGAAGTTGCAAAATTGTACCCGATAAATAGGTGTCCCGGTGTCTCATAAATTTTGCACAGTAAATTCAAAAATCGGTTTTTCGTTTTGTATTGATAACTGAAAAACCAGTTTTTTGTTGTTTTCATATTTTGTGTGTTTTTCCATTTGGTGGTTTTCTTATTTTGGTGTTTTTTTTTTAACAAGTGGCACCATCGTCATAAGTACAAAGTAGAGAGCGCAGTGAACGTAAAATTCTCACTGAAATTTGTTCATTTATTGACTGTTGATCGCTGTTGAAATGACCAGTGAGATCAGTTGTGTTAACAGAAAAATCAGTTAGTTTGATTAGGAATCTGTCAAGAACAACAGAACCGATTTTTTGATTTTACCATTTTACCATTCACAATTTCTTTCAGTGTGGGCGGTCTACAGCAATTTATTTTTTGCACCCAGCCTAATGCTCATGTGCTTACTTAAGAAAGAGGTCACTCAACTACAAAGGACAAAAAAATCAAAAAAAAAAAAAATTGCTTTACTTGTTTACCATAATTTTACATTTGTGTAAAGCCACTTAAATATAGCTTTTTTGCATTTTTTTTTTTTACTTTCTTCTTTTGTTTCGCTTAAGTAGCAGGCAATTATTCATAAATGAGGACAACAAAAATGCACAAGAACTACTTACATTTATGTATGTACATATACATACCTATACAACAGCATAATACAATTGTCTATGTATGTATAGAAATTCAGCCATATTGTTGCTCCAACCCCCAACAACAATTCAAAACCCACAACCGACGTCATTATCTTCAACATTTATCAGGCTGCCACCCATTTGACAAAGCTCAACTACGCTAGTTAATTGTAAGCGTTTGCGTTCATTATTTATAAACGCTTCGGTAATGGCGTGAATTTACAGCTATTTTGTTTTTGAATGCATTTTGTTGTTGGCGCTGTTGTTGTTGTTGTTATGCATATTTGTTTTACACATACTATATTTACATATAATAATGTAGGCGATTATATTGCGGCCGTTTTTGTTGCGCACTTGCAAGCAATTGTTGCTATTTATTGTAGCAATTGTCGTTATTACTATTGTTGTTGCTGTTGCTGCTGCTGCTGCCACTGTCTGGCTGTATATTGGTTGTTGCATTTACATTTAAAAATAACAATGGAGGCGCAGTAAACGCTTATTTACGATTAATTGCCAACGCAAATATTCATGAAATGTTGTTGTTGTTTGCTATCAGTGCGCGAATGCTGTTGTGGTGTATATGTATATATATGTGTGCGTGTTGCAAGCATAATTGCAGCTGCAGCAATTGCCTACTGGCGGCGTGTTTGCATTAAACTCGGCATGATATTTTTTTGGTATGCCGCGACAACAACTACAATAACAACGAAACTGTTATTGTAACAATTATTACAATTGTTATTGTACATATTTGTTGTATTTGGTTTTGTTCATTTTTATTTTTATATTTTTTTGCATTATTTGTATTGCGGCTTTTAGTGTGATGTGGCGAAGTGTTGAATTGCGAAAAATAAGCGCAATTTATTTTAATTTTTTCTTTATTACACCTACACAAACTTCCATTTGTATTTGTGTACATTTCACTTGTGTAAAAAACATATGTATGCACTTATTTATTTGCAATTTTTTACTGTCATTGCCACTGCAACCGAAATGCCTTTGGGTGTTGGTTGCAATTCCTGCAACATGAGTGGCAACAGCTAAAGTTATCCGCCCTTTGTTGTTGTTTTTGTTATTGTTAACACATTTTTATACAATTTTCTGTGAATACATACTTTTATTTATTTATTTTTATTTTTTATTTTTTTTTTTATTTTTATTTAAGCGTTTTACTTCACTGCTGTGGGACTCATCAGTACAAATTCACATTTTTATCGATTCGAATTGAATTGCAATGCGATAATGCATTTCCAAGGGGAAAATTATTGACGCATTGAAGTGAAAAAGTAGGGTATTTAGGTGCATACCCACACACATAAATATGTATAAATATGTGCATATATATATACAGAGTTATAAAGTATATTTGCTACATATTTTTTCAAATAAATTACTAAGTGAAATATGTGCAGCTTATATAACCAATCAATAAATTCGTGACAAATTCCTCCAGGGGTACAAAGAAGCTTATTTCCGTTAACCGTTATAACGATTTTGGCAGGGCAACAAGTTGCGGCAGTCGTTTATTCGTTAAGCTTACTGTCGCCAATTGGTAGCACCAAGAGGATCTAAATCGTTTTCCGCCTGATCCTTCCATCGGAGAGGGGCTATCTTCCTCTGCTTCCGTAGGCGGGTTCCAATAAGAATAGTTTCTTGGACGAAACATCAGCTTTCATTCGCTATCGCCAACTAGTATGGTAGAGGTATGAATAGTACTATAAGAGAAAAATGAAAAATAATATAAAGTCAACTCTATTCAATTATTTAGCATCTAAATATCTCACTCTCAAAATTAAAATGCAATATGAATGTGGACACTGTCTTCCGGCGTCACATGCATGCTCATCATAGGAAATACGGGCTGCATGAAGAAGCGATTGAGCATGTTATGTGTTCGTATCCTGCGATCAAGAGGTCAGGGCTAGAGCTACTAGGGGCGGCAGAGTTGCCAGAATAAGCTAGGTTCTTGAAAGCTTCTGGTATTTGCCAATAAGTAAAATAAGTTTTGCCAAGCAAATTCTGGTATTGTCTATAGGTATTGGTATTGTCCTATTGTTCCTGCATCCAGTTCCCACTTTGTTGCTCTGATTGTGCTTTATATGAAGGTTTTTAATTTGTTGCGACTCTCCTTGTTCGGCCTGAGTGCGTCGTAAACCGGCAGTGGGTAGGCGCACAAGGGTCGATCTTGGAGTGGATGGTTCGCTCAGAAGAAATAAATAAGTACACAAAGAGGAATTCCTCGTTATAAAATAATATTTAATTTGAGTGTGCGGAAATGTGAAAGAGGATACAATATTACCTTTGTGTATAGCTTGACGATGGTGATTCTGGGCGATGTGAACTGCTTGGCGGTCGATCGAAAAAAAAAGGCCGGTTATCCCGTTGAGGACAACCGCTAAGCCGCGAAAAAGTCCTCTGGTATTAAGGAGGGGAAAAAAGCCACACACACAACAGCCCCCACATATACGTGCATGGGTGCTGACAACCTGCACACACACGTGCATGCGTATGAAACGCATGCATGTGCATGCATGCACACAAATGCGGCGTGAGTGTGGGTGGCTGGAAATCTTATTAAAACGTTAGGGAGGGGCGCCGTCAATCAAGTAAAAGTTAGGCCTTGGGCCTAAACATGCCGCCCCCCTTGCGGCACGCAACATCACAGTCCGCCAAGGATCACCGACCGTGAAGAAGAGAAGAAAAAAATAAAAAACTTATAACTAATTATATCTAACTTAACATAAACGCCGGTCAGTCCGCCGGCTTGGCGGCACGCAAGATGGTCTGCGCAATGGGTGAGCTTGGTTGCTGATACCTCTGTCGTTCGGCACTTTTCCCGTTATGATTCAAGGCCTAAGCCAGGTTTGCCTAGAGCTAGGGATTGCGAAAAGAAGTAAGAAGATATACGTGTTCATATTTCTTGCCGTTTATTACAAATTCATTGGAAATTCTATGCTTGTGAATTTTGTATGAAGAAAATTCAAAAAAAAGAACTTATTGTAATGATACAAGATTTTAAACGCACACCTCCATTGTGAATTCATACAAGTGGCGATTTTTTTATAAAACGTTCACAATAGTGAACAGCTTCGATCACCTGCTCAATCGCTGTTCGATTACTTAAATCATTAGCTTAACAGTGGTTTTCAACCATCTTTGTAGACGACTGGTATATTGTTTCATTTACCTATTTCAAAAAATGCCGGCATGGCGGATTGCTCAAACTTAATCTATAAAGTTGATCTTTGGAATGAATATTAGTATGTAGTTTGATTTTCTGTATACACATTTAAAGGAAAAGCTGATTTGAAGCACAAAAGTGCACTTTGTGGCACTTCAATTTAATAACGGCTAGTGAAACAAAACCTTTCTTCCATTCTCTGGCCATTCACGACAACCGTTCTCCGTTTATTATTTGACAGGTAGGTATGGCAATGGAGGAAAAGAAAGATTTTTCGTTGGTATGAATTCACAATGCACATCCTTTGCGACCGTGTACAAAAAAAATTCAATAAAGATAAAAAAGTGTAAAAAATGCATGGGTTTCGGTCGTTACCGGACATTTTTATGTTAGGCCTTGGTTGTATTATCCGAATCGTCGGATGGTACATTATTTTTAATTTTTCTCATATGTCCAAGCGCTTCGTATTCGGATAACACCCGAACATATTCTTTCCCTAACTCTTGGTTTTTTAGTAATAGTCCCTCATTTCTGAAGAATTGTGAACATGCGCGCTTTAGGGACGGTCCTAATTTAACATTCTCAGGGTAATCCTGCCTGAATGGTAGCGAAACTATATACTTCCCATTTTCATCACGTTTTGTCGTTTCCTTAAATAATTGTTCACAATACCTTTCTTCTTCATTCAGCATTTTGTTTTTGGGAACATTTTCTACCTCCCAGAAAGCTTTTAGTTGGTTGTCCAACGCAACCTCGTTGTAGAATGACATGATGCTCTTCGTTGGACTCGGTGCTTCGATGCGACCGGTTAGTATCCAACCGAACACTGTCTCTTGGGCCAAAAGTGTATTTAGTACATTCTTTTTCAGACCGCTCAGTATAATTTGGGGATATATGTCTCCTCCAAGTATGAGGTCTACGTCTTCGTTGATGTAGAACCTTTTATCTGCCAAAACCAAGTCTGGGAATGCCTGCATAGTCATGGCGTTGATATGGCAGGATGGAAGATTCCCAGTGAGTTTGGCTAGGACTAGAACGGGTGTAGTCAGGCTGAAGCAGGCATCCACTGGTGAACGTAATTCAATTTTGGATGCTTCTTTCACCTGGGCTGACACCGAATTTGTGATGCCTGAAACTTGGGCATGCATTTTTCTCGCTGGCAAATTGATTCTGCGTTTCAGTCTTTCAGTTATAAAGGAACATTCAGATCCTGAATCAATTAATGCCCGTGCGGAGAAGTCGGTACCATTATGGCGAATGTGTACGCGAGCAGTTCCTAATAGCACGCCTGTGCTGGAATTGGCATGACAGGATTTTACATTCTGGTTCGCAGATTGTCGCGCCTGTGCCGAAGTTGTTGGGATATTATCCGCATCTTTGAAAGGATTGCGTACAGCCGTGTGCTGAGATGTATCCGCATGCAGGAGCGTGTGGTGACGAGAATGGCACTTGGAAAAGTTGTAGGAACTGGTGCACTTCGTCACGGTGTGTCCTGGGGATAAGCAATTCAGGCAGCCACTTGTGGATTTTATAAATTTAATCCTTTCTACTGGGGTTAACTCGCAGAAGCGTGAACAGTTGCGTAATCTGTGTTCAGGGGATTTACACATTTTACAAATTGATTTTATTGTTTGCTTGGATACTTTCGTTTGAAAAGCACCAAGTCTTTTCGTAGGGGGTTCCGTTGATTGTCGCGACGCGTTTGGTTTTTGCACTTTCGAAGTGGCATGCCCTGTAAAACCAGACACTGTTTCAAGTGTCTGAAACCGATTAGACAGGAATTTATCCATATCCTCCCACTTGGATATGTCCATTTTATGGTCTATACTTTGCTCCCAAAGAGCCAGCGTGCTCTCTGGTAACTTGGTTGAGCAAAGATAGGTCAGGATTGCATCCCAATTGGAAGTGTCAATTTTGTGGCATTTGAGGGACGAAATACAATTATTTATATCATTTTGCAACTTTTTTATTGAACTGCCACACTCACTTTCTACCTTTTTTAAGTTAAATAAAATTTGTAGTTGTGTGTTAACTAAGATACGTTTGTTTTCGTATCTTTCACACAAGTTTTTCCAGGCCATCTCGAAACCTTCATTTGTGAGGGGGCATTTTTTAACGATATCTTTTGCTTCGCCCTGCGTTTTGTTGTTGAGATGGAATAACTTTTCCACCCCTTTCAAGCTGGAATTGTTTATATAAATTGCCGTGAAAAGGTCGCGAAAAGTTGGCCAAGACAGATAATCCCCTTTAAAAACTTCCGTATCGCAAGCAGGGAGGCGAATTGTATGCCCATGAGGTTCTTGCTCAGGGTTGACGTTCTTTTCATCCTTCTTGTATTTTTCTGCCTCAGCAGATATAGACGCTGAACATCGCACGTAGATTGCGTATGCTGCCTTTTGCTTCTTTCTGATCGCCATAACGTCATCCGCTGACACCTCATCAGATCCCAATAGCGAATCAAACGCAGACTTTACCTTCTTCCACAAGAGCCGCAACTCTTCCTGCTGTATTGCAAGGGTGTGTTTGCTATGGTCGCTCTCCGGAATAAGGCTGTAATCTTTATCAAACTCTGCGATTGATTCTGCTAAACGGATGTAGGTTTCCATTGTTTTATTTACGTTTATTAACGAGAAAATTGCCGATTATAGAAATGGAACTCTTCAGAGTTAAAATGCCTGCCCAGCCCTAAATAAAAACTATTGAACTTCAAGTTTATTATTTATTTTGTTTATTGCAGACTTTTTGTCTTGGTAGCGACAACAGAAAAAAGGTTTAATATACAGACTTTTTGTCTCAGCGGCAACAACAAAAAAGGGGACCACTCGCCACCTCCACAAATAATGGGTGTATTTTGGTGAAAGTGAAAAAATGCGTGCGATATTGCAAAACAAGCGCCAAAAAAAAGTGTAAAAAGTGTTTAAAAAGTGAAGTGAGCACCGGATTAATTAATTAAATTGAACTTAATTTCGTGTTTGTGAAATACAAAAAAAACAACAACAAAACCTATTTAGTATGGTGCGGAAAGTGAGGTTAGGTTAACCTCTTCCTTGTGTTGTGTCTGGAAAACCTTACCACTGGTGGGGGGATAAACCAGATAATCACAAGGATCGAACTAAAAATTAACAAACCAAGTGATTGAATTTTTGAAATTGGAAAGAAAAAAAAAGGTGCTCACTAAATAACTTCACTTTTTTACACTCCTTTTCGATTTAAATTTTTCGCGCACGACACGGGTATTTATCTTTATTTGTCACTAATAATCACTTAAACGAGAAAAAAAAGTGGCAAGAAATATAACACTTACTTCTTATTTTTGCTGGAGGTATTGATGTGATGGCTGTGGCAAATAAAACTTTGATGATTTTTTTGTTTGTGGCAATTCGTGCAAAATTTTGTAATAGGCAAAATCCTTCGGCAAAAGTTTATGAGTTGGATAAATTGTGCTGTGCAGGTAGATTCTCTGGTGCGGTGGACTGTAATTTTAGGCTTTTAGTTCCTTTTTTCGGTGAGTAAGGACCAATGTTCGGCCTGAGTGCGTCGTAAACCGGCAGTGGGTAGGCGCACAAGGGTCGATCTTGGAGTGGATGGTTCGCTCAGAAGAATAAAATAAGTACACAAAGAGGAATTCCTCGTTATAAAATAATATTTAATTTGAGTGTGCGGAAATGTGAAAGAGGATACAATATTACCTTTGTGTATAGCTTGACGATGGTGATTCTGGGCGATGTGAACTGCTTGGCGGTCGATCGAAAAAAAAAGGCCGGTTATCCCGTTGAGGACAACCGCTAAGCCGCGAAAAAGTCCTCTGGTATTAAGGAGGGGAAAAAAGCCACACACACAACAGCCCCCACATATACGTGCATGGGTGCTGACAACCTGCACACACACGTGCATGCGTATGGAACGCATGCATGTGCATGCATGCACACAAATGCGGCGTGAGTGTGGGTGGCTGGAAATCTTATTAAAACGTTAGGGAGGGGCGCCGTCAATCAAGTAAAAGTTAGGCCTTGGGCCTAAACACTCCTGGACAGCTCAAAATTTTTTCTGTAGTGTTATCGACAGTTATTTGTCTGACTCTTTTATCGAAAATTTGCCTGTTCTGGCTCCATCGCCAGTATTTGAAGAAAGTGCGTTCAGCACTGTCCTCGTCTGCGTCGCCGTACACATATTTTGAATATTCGCCATCTTTTGTTTTGTGTAGGTAATTTTTGCCTAGAGAGCAGCTTATCAATAATGTGGTAATTTACCTCACCAAAGCTTCTAGTGATCCACATCAGTGATTAGTTTCGCTGTTCATCTACCTCTATGTTAATTTTCCTATCGTTCTTGCCACAGCCTAAACATTTCTTATTTGCTCTCTCTGCTCACGATACTTATGCACCCTTGAGCCGTCTGATTTTTTTACTGGCTTCCTGTTATTTAGCGAAACACTGCGTGGTAATGATAAAGCTACGAACAAGGCACACGCCGATCTTAGATATTTTCTTAGAAGAGGAGATCACGTACCGACCGAGATACATACGCTTTGGCACCGAAGGTATATCAAGCCACAACGCATGGATTACTATTGAGCAGTGCCTGGTTAACACTGCTGTAACCATGGATAGATGAGCTTTTGTAACTAATGGCCAAAAAAGCATCAACAAACGGCAATAGTTGAGGAAAGCCCAGCAATTGCTAAGCAGACCAGAGGCATGTATATACAAAAGTAGAGAGTGCACGTGGCTAATAGCATTAAAAAGTCTCCACTAGCAGACATATTTCTGCTTGGATCAATATGGCCTGAGAGTTTCCATGGATGTCCTTATGTCCTTGGGCTCAGAATATGTTTAACAGAAATTAGTAAGATAACACTGCAAAAGTGGTTAAACAATGCCTCACAGCTATCGACCTAACATTGGTAGCGCAGCTTTACTCTATGGCTAAATGATACATTTCTAAGCATCTTTTTTAGACCTCCGCACACTCACCCACATAAATTTATGTGAGTTTCTCATGTATTTTTAAAAATCTTTTATTGAAATAGCAAGCAAGCAATATACGATTGACTAGGACTAACCACAGGAGATCGTGTGATGTACTACCACCTTAGATATCCTTTGTTGGAGAATATCCTATGAAGATACTAGCTGTACCCTTTCTATAACCGAACTGCTTGAGGCTTCTAAGAGGTGAAAATGTTACAAAATTAACTTTTAAATTACACAATACAATACACTTTTTATTTTACTTGAATATTTATTAGGGGTGACGAGTGGTCTTTAGTTAAGCATTTGTTCGAATGTCATCGATGTTCCCTCCGGTGTGCCTCAGGGCAGCCATTCCGATCCTATTCTGTTTTTGATCTTTATAAACGATGTTTCCACAACTACAAAATATTCTAAAATTTTAATGTATGCCGACGACGTCACACTTTTTAAGTCATACGCGTGGGTTGAAGAACGTTCTGTACTCCAGGCGAATTTAAATCGTTTAGTTACTTGGTTTAATGCGAATTTTATGCCTTTCAACATAGAAAAATGTAAATCCATGTGTTTTTCACGTGGGAACATACAGCCAGCTTCCTACACAATTAATGGCCAAACACTGGAAAGCGTTGATGTTTTTGTCGACTTGGGAGTTACAATGAATTGCAAACTTAGTTTCAACCCTCATATTAATGCCACAGTCAATAAAGCGAGAGGAGTTTTAGCATTTGTGAAAAGATGGGCAAAGGAGTTTAATGAACCTTACGTTACAAAAACCCTTTTTACATCATTGGTGAGGCCGATATTAGAATATGGATCGATAATTTGGAATCCGCGTTATCAAGTTCATGTGGATAGACTAGAATCAATTCAAAAACAGTTTTTACTTTTCGCCTTGAGAAATCTTCAATAGGACTCTCCATATAATCTTCCTCCTTACACTAATCGATTAAAACTAATAAATCTTCTTACACTTACAAGTCGGAAAGAAATGCTAGGTGTACTATTTATGGCTAGACTTTGGATCTATTTCAAGCACATTTCTTTTGAACGAAGTAAACTTGAATGTTCCTTGCCGAATTTCAAGGCATTATAAACCTATAATTCTTAAACAGTGCAGAAGCAATTTCCAACTACACGAACCTTTTTTATGTTTGTGTGAAGATTATAACTCTCACTCGAGAATAATTGATGTTTCTGACTCGTTCTTTGCCATAAAAAAGACGGTTCTATCTTCTTTTAATAATTAAAAAATTATATTTATACTTTTAGTCTATTGTATTTTGTGAATCTATATTTCTCAGCTGATGAGTTTGTCTGTAGCTGAGCGGTTTTAGATCTGGGCGCTTAAGAAGCCACTACCTCTCAAAGACTCGGTAACAAAAAAAGTATAAATAACATAAATAAGAATCAGGATACAAAAAAAAAACCAAAAGTATGTATGAATTAAAAAAAAAAACAAAAACAGAATTAGCCTGGTTTCATCGGGCCACTTGAGGGCAGTGCGCTGCCACAACGTCCGAGAAAAAAAAAAACAAAGAAAAAAAGCCTGGAGGGTTTAAAATTTTGGTGTTCCAGAATATATTGTTGCCTGTGTACGTTACATTTCATACTAGCATTTTTAAAAAAATGGAAACAACTGTTGAAAGGAGAAATGGTGATGTCTCCATTGAATAAAATGGTACTTGTTTTATAAGGATAAATATTCCCCAGGAACTAAAGCTTTAAGTTGTACGGATTCTACGCACATGACCGAATGACACCTCGTGATTGCCCTTCGCATACGTAATGAGAGCATAATTTTGCTATGTAATGCAGACTTCTGATTTAAATGCGATTTAAGAGAAAACTGGACGATCTGGATTATAAGTTTATTTAGAAAAGTTTATCTCTGCGGCGTCACCTCGCAGAAAAACATTATACATTTTTCTGATTATTTAATTCCGATTATCGATTTTGATTTTTTATTTTATACGCGAAGTGCATTGATCTAAAATGAATTAATGCTCTTTTGTGCCTGAAAGGTTTGTATTTGGAACTAATCACTGCCCAATTGTGTCCTGAATCGAGTTGCACGAAACAAGGAAACAAAACAGCGTATCAAGTTCGTGCACTTAACCTTAGAACACCGAAATTACCTCGGTGTGCGAGTAGAGTGTGAGTCAGTTCGAAGATGGAAAGTAATTTTTATCGATGGAATGATGAAGGAGCTTAGACTCAACAGTCATAGTCATATCATTTATTCACCAGCCTGGGTTTTTTTCGTTTAGTCAGTCTATGATCATAAAATCTTACAGACTAGATACAAAAATTAATAAAATCTTTTAAGACAAAACATAACAGCCAACAAATATTTAAATGACAAATATAACAGTAAACATAAATAGGAGATAATGTCAAATTAAAAACTATTAACATCTGACTTGAAGGACTCTCTGGACAAAGAGAAATCAATATTCACAACCGTTGAGAATCTATTAAGTTCGGTGAGGGCGCGGAAGCTTGGATTAAAGTGATAGACTAACAGGCAAATAAAACAGGAGGAATGAGCGAAGAGTTCTTAGGGGCACATTAAATGGTATGTTGCCAAAAGGAGCTGGGTGGTCCAAAGAGCGTGAAATGAGGTCATAGACAAACATGACCAGATGCACCATTATTGTAGTTTCAAGTGATTGCAAATTTGATAAGTTTGCAACGAGAGGAATAAGATGGCAACGGATCATCATCAAAATTCAAAGAGCATAAGGCAAAGCGAACAAATATTCTTTGAACTTTACCACTCTGGCCGAATGGCTGCTGGAAGCATATTCTAATTTAGAGCGCACCAAAGAGATGTATAGGGATTTCCTGGTATAAGGATATCTAAAATCTTGTGCATACCTCTGAAGGAAAGCTAGATTTCTGTAGGCCTTATGCAGGACATAGCAGATATGGTTATTGAAGGTGAAGTTGGAGTCAAAGGCAATGCCTACGTCAGCATATTTGCTGACTGCCGCAAATGGCCGGCTGAAATGCCATAGGATGAGGAATGGGAGCGGGATGATTTCGAGAATGACATGGTGAAGCACTTTTTCACGTTGAGGAAAAGTTTGTTTGTACGGCACCAGTCAACCAGATTGTTAAGGTTATTTTGCAGAGGGGAGGCATACGAAGGGGAGTTGATCCTACGCAAGAGTTTAATATCGTCAGCATAGAGGAGGAAATAGAGTTTTTGAAGCAGAAACCAATATCATTAATTAAAAGCATAAATAGTAGAGGACCAAGAAAACTGCCCTGGGGTACTCCAGATGTTGAGACAAAATAGCGAGATTTACTATTTTCAATTTCAACACACATGAGCCTATTCTTTAGGTAGGATTCTAACCGACGTAAGAATACAGAGTGGAAGCCAATACACTCAAGCTTATATAAGAGGATACGGTGGGAGACTTTGGCAAAAGCTTTCGAGAAGTCGGTGTATATAGCATCAACTTGAGATCCGTTCTTGTATGCGGAGATACAAAAATCAGAAAAGGAGGCCAAGTTAGTGACAGTAGAGCGTCCAGCAACAAACCCATGTTGATTGGGTTCAACGATGCTCTTAACGATAAAAGATAGTTTCTCATTTATCAGTTTTAGAAAGGGTTGACCCTCCGTTTAGTTTATTTTTTGTACTACTTTAAAAACCACTAAATAGTTTTAAGCAATTTCTAAGATATTTGGTTTCAATTTTAGTACAGACACTTGAAAGATATAATTTTCGATGAAAAATTTATAATTAAAACCAAAAGGTTTTACACGTCCCGTGCTCTTAAACTTTTTTATTCTATATTATAAACTTTGAGAGGACAAACCTAATTTTTAATATATTTTGGTTTTAAATTTTTGTTCGGAAGTTTGATAAATGGACATTTTCTGGACTAAAATTTAAACCAACATGTTTCAATTCAAAACCAGTAATATGAGCTCATTTCGTTTGAAACTCCGCAAATTTGCATTTTCAACCAAAAAAAGTTTGGTCATATATGTATTTAAACCAAAAAGTTTAAACTTTAAACCCAAAATTTTAAATGTGGTCAAAGATTATGAATTCAGTGTCTGAGGCGGTTTAAGTCCAAAAAAACCAGTAAAATAATTTTTTCTAATAGTGTGGAATTCTGCATATTTTTAAGCAACTGGTAATTCTCCGATCAACTTCACTTCTACCTAAAACCGAATTTAACCAGAATAGCCACATAGCATTTGATAAAAAAGTATTCCAAATTTTATCTATCTTAGTAAAGTTGTTTAGCAAACTTAAAGTATTTTAGGCAACAATAATATGTACTCACACATTGCTAGTAAAGTATTGAATATATTATAAGTCAAACAATATTTTTAAGCCATATGCATAAATTGCCATGTATGTTGGTAGAACAAAAATTCAAGCTAATTAAGGAATAGCTGGAGGCAAATCCGCATTTGGTTCATAGTCAAGCTTTGGTTATTCATTTATTTATTTTATTTTATTTTGCTTTTAGTCATTGCATGAATTCACTTTTTCTTGAGGTATCCTTTTTTTGGTTGTTTCCGCCTTATATCGCCATAACCTCTCACCTACTGACATTGTTCCCAGTAGGGCGGGCCAAAAAATAAATACAAAATATTCCTGCTTTTTGATACCTGTTAAGAAAACATTACTCAGGACATCGAAAATGTTAATGTTTATATAAAGATGCTCATATTGCTTTTAAAAATGTTTCTTTTTCTTACTGTTAATTCGATTGAATAGAGGCAGATGGCCTTAACACCGATATGAATGCAGGTGTACTCGAGTTCAAAGCGGAGCATTCAAAAAACTGTTTTTGTATTGAAGTGAGTCCTCATGGTTTTTGAAACTTTACCAACAACTTAAACATGCGCCAAAAATGTCTTTACAAAAGCCCTAAGTGGAGCACGAATATTTACAAAATGTTTACGTTTCCGAGCCAGGAATGGGCGTTATCAACAAAACCGAATAACGATTGACGAAAAAAAAAATAAATTTTTATTCATTATTCAAGAAGACTTGATTGATGTATAAAAAGTTATTTTTTATTCAAGCATTTTTGAATAATGCATAACATTTTATCGTTATTCAAAATATCCCTTAGTGATGATAACACGGTAAACACAAAATTTTACCTGGACTTCAAAGCATTAAATTTCAATTCTTTAGGTCATATTTCACGAAAGAAAAAAATATATGGCATGAAAAAGTTTGCTTTCCTATTTAGGAAACCGCTTGAACGAATTTTTTCAAAATCTGTGGTTTTAATTTTTACTTGAAAATGAAACAATTCAAATAAATATTTTTATTCAGTTTTAATATCGAAATAACTTACAAAAAGTGGAAAATGATTTCATAGTGTACACTTTTACTCCTTCTTTTATGTTCATAGGTACTATCCCCCAATAAATCCCAAATATAGTCTCCCATCATGTTTTCATTATATTGGCCTTGATAACATTGTTCGATGAAGAGCCTAAAAGCTATGCTTTACATTTTGGTAAATTTAAATCTCTAATCAAATTAAAAAATCCTCAGTAATGATCAAATAATGTTTTGGTTGTTCTGGTGTAGGTAAAAGCTCATTATCGGCATTGCTTTTATAGGAACAAAGATTTGAACCACTTCTCTGCGATAATTTTTTCGGTGGCTCTGGTACTGGTCGTGTCAGATCGTGTGCGACTGTAGCAGAAGAAGATTCAAGCTCAGAATATTCGATAGGTTTTCCATTTTTACCTCTACGTCTTTTACTCAGATGCACAAGGCAAAAGTAGCAGCCTTTAACGTGGTCTTCTTGGTGTTGCAAATTTCATAAATCTTTTCTCACCTTGATACCAACCTAAAATCTATAAGGAGAAACCAATATGTCTACTTTATTTAATTTTCTATTTAAAGAAAATTTGCTTACCTTCTAAACATCTTTTACAATAACTACAAGCAACATGTAGAGCCCATGTCTTGTTTTGTTCTCAAACAGGATAGCCAAAATATGCTTCGTAGGCTTTACAGAGGATGAGAGATATATTTAATTCATATTTTATATCTCGAACTTTAATAAATTGCCCACAAATATAACAAAAAGCACCAGCTTTCGCGACGACATTTTAGGAGTTGAGTTAGTATTCCTTATTTAAAAAATATGGAATAAAATAAAATTTTAATTTTTATTCAGTTATTCAAAATTAAAAAAATAAACCCTCGAGATGCCCTGAAAATATACCCATATGCGTAACAAGTTCGCTTTTAGTTCTAATTCTTCTTAGGGTAATATTGAGATGATTTTGGGGAATATTCCCGATGGTTTTTGGGTTTCATCTGGGTGTAATTTCTGGAACACCCTAGGGATCCTCCCGGGGACTCTTGGGGGTAAATTTTTTGGTAATTTCAGGGACTCCCTCGGGGTCCTCAAGGAGTGTTTTGGAGGTCATTTCGGCACGGCTTTGGGGACTCCCTCGGGGTCATTTGGGGGTCATTCCGGGATGGTTTTGGCGACTCCATCGGGGTCCTCCCGGGGCCATTTGGGGGTCGTTCCGGGATCATTTTTGAGACTCCTTCGGGGACCTCCCGGCGTCTTTTGGAGGTCATTTCGGCATGGCTTTGGGGACTCCCTCGGAGTCATTCCGTGATGGTTTTGGGGACTCGATCGGGATCCTCCCGGAGTCGTTCAGGAAACTTTTTGGGGACTCCCTCTGGGCCAAGTGGGGGTCATTCCGGGATCTTTTTGGGGACTCTCTCAGGGTAATTGGGGGTGTTCCGGGACCTTTTTGGGGAATCTATCGGGGTCATTTGGGGGTCGTTCCGAGATATTTTTTGGTGCTCCATCGGGGTCATTTACTATTCTTAAAGCTGCAAGTCGGTACGCTGCTAATATATCTTTTTGATGGGTCCGTTTAGATCCATACCATATTGGTGCTGCGTATAGAATTATTGAGCTGGTTACTGTGGACAATAGCTGACGTGAAGCTTCGCTCGGACCACCAATGTTAGGCATTATTCGCATAAGTGCTCCATTAACTTTGGTAACTTTCTCTCCCATCGCTCTGAAGTGCGGGGACACCATTGGGGTCACTTGCTATTCTTAAAGCTGCAAGTCGGTGCGCTGCTAATATATCTTTTTGATGGGTCCGTTTAGATCCATACCATATTGGTGCTGCGTATAGTATTATTGAGCTGGTTACTGTGGATAATAGCTGACATGTAGCTTCACTCGGACCACTAATGTTAGGCATTATTCGCATAAGTGCTCCATTAACTTTGGTAACTTTCTCTCCCACCGCTCTGAAGTGCTCTTTGAAAGTTAACTTAGAGTCAACGTGCACTCCTAAGTATTTTAGAAAATCCTTTGAAGTGATTTGATGATCCCCGGAAGTTAAGACTAATTCGTTTGCCGACCATTTGGAGCTTACTAATAACACTTCTGTCTTTTGGCTAGCTAGCTCCAGTCCCATATTGGTCAGCCATTCCTTTATTCTTCCTACGTCATTATATAATGCTTGAAGCAGGTCTAGTTTCCTGGCCACTACTACCACTCAAATATCATCAGCATATCCCACAATTTGCGTGTTTTCTGGTTGATCAATCTTTAGCGCCCCGTCTTACATTACGTTCCAAAGCGTTGGACGGAGAACAGATCCCTGTGGGACGCCCCCAGTGATTTTGTACTCTTTTGCTAAAAGCATTCTTGATGTCCAACGTAATCATATGCACTGACTGAACTCCCTTTTATTAGGCCTCCAGAGATAGCTTCTCTAGCTATATTGACGACTTTTTGTATTGCATTTACGGTGGATCTTGATTTGCGAAATCCATAATGATTATTCGATAAGCCACCTGGGCTTTCTAGAGTCAGCTGTAGTCACTCGCTAGTTATACGCTCGAAAATCTTTCCTAGCGTATCCTGCATACAAAATGGCCTATATGAGGATGGTTGGGGACAGGACCTACATGTGCTTCTTCATAACTGTACTAACGTATGGCTCTGATTCATGGATGGTTTCGAGAGAATATTGGATGACTCTATGGAGTGTTCGAGAGAAAAGTTCTCTGTAAGATTTGAGATCTGGCGCGGTATAACGACGGGAAATATTGGAGGAGGTATATCGATGAGTTGTATGACGTTTACGCATATTTAAAAATAGTTCAGCGAGTGTAAACCCAAAGTCTTCGCTGACTATACGAATAAACGACGACATTCCTGCTAAGAGTGTGTCTATCGACACACGTTTTATTTGGAAGTAGAGGAAGGGGGAGACTTTCAATGGATTGTGAGATAAACGTGGAGGAAGACCTGATCTCCTTAAGTGCTTCTAATTGCCGTCTGTTATCATTAAATATGAACATCTGGTATGATTTCAATAAATAATCCATATACTTTATTAGTTTTGCAGAAAACCGTATTCCTGAAGATATAAAAGTAACAAAATGTGCGTTATATATACCTCCAAAGAGATCTCTTCCAAATTTCATCGGGCTACTTTTTAATTTTTCAAGTGAAGTAGTTAAAAGCTATTACTTTCAAAAACAAACTTCGGATCTACTACTTAGGTCAAGATAAATATAGATGTAGATATATATAGACCTACTAGATATATAAAGCTGAACAATTAAAAACTTTGGACCCCAGCATGTTAGGGGGTTCAGAATATACCCACGGCAGGTATGCTTGTCGTAATAGGCGACTAAAATCGAAATAATTCAAGGGGTTGTTGCAGGGATATTTCTGCTTTTAATTTCAAATCGGGTCATATCGTTTAACGAAACATTATTTTATTTGAATACAACGCGAGCTTCGAAAATAAATCATGGACACTTTTACTACTTACACATTTAGTAACATTTTCTTAAGGAATTTCAACCAAAAACAAATTTAGAAAATCTTTCTCTTAAATAAAAGTTTAAGTTGCTAGTTATTCTTGATAAAAATTACTGAGACACGAGTTAGTTGATCCATTTTCGCAATGGAGGATTCGGTTCTCTTTTATTTGATATTATTACAATTTACCAATTTCAAGTTTAATCTTCTTTAGGAAAGCATGTACATATTAACATAATCACACCAATTCTAAATATTCTCGCGGAATTTTGTTCTAGCGGAAAATTTCCTCCAATTCTTTTCTCATAGGGAGAAGAATAATTGAGGAATAGGTATTTGGAATTTTCGAAGTCAGCTGTTTTGTCAATTGAAATTTCGTTGCGTATTTCTTATTTTGTTTAAAATAGAAAAGTTTTATTATTGTTGCGAATAATTTGTTTCAAATTAAGAAATAAAATATAAACAATGCACAGTATTGCATTTCATGTGGTATTCACTGAAATGAGTAATGAATTTGTGCCACAGCAACATCAACAGAAGAGCATAAGAAGAAGACGACGGTGGGGTAACACAAATCCGCCGGAGTTGCCTGCTTTCATTCAGCAAAACTATTTTCTGGCGGCCAAGTCGAGTTGAATTAGTCTTTCATCATATGCCAAAATCTATTTAAGCCTTCTTAAAAATCCTTGCGCATTTCTGCATGGCTGCATCAAATATACGAAGAGCTCTTCCGTTGCTTATGATATACTTTTCGACTTAAAATAAAGAATATTGTGGTTGTTGTTGTTGTTGTATTAACAGTGAGAATATTGTGGTAGAATGCAAATACATACTTTAGCACAAATTTGTACAAATAAGTGTTCTTTCTTAAAAGAACCAAATTCCTTTAACTATTTTTATACATTCCCTTTAATTTAACTAGTGAAAAAACTCCTATGAAATGGCAGAGAAATCTCCCCCTCCCTCACATTCATAATACCTACTTTTCTCCCATAACCGGTTTCCGCTTTTTCGAACATTGTTCAGAATATGAGGAAAAGGAAAAGTGAAAAAACTCACAAGGAATTTTTATTTAGAATACGAGGAATGGGAGAAGGGAAAAAACTCGCACGGAATTTTCGTTTAGAATTGTGCTGAATATTTATATTTTTATTTTTTTAAATTATACATTTGTTCCTTCGCATTCTCCCTCGTTAATTGTTATACAAATTTTATATTAAGGGAGTTTTGTGCATTCGTATAGGAAATTTATAAGTTAGCAAATCTAAGCTACGATCGTAGGCAACTAAACAATTATATGCAATTTCACACAGATTCTTAATGAAATAATTAGTCAAATTTTCTACACTAAAGGCCTAATTGAACTCAATCTTCCATACAAAATACAAATTCTTAATTATCTCATTATTGCTTTATTGAATCCCTTATCGAGTGAAAAATCCAGTCGGTTTTGCTTGGTGCTTCGAATTATATTGTCGATGTCACAAATGACAATCAAAAATAAATTATTTTCAATAACTTACGAAAAATGGAAAACCACGAAAATATTTAAAAATTTAATTTTCGCTGCATTTGCTGCAAAAGATAATGTAACGAATTTAGGGAAATTCCGCTTATTTGAAACCTTCTGCTAACGTTCGAATCGCTAAACTGTTAAATAAATCACTCCAATATTCTGTATTGCAAATTGGTCTTTATTAGACAACTTTGGGAGTAGTACAATTATACTTCACAATTATACTTCGCAACTCAAAGCGTGTTTAAATCAAATTGTTAACTGAACACTCAGCTGGCGCTGCTTTTATACTCTTTGTTGCTTCATTCGCATATTTCTACTAAAGTATAGACGTTTCGCCTTCTAGAACTGCTTGGTAATTAAGCTATATATATGAGTGTGCATGTGTGAATAACAACTTCGGCTGATGATTACATGTGTGTGTGTGTTTTATCTCTTCGTTGGCTTGTATGTATGTGTGTAAATGATGATTGATTTGTTCATTTACACAAGAGTGGCAGCTTGCTTTATTGTTGTTGTGCTTTTATTTACTAACAGCTTAGTGATGTCAACATTTGCCACAATAATATGTCTTTTTCGAAAATATGCACATATTAGGTTAGGTGCAACATCTGTGGGTAGTTGCGCATGCACTTTTTTTTGATTGAATTTGTAGTTAAGAAGGAAATGGCTGCTTTCCATTTTAACTGGTTTTCATAAAAACGAAATATTTGTTAGGGGCTGCTGACAGATGTTCGCTTAATGAAGCAAAAGGCCCTGTATGAAAAGGGAAAGTTAAATATTTCATTAAATAGAATTGTGATTCGATTAAGTTTCTGTGTGAAAACGGTAATAAAATATTGTCTTTTCATATTTGCTATTGACAGTAGAATATTTACTTTTCAATGTTAAAAAAATTAATTGTGGATTTTGGTGTTGCATATTTGCATCGACGTAGCAAATACGTATCCGTGATTTTGTTAGTGTATGGTTAACAATATACAAGACACGTTTACAGTGCACTCACGCTCAAGCATTTGAACAAAATTGTGAACTTCTAGAATCGATACACGGAACAAAAGGGAACACTTTCTCGTGAACTGGTTACTACGCCTGAAAAATAAAACGTTACTCACGTTTTCCACTAGTACAAATGTAGACTTCCAAGCTGCAACCATTTCTAAATGTTTGGAACTTTCCATTATATTCAGCGCAAACAAGACTATAAACCGCGGTGCATACTATTTCTTTACACAATTTCCTGCATTCGTTTTTTTAAAAACGGTTAATTCTAAAAAACAAGGATAACATGCCGTGGGAGCAAGCAGGTTTTAAGCAGGACTCTTAAAATTTATCTGGTAGGTATCCATTTAGACGCCGACATTTCTCTCGAACCAAATGACAAGGGTTAATCCAGACTAACCTATGCGAGCCATCTGTGGAATAAACAACATATTTTTTGTTTGTACAATTAAATACTTTACTACAAGGTCTAGATGGCTGTAGAAGCCGTAATGCAAAAGACCAATACAAGTGTTAGCCCAAGCTACGCGAAGATGAATATTGTGGTGTTATAAGACATTTTAGTAAAATTACGAACTGGTTTCCACTTGATAATTTTCACTTGATTTCTTAGTTGACTATATAAATGAATAAAATTCATATTCGAGGGTAGCGTCTTTTATACAATTTTAAATTTTTTCTATGTTGATTCAAGCTTTTTTCTATTATTTGCCCATCACTATTGTTCGTGATGCATTCAATTGTTTTTAGTGGAGTTTGTGGTACACAAATAAAGTTTATTTAAAAATTTGTCAAGATACCTACATTTGTACATATATGGGAGGTTTGATGAGTGTCAACCCAAACCAAAAAATTGGCCCAACGAAATCTGAAATATTTTAGAATTAATATTTAAAATTGTTTACACTACAAACAGCACTACTATAAACGAACCCTAATTCAGTGCTGTAGCGGCGGGAAGAGTGATTTTGTGAATCGTAAATGAACTGATTTTTGTTGGCTAACGAACTGGTTTCTCGTATGTGTACATTGAGCGAGTGATGCCTGTTAAATTTGGTGTAAGTTAAATAAAACATGTAAGGAAGTATAAGTTCGCATGAAACCGAACATTAAATACCCAGCTGTACACTTTAAATGCTGTTGTTGCTTGTTTTGTGTGCTTAATAGTGTTACAAGGCTGCGCAATAATACATATGGGGTATTCCATGCCATTTCGACCAATTTTGAACCCGACCACTTTAGAATTGGCTGAAAATTTTTCTTCTTTTTCTAGCTTATGAAAGACGTTTTTCAGAATTTTTTAAAATTTTTTCATCCAACTCAAAAAAAGTTATGAATTTAAAAAAAAAAAACTGGTATTTTTTTCAAAATGCTATAATTTTTTCAAATGTGACCGTTTGGGATCTTTTTTTTTTAATTTGTTTTTAAATGTACTTTTCGGAAAAAATACAAAAAAATGTTTAAAGTTTTTTTTGTAATTTTTCAGCTTATCGAGATTTTTCGAATTTCGCCATTTTTTTTTCTCATAAAAAACTTTAATCAATGTCTGCAACCATCCCCAATAATCCCGGAGTGGGCCGATTTCTTTTTGTTTTTTTTTTATTTAATTGAGAAAAAAAACTTTAAAATTTTTTTTGTATTTCTTCCGAAAAGTACATTAAAAACAAATAAAAAAAAAAAAAAGGAATGTTACTAAGCTTTCAAAAGCGCGCTTAAAAATCATATCCACACCATTAGGAATAAACTACATACAGAGTGTATGTGCCTACATGGTGACTAAAAGGAATATAAACAAAAAGGCAACTCTTAGAGACCAATTGTACAGCGAACAACGGGACATTCATATGGCTTAGCAGCTAAAGGCATCTACCTTTGCACTGATATGAATGTTGGAGATTCGAGTTCAACGCTCAGCTCCCGGAAAGCTAGCTGATGAAGAAGTGAAATTCAGAAACATGTCCAGGTAACCATCGCAGTTTGTAAACTTATAATTTTTCTCTGATATCAATTACAGAAAAGAAAAAGATCCCAAACGGTCAATTTTTCAAAAAGTTATAGCATTTTGAAAAAAACACCGTTTTTTTTTTTTTAAATTCATAACTTATTTTGAGTTGGACACCGTTTTTGTTTTCAAAATGCTAAAAATTTTTCAAAAATTGACAGCTTGGGATCTTGTTTTTTTTAAAATTTGTTTTTAAATGTACTTTTCGGAAAAAATACAAAAAAATTTTTAAAGTTTTTTTTTTCAATTAAATAAAAAAAAAAATAATAATCGGCCCACTCCGGGATTAGTGGAGATGATTGCAGAATTGATTGAAGTTTTTTATGAGAAAAAAAAAAAAAAATGGCGAAATTCGAAAAATCTCGAAAAACTGAAAAATTACAAAAAAAAAACTTTAACAATCTTTTTGTATTTTTTTCGAAAAGTACATTTAAAAACAAATGTAAAAAAGAAGAGATCCCAAACGGTAAATTTTTGAAAAAGTTATAGCATTTAGAAAGACACCGTTTGTTTTTTTAAATTCATAACTTTTTTTGAGTTGGATGAAAAAATTTGAAAAAATTCTGAAAAACGTCTTTCGTAAGCTAGAAAAAGAAGAAAAACTTTCAGCCAATTCTAAAGGGGTCGGGTTCAAAACTGGTCGAAATGGGATGGAATACCCCATATACATATGGTTCTATTCTGAACTAACTTTCGTTTAAAAGAAGCAACAAGGATACAGAGGCTAACACAAGTGACCTTGAGCGGGTAATAATGCAGTTTTCCTTCAGATATGGGGATTTCCCTACTGTTTATTTTAAAATAAAGATAAAACAGAACAATAAACATAAACACACGAGTGTCATTGTGCTAAAAAGCGTTACTACAAAAAAAGGGCATGGTTATTAACGAAATTTTCCAATTTTATAATAATTTATTAGCTGCATCTACGCCCTATTACAAAATCATTTATATAAAAGACGGTGATTTAACCGATTTAGTCCATTTTTACTCAATATATTTCCTGTTAAACACCAAATGTTTCGTCGAGTTATGGGAGCCATACGTTGGGAAATGCATTGTAAGAAAGGGGCAGTGGCACGCCCATTTTTCAAGATTTCAATTTTTTTCCCATTTCTTGTTATAATGGCACAAAATACGATTGGTACAAAACTATTTTCCGCAAAGATTTAACTTATTATTTTTGCCTACGACCCTTTTTATATAAAAGTGGGCGTGCTCCTTAACCACCACTCTTATCCATTTTTAATAGAAATATTTCCTGCTATAAGGAAAATATATGTACCCAATTTTGTTACGATATATAAAAATTTTTCTTCGAGTTATGGCTCCCGAAACATTGAAAATTGCTTGGACAAAAAAGGGGAGGTGTCACACCCATTTTCAAAAATGTTAGTGTTTTCCAATTTAATGTTATAATTCAATTTAGAAAGTAAAATTCTATTGATACAAAGCTCTTTTTCGCTAAGATATAGCTTATTATTTTCGTCTACGACCCTTTTAAAAATCTTTTATATTAAAGTGGGCGTGGTCTTTAACCGATCTCTTCCATTTTTCAAGAAATATTTCCTGCTATAGGGAAAATTTGTGCACCCAATTTTATTACGATCCGCTAATTTTACTTCCAGTTATGGCTCCCGAATAGCCAAAAGATATATTTCATGCAAAGAACCTGCAAGTACTTAAGCAGACGGTACAAGGTAATGGTTTACAGATCGATAATTGAACCTCACTTCATATATTGTCCAACATTATTCTTCATTATGAGAGATAACCAAATTAACAAATTGCAAATGCAACAAAACCGAGCTATGCGATTTATTCTTAGGAAACGCTATGACACACCTATCAGAGATATGCTCGCCACTCTAAATTGGCTAAGCATTAGACAGGTACTGTTTTATCATACGATGAATTTTATTAGAAAAATAATAGAAGGCAGCTTGCCTGATTATTTTAAAAGTAACATAAAATATGTAAGAAATGTTCATTCCATAAATACAAGAAGAAGAAATGATTTTACTCTACCTGCTTATAGAACAGAAGCAGAATAATGTAATTTGTACTATAAAGGATTAAAATTCTACAATGAATTACCAAATGATGTTAAATCTAGTAACATAAGGGAATTTAAACACAAATTGTACAATTACTGTAGAACACTGCCATTCTAGTGCAAAATGGGCAAACTTTCGAATCATCAATAGCATTGCATACATCCCGATTACTCTACACTGGCACTAGGAAGCTTTCCCACTTATGGAAATGTAGCCGAAGCTCATATTGTAACGCATCACTCATCCTAGTAAGTGCATCGCAGTTCAGATATTGCCTTCGCACTTTAAATACGTTAACAGCGTCAGATACAACTGGCAAAATCCTTGCATTGGTGTCATTCGTCTGCTACCCATCTCTCACTCCATTTGTGCAGTCAATAGATGCAGATAAATTAATTTAATTAGATTATATATTAATTACTATATATAGGTATAAGCTAGGCTTAGTATAAGCTGTAAGAAATAAATAAATTAAATTAAATTAAAACATAGAAAATTTCTTAGTCATAAAAGGGGCGGTGCCACACCCATTTATTTAAATTTGAAGTTTTTCCTATTTATTTTTATAAATCCACTCGGGAAATGAAATATCATTGATATAAAGCTCTTTTTTGCAAATATATAGCTTATTTTATTCGCCCATGACCCTTTTAAAAATCTTTTATATAAAAGTGGGCGTGGTCCTTAACCGATTTCGTTAATTTTTCTTCAAAGCATTCCTTACAGTAAAGGCAACCTCTCTGCCGAATTTTGTTACGATAGGTTTAACGATTTTTGATTTATGATTAACAATATTTGTCAAATTGATTTTATCACAAGTGGGCGCGGCCACGCCCATTTAAAATTTTTTTTTCAAATTTTTATCAAGAGTATCAATATAAGTCCACATGTCAAATTTCAACATTCTAGGTGTATTATTTACTAAATAATCAAAAAAAATGTTATATATATAAAAAGTGGGCGTGGTTATAATCCGATTTCGCTCGTTTTCAATACCAATCTATTCTGGGTCCAGATAAGCTCGTGTACCAAATTTGGTGAATATGTCTCAATATTTACTCAAGTTATCGTGTTAACGGGCGGACGGATGGACGGACGGACGGACATGGCTGAATCAAATTTTTTTCGATACTGATGATTTAGATATATGGAAGTCTATATCTATCTCGATTCCTTTATACCTGTACAACCAACCGTTATCCAATTAAAGTTATAATACCCTGTGTACAAGTACAGCTGGGTATAAAAATGAAAAAGGATACGCGATTTGTGTATATGTATGCTTAACATTTTTAATGTAAATCATGGCGAAAAATTGAGCTGAACTCAGTGACAAATTCACATGAATTCGTCTTGGTACGATGGTTTTTCTTTTGGTTTGTTTTTCGCACTTGTCAAAACTGGGTTGAGATATGAGTTTTTATATTTTGGAATAACGCTAAATTGAAAATCAAAATATTTCAGAAACCAAAGTAAATGATCGGGAGTATTTTCTACATATGTACGTGGAAGTAAACACTTAGCGCGAAGCCTCGCGCAACCATGGCCAGCTAGTTTTTAATAATATTATGTCGTATGTTCACAACAGCTCGTGTACGAAATTTAATGAAGATATCTGCATTTTTGCTCAAGTTATTTTTAAACATAACATCTTTAACTGCTTTCGAATTACGACTTGAAATATGTCCTATAAGTTCCCCTTAGTGTATGGACGATGTCGGTAGGCGATGGAATGTCCCCATCGAGTGGTCGAGAGAAAAGTTCTTTTTAGGATCTAAGGTCATTCCGCCAAAATTGCCTAGGCAGATAAGCGCCATTAATATTAGGTGTTGAAAACATTTAATTTTTCTTCTTTTAAACTTCATCAGCACCACAGCCTTTTTCCAAAATTTTACAAAACTATATTATATTATCGGTACCCTTATTTCATTACAAACCAGGGTTATCTGATTAAAGTTATTATAACCTCTGTACAAATACACTTGGCTATAAAAATTAATGTATGTATGCCTAGGCGTCCATGGTTTCAAGTGGATGGAGCATCCAACCACAAATATTCAATTTTGCCTAAACTTGCAGTTTATTTGTATGTCTATGTATGTAATTTATCCTTGTTGTTCTAGCAGTAGCCATGTTCTTATTCCACAAGCACCAATTCGAAGTACCATGCCCAATATTAGGCCTCTTGAGTGGATACTTTTCAAGGAATTTGGTTTATAATGTGAGCTATGTTTAACAAAAGTATAATCCAAACCCTGCAGTGTGTGGCATGTTGAGAAAAGGTGTATTCTAAAGTCTGCAGTGTGCGGCAGGACGACCTTGCTCTAAGGGTAATTTGTGATATTTCTCAAGGTTTTTATTATGCTACGTGTTGCAGGACGCCACCTCCAATGACACGCCAATGTTAAGAGGGCATATAAAGTGTATGGACAGGGGTTGCTACAGGTTATAAAAGTTATAAGAGTTCTCATGCCTATGTATTGGCAGACCCGTAGAACTACAGGGATATATAAATATATATAAATACTTAGTTGGCGCAGACCAGTCGCTTATTTGCTGTGCTAACTGGCGCTAATTGGTAACACCCAGAGAATCTAACCGCCAGAGCATAATCTTTAATCAAGCCAGTGTAGCCACTGTGTTTTGATACGCTGAGCTATGTTGATATCTACGTACAGCTCGTACAGCTCATTATAAAGTTTTTTTCGGTACTCGCCGTCGACGATGCGTAGAGGTCCGTAAATTTTCTAGAACACTTTTTCTCGAACATCACCAGAGTTGCTCCATTTGTTGTGGTCATGGTACATGCTTACTGCACCACATACAGGATGGGTACGATAAGTGTCTTGTAGAGCATGACCTTTGTTCGCTGAGACAGGACTTTACTTTTCAATTGGCTACTTGGTTTTTTAAAGTAGTTTTTGTTGGCGAGAGTGATTTTTCGCGGTATTTCTAGACATACTTATATTTACCAACGCCTATATTTTACGACGCCTGCTTATTCAAATAGGGGATAAATTGCATTTTTGCCGATTTTTCAAATTTCTATTGGAATGGATGATATCCATGGTAGTGATAGTCTTGATGATATTTCCATTGCGATACAAAGTTTAGTACCTGTATTGGCAAGAATCGTACGATAATGGTATAATAATCGATAACACTGCCCAAATTCTTAGGAGAGCATCCTTATCGCTGCAAGATGATTATGATGATGAAAAAGATAATTTCGAAAATGGTCCTACACAATTTTTAAGAAAGCTGCCTAATCTTCTAGTTTTTTCCATGCCCATGATTAAAATGTGTGTTTTGTTTATTTGTTGATATGCATTACAATTAATCACATTAACAGTTTATATTCATTTAAATTGTATTCATGTTTCCATTATATATTTGTATATATTTTTTTGAGAACATTCACTGGATTCAAACTTCCAAATTCGTATCTTTACATTCGCCATTGCTAATGAACTTGTATGCTGTATTTTAAAAAAGTAAAAAATAATACAATTAAATAATAACTAAAGCTTAGTATCCGAGAAACAGGAAGCTTGAAAATTAAAAATATAACTCACTTTCTCCAGTAGTGCAAATGTGGAGAGTCAACAAGCAATTATTTCCAAATGTACGCGTCTTTCCTTTATATTCTGCACATACAGGGCTATATTGCATGGTGCAGATAACTACGTTACACAATTTCTGGCATTCTGTTTTATCAATTACGGTTAATACTAGAAGTACATGGAAAAAATTTCATAAGTAAATACTATTTACAGCTGTAAAGTTGGCTTTTTTCAAACTCACCAGGTTCTTTGCGATTTTGACGCTCGCAATTTTGATTAGCCAAATAACAATCATTTCGCCACGGAAAGCAACGGTGACCATCTGTAGACCAGACAACGTTTTCGGATTCTGAACAATTTAGAACACAAGGCGTCCCAGCGTTACACAACGAAACAGAAACGCACAATGCAAGCATGAGTGCCAGCCTTGAGAAGAAATTTTTAGTGGAAGCCATTCTAACAAAATTACGAACTACTACCCGCTTGTTAGTTTTCACTTTAATGCTTAGTTGACTAAAATAGTTTTATAATAGATATTTGAGTCAGAGTGTTGCGCCTTTTATACAGTTTTAAAATATTTTCTTATTTGCTTAACAATATTTACTTCGCACTATCGTTCTCGTGATGCTTTACTCCACTTAAAATGCGATTAAACCTATACGCATTCGTGCGTAGTCGTAGGGGATTAGATCAATACAACTTTTGTCTGTGTGTTCGTATATGTACAAAGTTAAACTAGTCAAATTTGGTCTACGATCCTGCAATTTCGTTGGATTATGTTTTCCATTTTTTTCGTGTAGTACTCTCAAAACAGGCCTTTGCAATGCGTTGGTGGTACACCTTTGGCCGATCCATGCTCGTGTTTTTAAACGGTTTTATATTTATTTAGCTTGACTTGACAGGGAGGTTGGCACGAATTTTGTAGTTGAAATTTAAGTAACTTCCCGATAAGCTACAAGCTTGCAATTTGGAATATAGTTCAGAATCAGATGACAATGCAATAATAAGAAAAAAGCTCCGATATGTGGCGCATGGATCGAAATATTTAAAAAAATCGTATTTGTGGTCCGATTTAGTTCATATTTGAAACACATAATACATACATACATGAATGGTAAGCGACCTATGAAAAAAAATCGCTGCTAGGTGGCGCAGGGATCGAGATATTAAAAAAATCGTATTTGTGGTCCGATTTGGCTCATATTTGGAACACATAATATATACATGAATAGAAAGCGACCTATAAAAAAAATTTACGTTAAGTGGCGCAGGTATCGAGATATTCAAAAAATCGTATTTCTACTCCAATTAGGCTCATATTTGGAACACATATTACATACATTAATAGAAAGCGACATATCAAAAAAATCGCCGTCAGGTGGCGCAAGGATTGAGATATGTGAAATACTCGTATTTGTGGTCCGATTTGGCTCATATTTGGAACAAATATTAAATACAGTCCTGTCGAAGTGACATCAAAATACTTTGCAGTTCGAGAAGGGACAAGCATACGTGGCGCAGAGTCGAGTAAATTCTTTTGAAGGATTATGTATGAGGATTATGTACGAGGACTTAGATTGTAGCAAATTTTCAGGAAATAGTCTTTGTAATAATGAGTCACTAAATCAACTAAATAGAATGAGAAATAATAGGCAATTAAATAAAGACTAAAAACTTGAAAATAAAATAATAAAAAAATTTTTTTTTGAAAACAATATTTACATGAAGTAATAATAATACTAAAAGCTAGAAAATAATTTGGTAGGTCCTAGGTACTAGTCATCACACTCCTCATCAATCTAGGGCGTTCATCAGACAATTAAATAAAATCGTTGGACGCTATCTATTGATAGTCATATATAAGACCAACTGAACCTTAATCAGGTTATGCTACGCCTCACATTTTTAGAAAGCTTAAATCAGAAAAATTCTTTAGACTGTATTTTTTGAATTCGAATTTAAAACTCATTCCGAGCATATTGTAATAGCAATATAGGAGTATTACATACATATATGATAACGTATAAGCATATGTATACATCAGTGGCGTAGCGAGGGAGGAAAGGGGCCATCTTGCCACGGGTGATACTCACAGGGGGCGCCAAATGGTCCGCAAAGCAGAACTTCCTGGATAATTTGTATTTTTATTATAACTGATTTCTGAAAAAAAAAATTCTATACTAAAGCTGTGTGCGAGTTGACCTAAATTTCTACCTAAATAGAGAAAAAACCTAAATCACTGGAAACTCTCGGTAAGTCAGTGAAAATAAAAATTTAGAATTTTTATGAGCATACTTTTCAACCTAAATTCAAATGTCAAATTTCAAAAACAAACATATTGATTTTTCAATATTGTACATGGAAAAAAATGGCTCTTGTCCATTCAATTAAAGTAAATGATAGATCATAGAGCGATGATACCTGCTGTGATTAAGGTCCGATCGATTGTACGTGATGGTGAGCTCAATTTTGTTCAAACTGATGTTGGCGACACAAGAATTGGATCCTTCTCAAGTGCACTAATTGGCCTAAATAAGTTATTGGGGACGTACCAACATCAAGGTATTGAATTCGAGATTGTGGAAAAGGTCATTGTACACGTGCTCCACTATGTCCGAAAAAAAGCCTTATAGAACGGAGCCACTACATTTTCTTGAACTGCTATCTTGGGATAGGTACTTACCGCGGACTCTAATTGACCTGTGTTATTTTTAAGCGAGAAAACGCATTAAAAATACCAAATTTCACGTATTGTTATTATTTTCTTAGCAGAAGTAAACAATTTAGGGTTTCAAATCAACTCGCACAGTTTTGACAGCCTTTTCCTAAATTATTGCAGTGCTGGAAAGTTCCAGTGGAATATTAGTTTAGGTACCTAAAATTTAGGTCAACTCGCACTCAGCTTAAAAAAAAAAAATGCATGCATATATCCGGAACCCTTGCGAAAGGTTGTGGAATAATTAAAAGCATATATCTTTTTTCTCACGTTCAAGTTTTCGATGGGAATTATTAATAACTGCTTTAAAAAAATGGGCGAACCTAAATCTGAAACACGATGGAGCGCCAGATGGTCTAGAGAATGTAGTAGAATACTTAGAACAATTACACTAACACCACAAGGGACACCAGAAGGGAAACTACAGTTCTGTTGCAAAATATACTAAATTTTATTTTCATAACATTAGTTCATTTCTGGTATGATATCTTAAGTAGGATTGATCGTGTGCAGCTCAGATTACAAGATCCGGGGATGAATTTTAGAGAAGCGTATCATAATCTTAAATCACGAGCGACTGAAATATCCGAAATTCGAGACACTATCTGTGAAGAAGCAATATAAAAAGCAAAGTATCTTTGTGAATAATGGGATATTGATATAGTAAAACGTGTAAGATGCTCGCGTTATGAAAAGTGTTCTCGATCGTCCTCAACAAGAAATACGTACAAGATTTACACAACTAAATGACCTTAATTTTAAATTTGGATTTCTCTTAGATGTTGGAAATTTGTTAAACAAAAATTGTAAGAACTTGGGTGAATTTTATAATACAGATTTCGACGCAACAGAACTTTTTGTCGAAATATGTGCCAAAAAAATATTTTTCCCCGGGCGCAAGAAAACCCCACTACGCCACTGGTATACATATTTATAAAAGCACTTGCAAATAATTTTAGGATTAAAAATTATTTGTACGTGAAAATTCGGTGGCCCAAATCACAAAAAGGCTTAAAAGCCTAAAGAAGAAAAGAATAAACAACCAGTCAGCCAAGCAACTAAGCAAGCAATACAACATTTAAAAACCCAAAGCCCAAAACTTAGCTAAAAATGTACACACGCCCCCCTTGCCCCATACGCCAAAGTAATTTTCGTTTTTCTTTTCAATTCGTTTTTTTTTTGCATTTTAATTTGCCTGCAATTTTATGCCATTCCAGTGCCGCATTACGAGATGAATTGAAATTTTATTTTTATTTATCCTATTCTACATTTTATTCTAACTTTTTTTTTGTAACATACGTTATTCATATATGTATATACATATGTGTGTGTGTGTGTTTGTGTGTGATTTTGTGGGAAGACTTAAGCCTTAAAATCCCTTCATGCGTTTAAATAAAATGCTCGGGCACTTGACTGCCTCCATGCAAAAATCGCTAAAAAATTTTCAAAAAAAAAAAAAAAAAAATTAATAAAGCGTGTTTACTACGTATACAGTCATGTGTGTTTGGCGTAGAAAATATTTACCCTACATACATGTTTGGGCCATTTCGTGCAAAATGTACTATTTTCTTTCCATCATTCTTTTATTTGGAAGAAATAGTTTGGTACTTAAAAAACGTTTACAAAATTATTCGTAGTAGTAATGTTTTAGTATTTTTTTATATGTATGCCAATTTGTAGTGAACATTGAAACTAGTAATCATATATATTATTTCTAATTGCTGTCTTTATTACGGGTCCCTTTTTCGCTCTTATTTGGAATCCAAATCTATAAATAAAGTTTTGATTGTAAAGATGGATATTCGGGCTATTAGTGAGCTTTTGGCAATTTTGGCCGTAGTGCTTTTGCTAAGCTTTATTTTATTAAAATAATTTGCTAAAAATAAACGATTGTGAGCAAATATAGACATCTATTTGTACTATGGCACTATTGTGAATATTTGCACTGCATTACCGGCAGTTGCTCTCATACGCCAGATGACAGCGCAAGCTGTAAGTTTTAATTGATTGACTTTTAGATTGGTTGCGCAAGATTCGCACGGGAACGGCTCGTTATTACTAATGATTGATGCAGTTTTTCGAACGTTAACAATACTTATTCATTCCGACTTGATACTTGACGGTAGAACGTGGAGAAAATGGTACTTGGACGGTATGGGGTTTAGTGCGGTTAACGTTCCAAATTGGCTTCGAAGCTTTCGAAGTTTGCTCTTCTGACAAAAAAAAAAAAAAAACAGCAATTTCATATTAGTTAAAAATTTAAAGTTATTGATTTCATATGGAATAACCCATATAATATTTGTACAGTTGCAGAAATATTATATAAGTAAGTCATACACTATTTGAAAATGGTTCTTAATATTAATTTCAGCTGAATAAATAAATAAATGTAAGGTGCGATAACCTCCGAAGAGATTTTAGGCCGAGCTTCTTTTCCAAATTACGTCGTGCTCCTTTTAGTTTTGCCTACAAATGGGCTGGACGGGACCTACTTGTTTTATGCCGACTCTGAACGGCATCTGCAAGGCAGATGAGTTTTTACTGAGAAGCTTTTCAGGGCAGAAATACACTCGGAGTGCTTGCCAAACACTGCCGAGGGGCGACCCCGCTTAGACAATTTTTCTTCTAATTGAAAAACTTGATTCTAAAATTTTGATGATGATTTGCCCGGGGCGTGAACCCAGGATCATCGGTGTGGTAGGCGGAGAACGCTACCATCACACCACGGCGGCCGCCATTCAGCAGAATATATCTTCTAATAACAATGGCCGTGTTTGTTTTTAATTGCGTATACATCTGCGTTAGCGAGTAAAAAAACCCTCATCGGCAACTAGACATAGTAATAGTGTATGGAGAAATAATGGATACACACCCATCGCGGTGAAAGTGTTTAAGGCATAGCAAAACTGAAAGTATAGATTAGTGGAGACACACTTTTTATACTCAGCGTGCTTTGCACACAGAGTTAATTAACTTTGATTGGATAACGGTTGGTTGTACAGGTATACAGGAATCGAGTTAGATATAGACTTCCATATATCAAGATCATCAGTATCGAAAAAAAATTTGATTGAGCCATGTCCGTCCGTCAGTCCGTCTGTCCGTTAACACGACAACTTGAGTAAATATTGAGATATGTTCACCAAATTTGGTACACCAGCTTATCTGGACCGAGAATAGATTGGTATTGAAAATGAGCGAAATCGGATCATAACCACGCCCACTTTTTATATATATAACCTTTTGGAAAACACAAAGACCTGATTATTTAGTAAATAATACACATAGAATGTTGAAATTTGACGTGTGGACTGATATTGAGACTCTTGATAAAAATTTGAAAAAATTTGTTTAAATTTGCGTGGCACCGCCCCGGTTAAAGACCACGCTTACTTAGGTCAGGTTAGGTTAGGTAAGGTTCAAGTGGCTGCCGTCCCCATTGCAGCGGCACACTTAGGCCTTTATAGGCCCATTGTGAAACCACACGGATTTCTTCCTACTCTCCTAATCAAACCACTTCGTTGAGTTTATGAAGCTAACTAAGCGTCGTGTATTGACCTCAGCTATATCAGTCAGATCTACGAGAAATATCTTGCCCATAAAACATTGCCTTCTTCTACCGAGCGCTGGACATTCATGGAGTAGATGCCTAACAGTTTCAGGCTCTTCTTCGTTGCCGCTTCTTCTACAATAATCTTTAAATGGAGCGCCAATACTTTCCGCATGCGGTCCAATACAAACATGACCAGTGAGAAGACCTTCAACTAAGGAAAGATCTCTCTTACGGAGTGTGAGAAGCTCTCGCGATCTCTTCTCATTCCATTCCAGCCATGTGAGTTTTGCCGTGTGGCATCTATCATGATGCTTCCACCTGGCTCCCGCTTCCATCACTAGAGCCTCCTTAATCTTGAGCTTGCAAATGGAGAGCGGCATGCCCAACCTTTTACAGGAAGGCGAAAGTATAAGAGGTACCCTTTCTTGTAAGATCATCCGCCATCTCGTTACCTGGTATGCCCTTATGTCTTGGAACCCATGCCAGATGCAGAGTAAACTGTTCAGCCATCTCGTTGAGTGATCTGCGACAGCCTACTACAGTTTCAGAATTAGTTGTGAGAGAGTCAAGGGCTTTCAGTGCTGCTTCACTGTCTGAGAAAATATAAATGTGCTTCTGCGAGACTGCCTTCTGCCTTAGGCAGTCCACAGCGTCTTGTGTGGCCGCAAGCTCGGCCTGAAATACGCTACAGTGATCCGGAAGGCGAAACGATCTTTTTATGTCCAATCGTTCCGAATAGACACCTCTCGGACCCTGTTATCCAGTTTAAATCCATATATGTAGATCTGAATGCTGTTAGTGGGCCAATCAGGGTCATTCACCCACTGTTCCCTCTCAGGGATAAATATCTCGTATCCCTTGCTAAAGATGGTATGTGGTTTGCAGAAATCTGTCCATTCTGGTATGCAGAATCTGTCGAGAATTTCAGTACGGTTGCAGTGAGGCCATGTGGTCAGTTTCCCCAGCCTAATTGCTACACATGCTGAATATTTTATGCCTACTATATCTATGGGTAGTAGGTTCAGTATTACATTCACAGCCTCCGTTGTGCGGATGGTTCCGTTTATGCATAGTAGTGCAGATATTTGCATGTTTTGAAGAGCAAAAAAGAGGATTTATTCAGGGCGGGCCACCATACCGCCACCCCATATAGCAATATTGGCCGTGTATATCCAATGCCTTAGCTATCATAGGGGACATACCCTATTTCCGTCCAATTGCCCCTTTACATGTGTAGAGGGCAACCGTGGCCTTACGGACACGTTCCGTGGTGTTTTGTGTCCAGTTCAATTTCTTATCAAGTGTGAGCCCCAGATAGTTGGCGGACTCACTTAATTTAAGCACTGTGTTTGCCAGCACTGGAGTTGAGAGAGGTGGTATCTTATATCTCCTCGTAAAGAGCACCAGCTCCGTTTTAATTGGGTTCACACCCAGACCATTATCAACGGCTCATGCTTCGACCCTTCTTAATTCCACCTGCATCATATCGCAGAGAGTTTGTGGAAACTTCCCACTTATCACCAAGGTAATATCATCAGCATGTGCTATAATTTTACAGCTCCTCTCCTCATCCATGTCCCTTAGCAGCTGATTCACCACCTAGACCCATAGCAGAGGGGATAGGACTCAACCTTGGGGAGTTCCCCTACTGACGAGCATGCTCACCGATACCCCTGCAAGTTCTGCCTGTACTACCCTGCATAGCAGCAATTGGTGCACAAGACCCACCAGCTGATTTTCTAAATTGAATTATAACACTAAATTGGAAAATACTAAAATTTTTGAAAATGGGTGTGGCACCGCCCCTTTTATGACTCAGCAATTTTCTATGTTTCGGAAGACATAAGTCGAAGAAAAATATCATAATGTACACAATATTTTCCTTATGGCAGAAAATATTTCTAGTAAAAATGGACAGGATCGGCAACTTAGATATAAAACAAGATTAAAAGGGTCGTAGACTAGAATAATAAGCTATAACTTCAAAAAATAGTTTTGAATCAATGATATTGCACTTATCAACTTTTGCTGTAAGAGGAACTGGGGAGACATTTTTTTTTAAACGGGCGGTGTCACGTGTTATGCAGAAAAGTATTTTATCTGAAATGAAATGTACAACTGAAGCTCACGCTGAGTATATAATGTTCGGTTACACTCGAACTTAGACACCTTTACTTGTTAGTACTAATTTTATGCGCAACAATTTCATAAGCGCATATAAATTAAGGCACTTAGCAGTATATGCGCGTGAAAAAACCCAGGTAATATTACAAAATTGTTTATGCTGGAACAAGTAAGAATTAAAATTTTCGTAATCCATATGAACAAAACTTCTTCTGGATTAAATTACGCAGTATCAAAAATTTTGTTTTTTCTTTCAACATAGTAGCGATGAATACTCAAGATACTCAAGATTTTTGGTGAACCTCTCTGCAATCAAAGGTCAAAGTAGTCAGCAAGCATTCCTGTTCATTGACTAGAGTTTTATCTGTTGGACTCGAAAAAATGCGCGAGCGCTTACTGCCGGCAATTGGCAATAAATGCTTCAAGGCTATAATACATCGTATAAATCAACGTGTACATAAACACATAAATGACTCGTTGCCCCCCGCCGTTACTTCCCCAGAGGTTAAAGGAGCCAATATAAAGACCAAGCCCTCTAAATCAATAGGTGCAGATGGAATAGCTATGTCGCTGCTAAAACTTCTTACCAGTCTTTTTGGTATTTTCGCAGAATGTAGCAATGTCAGCGACCAAGTTCATGGCCAAGGAGCAGATTATGCATATATTGGACGTTAACGTTGATGACGTTACATAATCGCCTGTCAGTATAAGGTTCGACAGCAGTCCTAGGCGGGGATGGCCTAGAAAGTTTAATATGGTCATATAAATCGTTCCCGAGATGGTCGGCCTAGTACCTTAATGGTGCTTTGTTACCAGAACGTACCAGATATATATCCGGCGGCCACCGTGGTGTGATGGTAGCGTGCTCCGCCTACCACACCGTATGCCCTGGGTTCACACCCCGGGCAAAGCAACATTAAAATTTTAGAAATAAAGTTTTTCAATTAGAAGAAAATTTTTCTAAGCGGGGTCGCCCCTTGGCAGTGTTTGGCAAGCTCTCCGGGTGTATTTCTGCCATGAAAAGCTCTCAGTTAAAACGCATCTGCCTTGCAAATGCCATTCGGAGTCGGCATAAAACATGTAGGTCCCGTCCGGCCAATTTGTAGGGAAAATCAAGAGGAGCACGACGCAAATTGGAAGAGGAGCTCGGCCTTAGATCTCTTCGGAGGTTATCGCGCCTTACATTTATTTTTTTTATTTTTTTTTAATGGGCCATCAACATCTATAACACTCCCCAAGTCCTACCTTTAGGCTTATGGAAGAAAGCAATAATAGTGGAATAGTTTTCATTAATTTAAAAGAGCTTAAATCGTATTGCCCTAATTTTATGGCTACAACTGTAAATATATGAATACAATGAAAAGTGGCCACATGCGCCCTCAGCATGAGCACAGAAATATTTTTGCTTCATGAAAGTCTATGCGAGTTAACATTTATTTTTTGCCTTGTTATTAGGTCGTGAAAAAGGGTTTCAAATAGCCAAAATAAAAGAAAGCAAAAAATGTTGTGTAATAAAAATAAAATAAAAAAATTTTAAGCACTTCCTTTATATAAATGTACAAAAATCAGCGAAAAATGTCTCCTTATATAAATACATATTCTTGGTAAACTTTGATTTTTAAATTTTGACATAGAAATTGCAAAAATATTTATGAGCAGTAAAAATATAAAAGTGGAGCGCACATTACTTGGATTGGAAAGTTGGGAGGAAAGGAGATATTATTAGTCAATCCATTGCGCTCCACCTTTATATTTTTACTTCTCATAAATATTTTTGCAATTTTTATGTCAAAATTTAAAAATCAAAATTTAGCAAGAATATGTCTTTGTATAAGGAGACATTTTTCGCTGATTTTTGTCCATTTATATAAAGGAAGTGCTTAAAATTTTTTTATATTATTTTTATTTTCTCCTTCTCTTACATTTTCTCGGTGTGTTAACCTATCTATTAAAATCAATCCCAAAACTTTCTCCGTTCCGTTTGATTTTTCTAAATATCTCTGTCCGTGCGCCCTCTACCGAAACTATTTGTATTGTGTCATCGGCTGTCATCGACCTCTGAATTGCGCTCTAAATTTTTAGCCTCTAGCTCATCGAGAAGTTACTTAAAAACAAAAATTTCAAATTTCCAAATTATTGTCCAATTTTTTCGATCCATGCGCCGCCTGACGGAATTTTTTCTCCTTTTGTTCCTTTGTCACGGTGGTGTTTTAACCTGTTTCTGAGGTTTAATGTTTGTAGTTCAATGCGAAGTTACTTAAAAATCGATTGCAAGATTTGTATGAAAAGCGGACAAACATTCAACCGACCTAATATAAAGGAAGTAAAAATGGAAAGCATTCAGCAACTACAATCAAAAAGTTTATAAAAAAGCAAAGCGCTTATAAATCAAGCCAACAAAATTACCAACATTTGAGATTCAAATTAATTTTAGCTACTTGCCCACACATGCACATTCACACACACACACACACGCACTCCTATTTATTTCGCTCATATTTAAAAGCTGTAAAGGGTATTTAACAAAAGATTGTGAACTATTTGGTGCAATGCAGCTAAAATTTTGTAATTTTTGTATTTTTTCCGGAAATTTCTTATTACGTTAAGTGGATAATATGGAAAGAAGCCAAAATTTTATTGCAACGTTAAAACTCATTCAGCAGAGTACAGTTGAAATAAAAAAAAAAAGTCGCAAAAAGTATGCACAATAACAGTAACAAGAGAAATGCAAAAATCTGAGTGATTCAATTGGCTTTTAGAAAAATAAGAAGGAATAGACAAATTCTGCAGTTTTCCATATCATATATTCACATTTCACAAGCCCGTTCCAGGCCTATTGTTGTGTGCCGTAGAAGCTAAAAGCGGCCGTTGTTCGGGAAGGTGATATCAGTGAAAGGAGTAAAAAACTCAAATTTGCCATTGCTGTGGTGCACCAATCTTGCTAATCTCAACTGAAAATAGCAAAAAAAAAAAATAAAGAAAAAAAATTCCACTAACTATATAATGTTGTAGCTTTTTGTTATTGTTGTCGGTAGCTACATATCTACCATACCTGCCAAATATAATTACAATGTGCCTACGAAATGGAAACTCAATGAATAAATGGAATTGTGCAACCAAATGCAGATGATGGAGTGAAAAATTTACTGAAGATGGAAAATAAAATATGGAACTGATAATAAAAACATCTGCCTTTTAAATTGGTTTATCTTTAATATTTTAACAACCAAATCATATTATTTGTTCTGAAGAAGAAGCAGCTGATGCTAACGGTTTTAACTTGCGTTATGTAAATTGTTCCCAATCATGAAAATTATGGTTGTGGTCTCATATGAGCACAACAATTTTGGCAAAAACTGCCATTAAAAGGACTGAAATGTAGCTCTTTTTACCGTTTTCAGTTTTGAGTTTCCATCTTGCATATTATTCATAAGAACGATGCACTATATCCAGCATAGAGCTGGGAAAAAACCTTTAATGTCTTCGAGTCAATCAGTCTTGCCGACTTTCGGATTTCTGCAGTGCAAGTGAGATGGAGGTCTATGCCACGTAGATAGCAGATACTGTGCAAGATCAGAACATATTCAAGATCTTCGTTAACAGTCAGGCTGCCCTACAGACTGCAAGGTACAATGGTCGCATGCTGGGGTAGTACTTAGCCAATTCAGAGTAGAGAAAACACCTGTTTTCTTTTTAAGTGAATACACGTTACTTTGTGTGGTGTTTGTGTCAGACGCACGCAAACATAACATGGCGGAGATTTCTAGATAGACGGCGTTCGTATGCCGGTGGAATCGATGTATAGTTGGCGGATCATGGGTAGGGTTGCGTTTGGTTGAACAGGCGAGAGGTGGTGTTGATATCTCACCGATGAAGCGGTGGATCGATTTACAAGCAACCGATTGTTGATGAATTGGTGGATACCGGTCGATAGGATAGTTAAATCGGAGATGACGAATCACTGGACCGCTCCCCAAGCTACTGGTGGTTGATGAAAGCCATACCCCGTGATTGCAGTTGACGATTGGGTGAATTGATGGTTGTCGGTGGATAATATTGATGAATCGGCGATAACTAGTCGGTGGACCGATTAACAAGGAGCTGAATGGTTGATGGAATCGATGACCGAAAGGTTACAGGTGGTTGAAATTTAGCTAAATATTCGAAATGGTAGTGTGGCACCGTGGTTATGGTGGCGGTGTACGCACCTGGGAGAGGGGAGAGATACGAACTAGGTTCCTTCTCGCCCAATCTCCAGACACAACTAAAGGTAGCGGACCTGTGAAATACAAGGATGTTAAATCTGTTCACGCAAAATGTTTGAGGCACAGATTTACCTTATCGTAGTTTGTGCTTTCGATATCCTATCAAATGTAAATTATTTCTACTTAAGTATAAGTCATTATAAACAATTTGAGAAGTTTGTGCACTCAACGTTACGGGCTGTAGCGCGAATTAATGCCTGCAAGTTATTACTTGCATTTTGTCTGTATATTCTCGCCAGCTTCCTGTTCACTGTTACAGTGGGGCCGTATGTAGTGGTAACTATATGAATGTGAGGTTGTGATGCTACTGAAGGCGGCATCGCAAGGTATGTATTAGAAACCGATTTGATAAAAGCTGATCTCAATTACTTCTCGCGGGTACAGAAATATTGAAGGTAATGAACTTGTTGTTAAAATGGCTTTCTCCTAGCCAGTTCAAAAATGATAATAAATAGGCGCATAGCTCCGAACATCCACCTTTCACTCAGTTCACTGATTTGTGAAAAGTGCCACACCCATTTCCGACAATGTGTTAATAAATCATTTAATTAAATGAACCTAAAAGGGCACAATATTAACAAGTTTTAAGTAGAGAAAAGAGTTCTTATATTGCGTACAGTGCACGGACATTTAGAAAATGAATATTGGTCGACAAAATTTTAAAAATATTGGCAGAGGCTGTCGGTGCCAAGAAATGATATTTTTGTTAAATACTCTTTCAAAATAGAAGCATCAAGGCTTTAAATATTCCCTCAATTCACAAGTTAATTTAATTCTCTCCAAAGATTAACCAAACTATTCATTATTCAAATTAATAACACAAAGCAATTTTAATTGAGTACATATGATGTATTAAATGAATGATTCAAAAAAAAAAAAATATAAAATTAACTGCACAAAGTGAAAAGTGAGCGAGTAGAGAAGTGAACTGTCACAAGGATAATAAAGCTGATATATCATAAATGGCCAGGAAGATGGAAAATATGTTGGAGAGCATGAAAAATAACTGTCTGTCATCAATCAATGTCAACAAAACGTTTTTAAAAGAAAACAAAACCACAAGCAACAACAAAGAAGACAAAAAGCACTTGAAGAAGATAGTAAATAAATATTGGTGAATATGAATACTTTGGGTAAAAAATGAATAAAAATGAGGTCGCGACGAGCGCCTACTCTGAATGCTAGAAATTCTGTAATAGTAGAGTATAAAATTTAACAAATTGTAAAAAAACAAAAAAATATGATTATAGCAATTCTGAAGAATTTTTATTTTGTATGCGGTACATTGACACGTCGTTGCGTACTAGGCAGTGTTGCCAAATATGAGCATTTGCTACCAAAACTGGCAGGTCGTTTGCCCCATTTTGGACTTATATAATTTTTCAAACGGTTCAAAAATTTATAAAAACAAATTTATATATTTCCAAAAAGTAAAAATTATGAAAAAAAGCTGTACCGGGTGGCTTTTCAATTGTTCTAGATTTCTTAAAATGGACAAAATAAAATCTATAAAATCTGTCCAGCTATTCATATTTTTCCAAAAATTAATGTGTAAATCAAAAATTAAAAAACAAATATATATTTGGGGTATTCCATCCCATTTCGACCAATTTTGAACCCGACCCCTTTAGAATTGGCTGAAAGTTTTTCTTCTTTTTCTAGTTTACGAAAGACGTTTTTCAGAATTTTTTCAAATTTTTTCATCCAACTCAAAAAAAGTTTTGAATTTAAAAAAAACACCGTTTTTGTTTTCAAAATGCTATAACTTTTTCAAAAATTGACCGTTTGGGATCTTTTTTTTTTTAAATTTGTTGTTAAATGTACTTTTCGGAAAAAATACAAAAAAAATTTTAAAGTTTTTTTTTTTAATTTTTCAGTTTTTCGAAATTTTTCGAATTTCGCCATTTTTTGTTTTTTTTTCTCATAAAAAACTTCAATCAATTCTGCAATCATCCCCACTAATCCAGGAGTGGGCCGATTTTTTTTATTTAATTGAAAACAATTTTTCAAAAATAAAAATTTGTTTTTATCAATTTTATTTATATAACAAAAAAATGTAAGAAAATGATTTTTAAGTATTCTTTTCTTTATATGGTAATCTACGATTAAAATCTGTAATAACAAATCTTTAATATTTGGCCAAATTTTTGTTTTTTGCCAAAGAGTGGAAAGTTGAAAACTAAAAAAAAAATAAAAAGTAGTTTTTTAATAGTTTTAGAGCTCCTGAAAACATAAAATATTTCGAAGTTTTACAAATTGCCAAAAAGAGAAACAAGTTACGAAAAAAAAAATTCGAATAAAAGAAAGTTAAAATAATTTATTCTGGGTAGCTTTTAAATAGTTAATTAGGGACGTCCTATTTTCTAGTAAATAATAGTAAATCAATTTTTTCCTTCGTTGGCGGTTAACCCGACTCCAGATGCCCGGGCATGTACATCCCGAAGCGCCTGATTCATGAGAGATCTAATTGTTATCAGGCTTCTGCCGCTTATGATGACTGAAACGTCGTCTGCATAAGCCATAAGTTTGACCGAGTAAATGAGAAAAAAATCTTTAGAAATCACTTGGCGACTTGGTTTGGTTGTTTATATGAAATAATTTCGGTAGGAAAATATGCCTGTGGCAACCCTGCTTCTAAATGAGCGAGAGCAATGGCAAGAAATAAATGAACTTAAGTTTTTTTCTCGGCTTCAATTAAAACTATTTTGGTGGTTTTTTATTACCATTTTATTACAGCTTACGGAAATGGGCTTGTCCAAATTACATACGCATACTTATAGAATATTTTACACATTAAATAATGTTTTGCTTCTTTGCAGTGATTGAGCTGCTTTCTTACTCATAAAAGTGTGTAAATGATGAAATGAAAGCCAACCCCTCATATTACGGTGTTTGGATGGTTCACTTTACACACTTTAGATACATACGCATGCTATTATAATTTATATGAATACAATTATCTTTACTTGTTCATATGTTTGTGATGTAACAAGTCTATTTGCCATACTTGACGCATCCATCATAACCTGACACATATGAAAATATTTAGCAACCAGCTTCAACATCATCATCATCATCTCATTCACATCAAAAGCACCAACTGTCCACATTTTCACATCCACCGTTATGTAAATAGATATGTACCTACGTACTTAAATAAAAAGTTGGATAATGACACTAAAGTTGTTGTAATAATAGCTCTTTATTGTTGTTAGAATGTGCATTTTGCCTATATTGCTGTCCATTCTCTCGATTGACCGCCGCCGATGCAGCACAGCTAAATTGTGATTTTTTTATGTCTCCTCATTTAGATATGTGAAAATTTATGCAACTTTTTATGCTTTGTGTGTCTTGTTTCAGTGTACATACTTGCAGGGCCGGCTCTACCATATCCGCGAACTACGCGACCGCCTAGGGCACCAAGTTCTAGGGGGCACCAAATTCGAAAATACTTTTGTACTAAAAAAAAAAAAAAGAAATTTTGTAGGGGCCCTATATTTATTTTCATTAAAAAAAATTTTATTTCACCTTAGTTATATTTTACAACACAACTTGTCTGGTCTCATGTCCAAATTTAGTATTTAGTTGACGATACCAATGTCGGTTGCGATTGGCGAGCGTAGCTTTTCGAAATTGAAATTAATCAAAACGTACTTGCGTTCGGCCATGACTCAAGAAAGGCTTGTCGATTTAGCATTGCTTAGAGCAGGAAATTGCGCAAATATTAGATTTAAGTAAAATTATATCAACTTTCTCTGATTTGAAGGCGCGGAAAATGAAGTTTTAGTAAACTCTAAGATAATTAAAAATACTTTTGTGTGTTATATTTTCGTTCTTTTGTTGAAAAAAAAAAACATATTTAACATGAAGAAGTAAGGAAGGCTTAGTTCGGGTGTAACCGAACATTACATACTCAGTTGAGAGCTGTGGAGACAAAGTAAGGGCAAATCACCATTTTGTAAAAAGAACATAGGGTAACCCTGGAATGTGTTTGTATGACATGTGTATCAAATGGAAGGTATTAAAGAGTATTTTAAGAGGAAGTGGGCCATAGTTCTATAGATGGACGCCTTTTCGAGATATCGCCATAAAGGTGGACCAGGGGTGACTCTAGAATTTATTTTGTACGATATGGGTATCAAATGAAAGGTATTAATGAGTATTTTAAAAGGGCGTGGGCCTAAGTTCTATATGTGGACGCCTTTTCGAGATATCGCCATAAAGGTGGACCAGGGGTGACTCTAGAATTTGTTTGTACTATATGGGTATCAAACGAAAGTTGTTAATGAGTATTTTAAAAGGGAGTGGGCCTTAGTTCTATAGGTGGACGCCTTTTCGGAATATCGTTATAAAAGTGGACCAGGGTTGACTCTAGAATGCGTTTGTACAATATGGGTATCAAATGAAAGGTGCTAATGAGTATTTTAAAAGGGCGTGGGCCTTAGTTCTATAGGTGGACGCCTTTTAGAGATATCGCCATAAAGGTGGACCAGGGGTGACTCTAGAATTTGTTTGTACGATATGGGTATCAAATGAAAGGTATTAATGAGTATTTTAAAAGGGCGTGGGCCTAAGTTCTATATGTGGACGCCTTTTCGAGATATCGCCATAAAGGTGGACCAGGGGTGACTCTAGAATTTGTTTGTACTATATGGGTATCAAACGAAAGTTGTTAATGAGTATTTTAAAAGGGAGTGGGCCTTAGTTCTATAGGTGGACGCCTTTTCGGAATATCGTTATAAAAGTGGACCAGGGTTGACTCTAGAATGCGTTTGTACAATATGGGTATCAAATGAAAGGTTCTAATGAGTATTTTAAAAGGGCGTGGGCCTTAGTTCTATAGGTGGACGCCTTTTAGAGATATCGCCATAAAGGTGGACCAGGGGTGACTCTAGAATTTGTTTGTACTATATGGGTATCAAACGAAAGTTGTTAATGAGTATTTTAAAAGGGAGTGGGCCTTAGTTCTATAGGTGGACGCCTTTTCGGAATATCGTTATAAAAGTGGACCAGGGTTGACTCTAGAATGCGTTTGTACAATATGGGTATCAAATTAAAGGTGTTAATGAGTATTTTAAAAGGGCGTGGACCTTAGTTCTATAAGTGGACGCCTTTTCAAGATATCGCCATAAAGGTGGACCAGGGGTGACTCTAGAATTTGTTTGTACGATATGGGTATCAAATTAAAGGTGTTAATGAGTATTTTAAAAAGGAGTGGGCCCTAGTTCCATATGTGGACGCCTTTTCGAGATATCGCCATAAACGTGGACCAGGATGACTCTAAAATGTGTTTGTGCGCTATGGATATTAAATTAAAGGTATTAATGAGGGTTTTAAAAGGGAGTGGCCCTTAGTTGTATATGTGAAGGCGTTTTCGAGATATCGACCAAAATGTGGACCAAGGTGATCCAGAACATCATCTGTCGGGTACCGCTAATTTATTTATATATGTAATCCCGCGAACGGTATTTCTTCTTCTTAATATGGTAGGTGTCACACCCATTTTACCAAGTTTTTTTCTAAAGTTATATTTTGCGTCAATAAACCAACCCAATTACCATGTTTCATCCCTTTTTTCATACTTGGTATATAATTATGGCATTTTTTTCATTTTTCGTAATTTGCGATATCCAAAAAGTGGGCGTGTTCATAATCGGATTTCGGCCAATTTTAATACCGAGATACAGTGGGTTCAGATAAGTACGTGAACTAAGTTCAGTAAAGATATGTCGATTTTTGCTCAAGTTATCGTGTTAACGGCCGAGCGGAAGGACAGACGGTCGACTGTGTATAAAGACTGGGCGTGGCTTCACCGATTTCGCCCCGTTTCACAGAAAACAGTTATCGTCCTAGAATCTAAGCCTCTACCAAATTTCACAAGGATTGGTAAATTTTTGTTCGACTTATGGCATTAAACGTATCCTAGACAAATTAAATGAAAAACGGCGGAGCCACGCCCATTTTGAAATTTTCTTTTATTTTTATATTTTGTTGCAACATATCATTACTGGAGTTGAATGTTGACATAATTTACTTATATACTGTAAAGATATTAATTTTTCTTTTAAAATTTGAATTAAAAAATTTTTTTTTAAAAAGTGGGCGTGGTCGTTCTCCGATTTTGCTATTTTTTATTAAGCGGTCATATAGTAATAAGAGTAACGTTCCTGCCAAATTTCATCATGATATCTTCAACGACTGCCAAATTACAGCTTGCAAAACTTCTAAATTACCTTCTTTGTGGGCGGTGCCACGCCCATTGTCTAAAATTTTACTAGTTTTTTATCCTGCGTCATAAGTTCAACTCACCTACCAAGTTTCATCGCTTAATCCGTATTTGGTAATGAATTATCGCACTTTTTCAATTTTTCGAAATTTTCGATATCGAAAAAGTGGGCGTGGTTATTGTCCGATATCGTTCATTTTAAATAGGGATCTGAGATGAGTGCCCAGGAACCTACATACCAAATTTGATCAAGATACCTCAAAATTTACTCAAGTTATCGTGTTAACGGACAGACGGACGGACGGACGGACGGACGGGCATGGCTCAATCGAATTTTTTTTCGATACTGATGATTTTGATATATCTATCTCGATTCCTTTATACCTGTACAACCAACCGTTATCCAATCAAAGTTAATATACTCTGTGAGCTCTGCTCAACTGAGTATAAAAAGAAATATTTTTTTGTTTTATTGAGCCTAAGTTTGAATTTAATATTTCTGATCTCTAATTTTCTGATCTCCAATTTCTTTCTATAAATACGGGAGAAAGGGGCCGCAAATAATAACTCGCCTAGGGCCCCAAATTCTCTTGAGCCGGCCCTGCATACTTGTATTTGGTTCGTGTAACTGTTTGTAAGGACATTTGGTTGTTTATGCGCGCATATTTCAATTAAGGCTGACCATTAAATGACCGTCACAAAAAGCAAAACAACACATTTTCGGTTGTAAACCTTAAAAAAAAGAACTTCCAAAGGCTCTATCCTTCGCACTAAAACACATACATATGCAGTTTGTAACCATATTTATTGTATAATTCTACTATAGCGCTGTCGTTTGCCCGATGCACCGTGGAATATGTGATTCATGGGGTGGCGAAAATTTCATTTGTATTTCGATCGAATTTGAGTATTTTTCCACTTAAATATATTACCCCTGGCATCAATTGAAAACTCCAAGGGAAGTTCAACCGTATCCCGGGTGCTCCTTCTAACAGATATGTGAGCGCCCTCTTCTGCTTCCATGGTTCTGAAAATAATAATTTTGAGGCGAACCATCTTGTTCGCACAGCATGACTTACATAACGTTAGTTCGTGATTTTGGGAGCTATCACAATATTTTCGTAAGGTTGATACATTACATTAAACCGCCGTTAACACATCGAGGTGTATAAACCCTTCGAAGAACTTTTTTTCGGGTCAGCGTCTACGTCTTTACACTATATAGCAGGACGAGTACTATAAGTTACTTGCAGAGTTTGGTTTTCATTTGAAACGAAAGGACTTTATGTTTAAATTGCCTACCCAATCCAAATACAAACATATAAACGAAGTCGATCACTTGTTTGAAATAAAAGCTGTCAATATTGACGTGGAAGGATCGTTGAGAATGAAAAGACACAATCAAAAAAAGCGACTTGACTGAGTTGGTGGTGGCGCAGAACGTATTTTTGCGTAGAGATTACATCTGCCGGGTAAATAAAACATAGCGGTATACAAACAGCACTTTTCGTGCTATCAAAAGCGATTTGAAAGGAGTTGATGTGTGGAAATAATTTTTCGTTGTTTTCTCAGTGGCTTGGTGCATAGTGAATATGTATTCCATGGTATTGGGGAACAGAGTCCGTTGTTTGAAGAGTATCATTCTTACGTGCTTTATTCCCGTATTCAAATAAGTGTGCAGGGAAGTATTTTCACCGTAATTATTCCATAAGTACCTTGTGGACAGCGGTTATAAGTCAGCGTCTTCAAACTCTTCGTACTCACGCATTTTTGCCGCAATCACGCCTTTCTGTCTCTTCTCAGCTCACGTTAGCATTGCCGCACCCTTCTTAATGCATTTGACCTGCTGATAAGTCTGATAAGTGGGCTTTGTTTTAATGTTTCTCGATCTCGGCTTAGCACTTTCTGAGCTATGCTCCTGAAGGAGGATATGTATTAATAAATCTTCTTGCCGGATGTACAGGTTTATGAAAATCCAGCACAAACTACCTGTTCAGTATTTAAAATGCACTCAACGTTTCTTTGCCTTCCCCAGAAGTGTTGTATGTAAGTGTATTAGCGATATTTTTGTGGTCTGTACTTTGTCTTAAGCTGCTTTCAATTTATGTCGCATCTATCACTTCCACGTTGTGAATAATGCGGCTCTGGACTTTTCGGTGGCATTACCAAATCCCGTGAGGAAAATAGATTAGACATATTAGGGAGGTAATTGATAATTTGGAAGCAGTGCTCTTCTATGGCAGAGATTGGACACCACCATGTGGTCCGTATTTAATTCTTATAGATTAAGATTTTGCCTTTCTATATAGCACAGATGTTGGCTCATTAATACTGTAGAAATCTCAGAAAGATGACGCCGTTATTGACTATGATAGTGCCATTTTGCTCGCCCAACAGCCGGAATTTAATGGGGCTTAGTTATCTCCACTGTAGGTAGTCTTTCAAACTCGTAAAAAAGGTCGCGGGCATTTGCATTTGTTGAAAGTAGCACAAATGAGGTCAGACGTGGAATGCAGACGATCAGCAAGGAGCCAAAGAATCGGTAGAACACCCTTTTTTGGTAGGACCAACCTTTTTTTAGACACACTTCCCCGTTGTGTAACCGTTTTAAAAATATTTTCCTGATGGGTGCTTACTTACTTTTTTGGCGTTTAACCGTCCAGCAAGATGATTTGCGCCAATTGGCAACACCAACTGAAACTTTTTACTCGTTTTCATTAAAAAGTCCGAGTTCTGTTCGCTTAAATGTTTCAAATAATCCACTGTGCGCTGCTTCTACACTGAGTGTAGGATCCTGTAGTTCATTTGGTTTGTGAATGTCCTGTTTTGACGTTAATAATGACGTGTTTTATTAACAACTTACCAAGTGTGTATATCTGTGTGTGTGTATGCGCGCTTTTGTGCGTTTGTTGGTGAGTTCATCAATTTTACCTTTTTATTGTGCTTTGGCCATTTTTATTTGATGTGCAATTTTTTTGCACGCTCTGTCTGCATTATCCTTGTTTATTGTCATTATTTTGGTTGTACTTGGCGTTCAAGTCTGGCTGCTGGCTTTCTATAATTTTTTTTTTTATGATTTTTATTTTTTACTACACGCAGTTGTTCTACGGTGTTTTATGATTATGACAATTGCGGACAAAGCGATTTGGACGATTGGCTAAATGGCTTTGTGGTTTGTAACACATTGGTGCTTTGTCATTGTTATGTTGTTGTTATTGCTTTAATTTTTTATTTTATTTTATTTTTTAGTAGGGAGTGAATTTTGTACAATTTATGTGAGACACTAATGTTCTATTTATTAAAGATATACTTGAAATGGGAACTTAACACACACGGCGTACGATTTGAAATGTTGTTAATTTCCTTTTTTCCTTCTCACTCAGTACATCAATTTCGCACTTTTATGATGGCTGCAAAAATTTCCGGTACTTTTGGTTTACAAAAATGATGAGAATAATCTGCGCAACGAACAGCCGCAGCAACGCGAGGTATACGCAGGCGGTCTTGTAACGCTAAGAGCAAAGATAGTCTCTTAGTTTGAAGAAAAAAAATGAAAAAAATGTATAAAAGCTACCAGGCCATTGATGTCATGCTCCACCACCTGGCTCAGATTATCTATAAATGGAGCTCCCAGAAAGCGCTGCCGTACGCTACTTAGAGCCGGGACATTGCAGATGACGTGAATCACCGTTTCCTCTTCCTCATCTTCTTTACAAGTCCTACAGCATCGACGATAAGGCGCTCCTAACCTGTCTGCATGCTTGCCTATAAGGCAGTGCCCAGTTAGTCCCCCTACAAGTCTGGAAATTGTATTCCTACTTAGGTTGTGTACGTGACGGAATCTTTTAGGATCCCATTTTGGCCAGATTACCTTCGATGTCCGACAACCCGGTGTTTGTAGCCATCTTTCGTCGGCTTGACGGTGGATGTGCTCTTCTAGCATTAGCTTGCATATGGCAAGTGGCATACCTAAGTTTTCTTGGTCAGAAACAATCTGCCTGGTTATACCCTGCATAGCGAGTTCATATGCAATGCAGTTTCCGTCGACGTCCCTATGTCCAGGCAGCCATATCAGGTGTACACGGTTCTGTTGAGCTATATCTTGAAGAGATATGTGACCGTTTAGTGTTAGTTCAGAGCTGAACGAGTAGGAACTAGGAAATTTTATGACAGCCTGGCTGTCGCTGAAAATAAAGATTTCTTTGCCGACATTGTGTTTCCCTATCCCAACTGCCGCTTCCATGATTGCTGAAACATCTGCCTGGAATACGATGCAGTGATCGTGTAGTCTAAAGGAGAGCTGGAGGTCAAGACCCCATGAGTATACTCCACTTTCAACTCTACCGTTTAGCTTAGAGACGTCTGTGTATATGGAAATGCTGCCATCAACAGCAAGGTACCTATCCGACTCCGTCCAATCATCCCTACTGCGGATGTTTATAATACAGTTGGTATCCGCAACTGTTCTGGTCGCACAACGATCCGTGCTAGGAGGAAGAAAACTGTATTTGTTTAGTATACTAGAGTATCCTATGGCCTTGTTGTTGCAGCGTTGTCGCTGGCGGCGCTCGATAACCAGCTAGACCCCATAGAAGGATGTCAAGAATGATCCGCTACTCTAGGCGTTGTTCTTAGTGCATCGCTTATACTGATCATGCTAGTAAATATTTAATTTCATAAAATAAAATTCAGTCAACTCAGGTAAACATGTTTGCAACGTATCAATAAAAGTTGTCGTCGCTAAAAGCGCCCTATAAGGGATGCCTTTTTGCTGTAAAATCTCCGCCATAAATCAATTGCAGACAGGCACAACCAGTTATATCACTAAAAAAAAAAAATTGTTCGGTCAAGTTTTGAAACCATCTAAAGTACGTCTGCAATTTGCAATTGCGTGTATTTCATTGGTTAGCTTTTGGGGTCCGTGCGCAGTGAGAAATATAAAAAAAGGTGTAAAAGGTCAATGAAGCTCGAAAATTTATGAGAAACGATAAATCTTTAAACTATTTTGACCTTATGTTTTAAGTTTTTTTTTATAAAATGAGAGAATGTCCACCAAGACAGAAAAACAATTAAAAAAAAAAAAAAAAAATTCAGCAATTTAGCCATATTAAATATGCATTTGAAATTCCTTCCCATGTTATAAATAAAATGCATTATTTTTCCAACAATTCAATGGCGATTTCATTCAACAGTCTCTAGCAAATCTATCGCTATTGTTTTGTAGCTAATTTTGAGCACAAAGCTAATCAGATTACGAAGAACTGCCCATACCTCATGGAATAACCAAAACTGAAACCCAACACATTTTCTACATTTAAATTGCGAAATTTCGACTACACTTACATACAGATCGTAAATACTCTTCACGGTGTTGTGTTTGAGGATTGGCCATTACCTGTAATTACGAGCGGGCACTAGAATTGCACAACGATCAGACGCCGCCAACTCATTACATAGCATGACTTCGGTAATGTAATGTTAACAAAAATACGTTTGACATTATGTTTTATATAAAATATGCACACAATTACTTACAGTTATACATACAAACATACTTAATGGTACTGCATAGGTACTTATTCGCCAGTGAGGTTCAATAGGGTCACCAAAATCGCACAGTCACAGGATAATAATAAGGATAAAAGCAGTGAGCTCATATTACGGTAGTTTGGGTATAATTGTGTGTGTGTGTATAATTTTTTTGTATGGTATATAGGATGATTGCAGAGTACATTTCCGTAAGCGTACATACCTATTTAGATAAATTATGAAAGGTAAATAAATATTTATAAGGGTGATTCAAAAGCAAATGCGATTTGTCCGACATTGCGTTCTATTTGGAAACAGAGAAAGTGGCTTAGTGGGTTATTTCTGGGTTATTAACTATTCTCTAACGATAGGAGAAAGAAGCAGACACGGCAGTATTTTCAATCCTCTTTGAAAACTGCAGGTTTGTAAGTCCTTTGATGGAAAAATAAATCAATACCCTCCATAAGATCCTGATTTTTACCACTCATCACCTTCACTTATAATTTCCCAATGCTTTTTTGTTTTTAATACGGAAATTTAGTATTTTCACTTCGTCATAGTTGAGTGGACTGGTCACGTTTTGAGCTGTCGGTAAAAGGCCAATATTATGGATCAGGGAACTCAACATTAAAGAATATTGTTAAAAAAGGCACAACCGTTACCTGGAATCCCATGGCATTATCCATTTTAATATGAAATATCCATCTCGTTACATCACTAGCAGTTACTCTTTGTCCTGCGGTGGTAATAAAGACTACTACGTATAAAGACCGAAAGTTTCGGTAGATGCAGCCATGTATCCAGAGTCTTGCCAGGTATTTCATAAGGTAGGTTAACAGTTTTTTGTTATAGCTCCCGAACGTTTTGTCGTCTTGTATTCTTCTTCCATCCTCAGATTTGCGGTTGCGGTATTACTTAATCCCTAAAACAGCAAGCTTTTTGTATCGACGCGCTACAAGTTCGCAAGTTTAGCGATGTGAACCTCCTTAACTTTAGAAGAACGGAGGATGTTGTGTTGTGTTTTGGTTAAAAATGAGTTGCATGCATTGCCCGGTGTACTAGGGCGTTACGTTCTTAGAAAGTTGAGTCGTAGTTATTAGAAATGGTGAATTCAATGTCAATACGTTTGAAGTTCTTAAGCGAGAACGACATCGTGTGAGCAATGGTGTGTGATGCGGGGATGTATGTGTGCTAGAGCTTCAATTCCGCCTGTAGCCGCTGGTACTAAAGTAGTTTGTCTGCTAAAGTTCGGCCAAAGACTTTAAAGAGAGTACCTCGTTTTTAAAACAAGTTTGACCAGGTTCAAATATATACCCTATTAATTGCTGTTCAGTGAGGGCGTAGACGAAAATTATAGCTATTTTGATAGACAATTAATAATTTATAACTTTATGAGGGCCTCGTCGCTGCTGCTCGGAATCAAGACAAATTCAAAATAAGTCGATATGTTCCTTGGAGTATTAGAAAAAATAGAATTTAGGACAGATCATTCTATGCTTATGAGCGAAGATGCTTCGTCTCTGAAAAGATTTCCATTGAAATCAAAATTTGAAAGCTGCGAAATGTAAAGTCCTACTGGGATTGAAAATACACGTGTACGATACCTAACCAGTTTCATAATACAGATTTAAAGACTACCTGCAAACTCGTGATAATCGTATAGTTTTTAGCCACACTTGTTCGACCTACGCTAAAGTCGTAGGTGTACCTATGTGTTTAAATAAATTAATCAAAGACTGCGACTATTCCAGAACCACCTAAAGCTGCACCAGTGAGGAATATGCTCAAGGGGCCGCATATAAGGCAATTGCCATTTCGTAGGACATAGCAATGCTAAAAATGTCAGTTGAAAGCACTGAAAGTAGACAAAGCTAGAGCTAATATCGTCTCTTTTTGCTATGGTTTTGCGCTACTTCTGAATGAATGCGGTTCTTTGGAGGGAAGGTCCCCCTTGCGCGATCAAAATTGGAGCTAATTATCGGTAAGAATGGAGGACTGGCTTCGACGGGACCGAAATTGCCTTGGCGGTTAAGAGTAAAATGATGATTGGATACCCGCGCGTAGTAGACTTCATTAGCCCGATGGCTTTCATGACTTTTTCCGCCATATTTATTGAAGAGCTGTGGTCTTTGCGTTTACGTGTTGGGTATTATAGAAATTGTATACTCCTTGGATGGAGCTGAAAAGCCTTGATCGATTTTTTTTTTTAGTTTACTCTAATGGATATATGTCTGATTCATATCTGTGTAGGCTCAGTGTTAGAAGGTATGTATGTATGTATGTATCTATGTGCTATACAGGATCAAATTCATCCAACATTAACAATACGATTTGCTGCTTGTTGCCAATCATTAAACTCAATTCACTTCAATTCAATTTAATTCAACACTTGAAACTCAACAAACGAAATGAAAGTGCGAAATGCAATGCAGCAGGACTAATTAGCTACGATTAACATGATACCGAAAAATGGATGAATGTTTGATTGCAGGAATGGGAAAAGAATAGAATGGGATATAACGACAGGCATCATGATTACTCTAGCCTCGTGTTACAAAACGCCCAAACAAATAGCGAGCAGAAAAACAAAATAAAAAAAAGAAGCAGTGAAAAAAATCGCTTTGACAAAAAATAAATGAAAAATTCAAAGAAATAAAAGAAATTATAAAAAATAAGGTACAGATTAAGCAATGTGAATTTCCTGTTGACGCCACCAAATATGTCAGTGCACAATGCAACAACTGCAAAAAAAAAAAGAGGCAGCTTAAGACATGCACGCATACACACACAAATATAGTACCGAAGGTGCGAAGAAGGTTGCATGCTCGAATTCGAATCCAATTGAATGACAATAAAAATCTTTGAATTGTCATTTGATGCCAAGCATTGTCATTGTCGTAATTTCATTACACATTGAACCACCTCGTCAATTTTTAGTTGCGCTTGTATGCCTTTGTGAATGTGTTTGTGTAGGTATGTGCCTGGTGCACCCTTCGCTGGAATCGTTGACGTGTCATTTCTCGCTATCGCTTCTATGTCTCAGCCTTCTGTGCCTTTCACATTTTCATTCGCATTACGATTTGCATTGTTTTGCCTTGTTTATTTCCGTAAATGTACCTACAAATGATATTCGCTGAAAAATTGCTTGCTGCAACTGATATAAAAACATGACCAAAAACAACAAGAACAAAGAAGGAATGTAGCAACAACACAACTGACACCCAACACAACAACCAAAGCCATTCAGATACCAACAAGGCGGCGGCATGTCAGCGCAGCGCCGCCATTCACACAGGAAATCAAAGCAAACAAACAATGCAACGAACATAACCAACCAAGCGCAGCGCAACATAGCAACAACCACAACAACGTTACAGTAGTAGCTAAAAAATTACGCAACGATACAAACACTCCAGGATATGCACAGGATACGCAATGTAATTTTATTGTAAAGCATTTACTTTCCTGCAAACCAAGCGCATGGAATGAACAGAGTTGTGGAGTAGGAATTGGGCAAGCGTACGGTGTACGACGGCAAATTATTGTTGCTGTACGTTGGTATTTTTTTTTCATAGTTGCTTGTTGCTGTTGCCGATTTGCCTGCGGCTAAATAAACGCCCATTCAGCAGCAGGAGTGCATAGTCAAGAGGATATAATCGTACATACACATAGCGCTGAGATTCCAACAAAAGGTGTAGAATAAATAGTATATATGGTTGTATTCGTGTAAACATATGTATATATATATACTTTTATTGTACATAAAGGGTGATCCATATAAATAAATAATTACGAGGCGCTATGTACCTCCGCGGAGATTTAGACCGAGTTTCTCTTTCAATTTCAGTCGTACTTCTTTATAGTTTTGCTACAAATTGGCGGGACGGGACCTAAATGTCTATGACGACTCCAGATAAATATTCACCAAGAAGCTTTTTATGGCAGAAGTGAACACGGCGTGTTTGCCAAACCACTGCAAAGGGGCGATCCTGCTAACAAAACTTTCTGTAAATTATTCGATGTTGCCTCTCGCTTTAAGCGCTTAACTTTCGTTATGGAGTACGCTACCATGTCACCACGCCGGCCGCCATTCGTCTACATACATTAACCTGGGTCGATTTGTATGGACGAAAGTTAACCTATATCGCGCCATTGATTTTTCGATAGCATTTGGGCTCAGGAAAAAAAATTCCACTACGCATACCCAAAAAAATAGTTTTCGAGCCCGATTAAGACGGTAACCCTTAGAGTTTAGTGAACGACCTAGAAAAAGATGACGCTTTTTTAAAAACCAAATATATATACTTTTGTAATTTCGCTGAATAAAGGTATTCTTATTCAGATTCATTAAAACCTTAAAAATCGTAATGGAATTAAATTAATTGGAAAACGTTCGTAAGTATACAACAATTGTATTTAATCATATGTAATTGTATTTTTTTTTTAATTGTAAAAATTACAGTCTACAACCATTTTTGAGTATTAGATTTGCTTACAATCGTTGGTTGTACAATGATTGATTGTATAAAAATTACAACTACAATCATTTGTATGTGATTGCAATCAGGTTTTTATGCAATCATTGATTGGGTTGAAACAGTGATTACAAACATTTCTCTACCACTATCATTTAATTCTAATAAACGAAAATTTTTATGATTTTTAATAATCGGGGATTGCCCATATTGCTTTTTTTTTTTTTTTTAAATGTATGAAAACATTTATTTGAAGCAATTTTTTAATTTTATAATTTATTTAATAATTTGGGAAAAACTTAAACAACGTGACATCAGGACGGACAAGGCGACAGCTGTTTCGATTATACCTTGTAAATCTCTTCAAAGCCTTTTCTCCCGGGAGTGGGAGTCGAACTCGCACCCCTACGGTAGTTGAAATGGTTGTAAACGCATTCAGCTACGTCATGCCTGTTGTGAAGTCTTTCCCAATTGCCTTCTTTATGCATATTTTAATCTTTTACACATTGCATACTTCGTATGCAATTATGTGTTAAAGCTATGCTTGGTACGGCGGTTTTCAAAGAAACTTTGGTTTTTGTTGTTGTTTTCGTTCTATTTATAGAACTACAACGAATTAACCAATTTTGTCTGTTTGTATGATTTTTAATAATCGGGGATTGCCCATATTGCTTTTTTTTTTTTTAAATGTATGAAAACATTTATTTGAAGCAATTTTTTAATTTTATAATTTATTTAATAATTTGGGAAAAACTTAAACAACGTGACATCAGGACGGACAAGGCGACAGCTGTTTCGATTATACCTTGTAAATCTCTTCAAAGCCTTTTCTCCCGGGAGTGGGAGTCGAACTCGCACCCCTACGATAGTTGAAATGGTTGTAAACGCATTCAGCTACGTTTATTTGTCAAATTAATTTTAACGAATACGCACCAGAACAGCGGTTAACGCACTGTCGTATTGTTGTAAAATTAATCACACTCTTTCTCTTAAACAGCTATTGACCTTCAGCAGTAACAATTTTTACTATCAGATAGCAAACGAAACAGTCGCTCTAGAGCAATAGCAATCTGAAACAGAATCTGAAATGATTTCAAACATTCTTAATCGTATGCCTATACGTATAAACTAAAAAAAGTGTATATGCTGTCCCAGTCCCAAATGATTGCAATCATAGTATTTGACTTCGTCTCTTAATTCATTGCAATCAAGTTATTGTAAACGAAGTGCTTCCAATCGAGTTACAACACACTCATTATTTTTTACAATCACAAAAAGTAATAAAATTTGATTGCAATATTGGATTGTAAATTATTGTAGATTGTAAATTTTACAATTACAAAAAAAAAAAAAAAAAAAATCATCAACTCTGATTTCACGGAAATAAACTGGGCGATCGTCATTTGTAAATCAAAATTATTGTAAATTTGTACAGCTCTGGCAGCTTATTACTGTGCGTGGAGTAATTGCACCTCCGCAGGTCTTAGCTCCATGCTACAAATGCATTTGAGTCAAGCCACATAGGTGAGAGATGAAAGGCAAATCATTTGCGGAGAATGTGCCCCGGTGTTTGATCGTATCCTTAAAGATTTACTGAGTTTACATAGGTGTAAATATATCCCACAGTGTCTAGTATAGTTCATATATAGGTCCTCGCTACGTTGCTGTTTTTGGTAGCCTCGAAATGTGCTATTGCTTCTGTCTAATATTACCCTTGATACTTAGCTTCCGTTGTAATATCGTTTTGAGGACCACCAACGAGGTATGGTTGTTCCGTGGCTAACTCTTTCTTCAATTAAGTGAAAAGCACTAATGCCGTTTAACGAGGGAAAAAGTTTCATAATAAATTGATATAACACTATGCAATCGCCTTGGAGTGAAATCTGCAACAGGGAGCAGGTTACACCTCATAGTAGCAACATTTCAGTTTTCCTTCTATATACCAACAAATTGCTGGGAAAACAGTATCATCAAAAGCCATTGCTTGGTATGCCTATAAATGTGCAAAGCCTTTTCAAGTTATTTTTAAGGCTACATATACGTAGCAGCCTCCAGATTGACAAATTGAGCGCCATTCTATGCAGAGGGGAAAAACTGAGCCTGATTTAGCGATACGTTGAACGCAAAAGCTCTGGCTAAAACGGCTTTTGGTAGGAAGACGACCATATGCTTTATACAGCTGTTAAGTTTATATCCAATCAATAGAGTTCTTCTTTATCAATTTGATAGGACAAAGCCGGTAATTTATTACGCCCCTGGAACAATTTTGTGTAGAAGCATCGGGAGCTTCATTTTGTCCAAAACATATTATTTACTTAATAATTATACAGTTCGCGCACTGTTTATGAAAATTTTTTAGTGTTATACTCCATCGCGAATAAATTCATTAGATGTCCATATTTGCAGAAGCAAATACGTATCACCCTATACTATATAGAAACGAAAAAAATAAATATAAATATAAAACTAGCTCCGGCGTCAATGCGACACCGGAAACCCCTGCAGCAGTGCATGTTGAAAATTGAGTTGGTCTATTGGCGGCCGTAAAGTGTTGCAATCACGTCTGCAATCGGCAAAGCTGAGCAAAAATTTGTATATAACATTTAACTGCATATAATTTCGTTATGTGTATGGCATTTAAATTGCAGCCATTTTGTACTTACGCACTTAAGAACTTATAGGTACGTAAGTATTAGGAAAGTACATTGGAATTTTATCAAAGTTTGAATGGAAATTTCTTTTGCTTATGTAAATGTTTTTTTATGGATTTTGAATCTGAACTTTTTTTAATGTTTGTTTTGTTTTATGTTATATTTTATGTTATATATACAGTCTCCTTGATGAAGATGCAAAAATTTCATCGAAACGCGTAGGAAGAAAAGAAAAACCTTGTGTTTTGTCTTTATTTTATCGGCCCAAAATAAATATATTAAAAATTCGTGTTATTAAACAGATTAAAATTTCTGTTCAAAAACTTCTTCAATATAAAAGAATAAAAGAAATGGCTTTTGGAAGAGTTTTTGGCTTAAAAAAAAATGACGCTTGAAAAAGTTATTAAAAATTGTTTATTATTTTTTTTTTTCAAACGGCGGTTGTCGGCTGTAATTTCTGAGCGAAAAGTAAATTAAAACAGCTAAAAAGTGGTTTTATAATAGAACTTATAGGTAACTGTTATGAAACCTGCAAACGTATCAGTTTAAAGGAAAAACTCCAATCGTTTATTTCAGAGTAAGAAGGGAAAATCGAATCAGCCAAAATTTTTGAAAATTGCCCTTTGTTGTTGGCTAATTTTTTTCAAAATATTTTAATACATTTTATAATACTTTATAGTAGAAGAAATAACGGAAGAAAGAATGCATTTTATTTTTTTGTTAGGGGTTAATGTTTTGCCTCTTAATTGAAAAGAAGGGTTCCACATAAGAAGGTCGGAACTTCGAACGCTTTTATCTCGATAACCAAACGTCATATATATCGCAGAAATAAAATTTTTAGTCGGTCTTATTTTATATTAATTGATTTTCAGCGACCTTCGGGGCTGTAAAGTGTCGAAGATTATGTGTAGGTCTTACAACCTTAGATTAACAAAGTTGCTTCTATCATTTAAAAGAGAGGACTGTAGACTCATAACGGGAATTCTGACTGAACACTGCCTTCTGGCGTCACATGCCGTAAAATTAGGCTTGGTCAGTGATAGCATATGTAGGAAGTGCGGGTTGGAGGAGGAAACGATCGAGCACGTTCTGTGCTCGTGCCCTGCACTTGCCAGGCTAAGACTCCAGCTATTAGAAGTGGTACTGCTGTCAGATCTAGAAGCAGCTAGAGGCTTAAGTCCTAGGAAGCTTCTAGTATTTGCCAAGAGGACGGAGTTATTTTATAACATAGGTCCTGGTTTTTGATAGGGTTTTTCAGTTTGGTCGTTAAAACAAACTTCTGGTAACACTCATGGACCGGCCAGTTCAACCTAACCTAACCTTCAACGACCTTCTTACTGTTCTTAGCTATTGAATTTCCCTAAAGTTTCCACCGACGGCAAGCTCTTTATGCCTATCCGTACTCCAGAGGAGGGATTATGTCTCATCTAAAAAACTAAATTAACTGATGTAATGCTAACAGCATGGATCTTAGCCTGGAAAAATACAAGTCAATGTGTTTTACGAGGAAACCAGTGACGCCGGGGCATATATACATCAACGCGGACTACGTAATTGGCAGGCAACAAACTTCATGGACTTAGATTGCAACGCCTTATTTTAAAGTCATATGCACGAAGAGGGTTTTGGTCTTTGTTAAAAGTTGGTCTAAGACATTTTTTTCCCTCATAAGTGTTTATCTTGCAATATGCCTCAGTAGTATGGAATCCGCGCTGTCAGGCTCATTGCGATGAATTAGAATGGGTGGAAGAAAATTTTTTACTTTTCGTGTTGAAAGACTTACCATGGGATCTAGAACGAAATTGATTTCCCCACTGTAACCGTCTAAAGCTAATACACTTGCCCACGTTACAGAGTCGTAGACAGAAGCCTGGTGTTTTATATTTTGTAGAACTTATAAGAGGGTTGAACTTATAAGAGGTTGCTTCGTGAGATTATGCCCTTCAAGAAAACTTCAACCACTTCCCTAAAACACTTGCAGATATGATTTTGAACTGCGTGAACATTTTCGTTGTCTGTGGCAGGGTTTCAATAAGCATTACAATAGTTTTGTTCGCTCTGACTCGCTTTTCTAATTAAAAAGCATGTTCGGGAAGGTGGCTTGGAAACACGTCCTTTCCAACCTCCTAGGCATTACATCCCTAGTAACTATATTATAGATTTATTCGTCAGCTCTGAATCGTGTCCATTCTGACAGCAAAATAAATAAAACTAAATATAGAATACCTTAAAATCACTATAAATCAATTATGCAAATGATATCATTTAAAGAAATTATGTTAAGGAGTTACAAAAAGGGAGAAAATGGAATACGTGTGCACCAAACCTTTGTGGACTTCTGCTGCCTCTCCTTCACTCAAGTATGTTCGAATGTTGCATGTTGCTCAGATTCACGTCCGGTCCGACAACAATACTCAACTATTAACACATAAACTATGCATATTTGCGGCGACCTGCACTTCATTTATACTATGGTGCTTGGAATCACGTCCTTTCCGACATCATCAACAATATAGCTTTACTTTTAATTCATCTAAAAAAGTAAAATCCCTGCAGCGAGAATGTGAGACGGTAATGCGAAGCACCAGATTCGCACTGTAAGTTTGATGACTATCTTGGAACTGGTGCCAATCGGATGCAGAGCGGAACAGTTGATAGCCACACTTGTACCAACAGCACATGCGTCTGCATTATATGAATTTAAATTAATTACACAAAGGGAGCGACTATTTCAGAACCACCTTCGACTGAGTCAGTAAGAAAAAGCGTTCAAAAGGTCTGCAAGGAGCACTTTAAGCACTTCGAGTGCACAGAGTTAGAGCTAGCACTGTCCCTTGATGAAACAGCTCTGCGATTCGCTATAGGGAAATTGAATAGAAGCCATATGGGCCTTAAATTAATATCAGATATGGTCAGTTTACTCAAATTTAAAACTTTTTATACTCAGTTGAGCAGAGCTCACAGAGTATATTAAGTTTGATTGGATAACGGTTGGTTGTACATATATAAAGGAATCGAGATAGATATAGACTTCCATATATCAAAATAATCAGGATCGAAAAAAAATTTGATTGAGCCATGTCCGTCCGTCCGTCCGTCCGTTAACACGATAACTTGAGTAAATTTTGAGGTATCTTGATGAAATTTGGTATGTATGTTCCTGAGCACTCAACTCAGATCGCTATTTAAAATGAACGATATCGGACTATAACCACGCCCACTTTTTCGATATCTAAAATTTCGAAAAACCGAAAAAGTGCGATAACTCATTACAAAAGACAGATAAAGCGACGAAACTTGGTAGATGGGTTGACGTTATGACGCAGAATAGAAAATTAGTAAGATTTTGGACAATGGGCGTGGCACCGCCCACTTTTACAAGAAGGTAATTTAAAAGTTTTGCAAGCTGTAATTTGGCAACTGTTGAAGATATCATGATGAAATTTGGCAGGAACGTTACTACTATTACTCTATATGTGCTAAATAAAAATTAGCAAAATTGGATGAAGAACACGCCCACTTTTTAAAAAAAAAATTTTTTAAATTCAAATTTTAACAAAAAATTTAATATCTTTACTGTATATAAGTAAATTAAGTCAAAATTCAACTCCAGTAATGATATGATGCAACAAAATACAAAAATAAAAGAAAATTTCAAAATGGGCGTGGCTCCGCCCATTTTCATTTAGTTTGTCTAGAATACTTTTATTGCCATAAGTCGAACAAAAATTTACCAATCCTTCTCAAATTTGGTAGGAGCATAGATTCTATGACGGTAACTGTTCTCTGTGAAAATGGGCGAAATCGGTGGAAGCCACGCCCAGTTTTTATAGACAGTCCACCGTCTGTCCTTCCGCTCGGCTATTAACACAATAACTTGAGCAAAATCCGATATATCTTTACTAAACTTAGCCCACGTACTTACCTGAGCTCACTTTTTCTTGGTATAAAAAATGGGCGAAATCTGACCATAACCACGCCCACTTTATCGATATCGAAAATTACGAAAAATGAAAAAAATGCCATAATTCTATACCAAATACGAAAAAAGTGATGAAACATGGTAACTGGATTGGTTTATTGACGCAAAATATAACTTTGGAAAAAACTTTGTAAAATGGGTGTGACACCTACCATATTAAGTAGAAGAAAATGAAAAAGTTCTACAAGGCGAAATCAACAGCCCTTGGAATCTTGGCAGGAATACTGTTAGTGGTATTGCATGTATAAATAAATTAGCAGTACCCGACAGATGATTTTCTGGATCACCTGGTCCACATTTTGGTCGGTATCGCGAGAACGCCTTCACATATGCATCTAAGGGCCACTCGCTTTTAAAACCCTCATTAATACCTTTAATTTGATATCCATATCGTACAAAAACATACCAGAGTCACCCCTGTCCCACCCTAATGGCGATATCTCGAAAAGGCGTCCACCTATAGACCTAATGCCCCCTCCCTCTTAAAATGCTCAGTAACACCTTTCGTTTGATACCCATATCGTACAAACATTCTAGAGTCACCCCTGGCCCACCCTAATGGCGATATCTCGAAAAGGCTTCCACCTATAGACCTAGTGTCCACTCCCTCTTAAAATGCTCAGTAACACCTTTCGTTTGATACCCATATCGTACAAACATTCTAGAGTCACCCCTGGCCCACCCTAATGGCGATATCTCGAAAAGCCGTCCACCTATAGACCTAATGCCCACTCCCTCTTAAAATGCTCAGTAACAGCTTTCGTTTGATACCCATATCGTACAAACATTCTAGAGTCACACCTGGCCCACCCTAATGGCGATATTTCGAAAAGGCGTCCACCTATAGAACTAAGGATTACTCCCTTTTAAAATACTCATTACCACCTTTCATTTGATACCCATATCGTACAAACACATTCTAGAGTCTCCCTGGCCCACCCTAATGGCGATAACTCGAAAAGGCGTCCACCTATAGACCTAATGTCCACTCCCTCTTAAAATGCTCAGTAACACCTTTCGTTTGATACCCATATCGTACAAACATTCTAGAGTCACCCCTGGCCCACCCTAATGGCGATATCTCGAAAAGGCGTCCACCTATAGACCTAATGTCCACTCCCTCTTAAAATGCTCAGTAACACCTTTCGTTTGATACCCATATCGTACAAACATTCTAGAGTCACCCCTGTCCCACCCTAATGGCGATATCTCGAAAAGGCGTCCACCTATAGACCTAATGCCCACTCCCTCTTAAAATGCTCAGTAACACCTTTCGTTTGATACCCATATCGTACAAACATTCTAGAGTCACACCTGGCCCACCCTAATGGCGATATCTCAAAAAGGCGTCCACCTATAGAACTAAGGATTACTCCCTTTTAAAATACTCATTACCACCTTTCATTTGATACCCATATCGTACAAACACATTCTAGAGTCACCCTGGCCCACCCTAATGGCGATATCTCGAAAAGGCGTCCACCTATAGACCTAATGCCCACTCCCTCTTAAAATGCTCAGTAATAATTTTCGTTTGATACCCATACCGTACAAACATTCTAGAGTCACCCTTGGTCCAGCTTTATGGCGATATCTCGAAAAGGCGTCCACCTATAGAACTAAGGATTACTCCCTTTTAAAATACTCTTTACCACCTTTCATTTGATACCCATATCGTACAAACACATTCTAGAGTCACCCTGGCCCACCCTAATGGCGATATCTCGAAAAGGCGTCCACCTATAGACCTAATGCCCACTCCCTCTTAAAATGCTCAGTAACACCTTTCGTTTGATACCCATATCGTACAAACATTCTAGAGTCACCCTTGGTCCACCTTTATGGCGATATATCGAAAAGGCGTCCACCTATAGAACTAAGGATTACTCCCTTTTAAAATACTCCTTACCACCTTTCATTTGATACCCATATCGTACAAACACATTCTAGAGTCACCCTGGCCCACCCTAATGGCGATATCTCGAAAAGGCGTCCACCTATAGACCTAATGCCCACTCCCTCTTAAAATGCTCAGTAACACCTTTCGCTTGATACCCATATCGTACAAACATTCTAGAGTCACCCCTGGCCCACCCTAATGGCGATATCTCGAAAGGGCGTCCACCTATAGACCTAATGCCCACTCTCTCTTAAAATGCTCAGTAACACCTTTCGTTTGATGCACATATCGTACAAACACATTCTAGAGTCACCCCTGGCCCACCCTAATGACGATATCTCGAAAAGGCGTCCACCTATAGACCTCATGCCCACTCCCTCTTAAAATGCTCAGTAACACCTTTCGTTTGATACCCATACCGTACAAACATTCTAGAGTCACCCCTGGCCCACCCTAATGGCGATATCTCGAAAGGGCGTCCACCTATAGACCTAATGCCCACTCCCTCTTAAAATGCTCAGTAACACCTTTCATTTGATTCCCATATCGTACAAACACATTCTAGAGACACCCCTGGTCCACCTTTATGGCGATATCTCGAAACGGCGTCCACCTATGGAACTAAGGATCACTCCTTTTAAAAATACTCATTAACAGCTTTCATTTGATACCCATATCGTACAAACACATTATAGAATCATCCCTGGTCCACCTTAATGGGGACATCTCGAAAAGGCGTCCACCGATAGACCTAAGGCCCACTCCCTCTTAAAATGCTCAGTAACACCTTTCATTTGATACCCATATCGTACAAACAAATTCTAGAGTCAGCCCTGGTCTACCTTTATGGCGATATCCCTAAATGGCGTTCATCCATAGAACTATGGCCTACTCTCTCTTAAAATACTCTTTAATACCTTTCATTTGATACACATGTTATACAACCACATTCCAGGGTTACCCCAGATTGATTTTCCTTATTTTGTCTCCATAGCTCTCAACTGAGTATGTTATGTTCGGTTACACCCGAACTTAGCCTTCCTTACTTGTTAAAATTAAATTTCCAATGCTCTCCTTGCATACATGAATGCGCTCGTATTATTCTTGTTTCAATAAATATATATCATATTAAAGTATTTTTTGTTAGTAATTAATGTCCCAAAGTGTAATTATTGGTTGCCTAAAAGTGGGTATCACAAATGAAATGGAGTTAAAGCTAACATTCGCATGCTGGCACGGCTGGATATCCGTGACAAAACGAGAAAAATGCTAACATGAAAAAGCTCTCTACGCATCACTACAAATAAACGCTGATGTATGTATGTTCTAATGAATACATATATACTCAGTTTATTGTTCATTAAAAAAAAATTGTGTTTAAATAATTCGCCGCTAGCTGGGCTTAAAAACACGCCTCCAACATATGCTCACACATACATACACATATATGCACATATTGTATACTTTTTTAAACTTTTTAGGCACAACATGCCTTCAGCAACTTTAACGAAATTGCAAATGAAACGACAATAATAATAACAGCGACAGGATATCGAAAGGGATATAATGGTGTCAAAATTGCTGGTTACGTTGGTTGGCCGATTGCTTTCAATTGTGTAAATGTGTGAACGAATGGTGTTGCCTTGAAATTATTTTATTTTTGATTCACATTCCTATTTATTTATGAAGAGTGAAAAAATGAACTTATAAGGCGAAGTCATCACAATTAACGTTTGTATAAGAATTTTTTGCAAAAACAACAAATATTACTGTACAATGGGTGATCAGTTCGTAGTGTTTGCTTTTCAATATAAAAGAAATCGGTTTTTTAACGCACGACAGATTCGAGCAGTTTCGGGCTGAACTTCCCCTATTATTCGAGGCATTCTTCTTTTAAAGGTTTTCTACAGATGTCGAGTCAGAGATCGTTTCAGGCAGATGAATGCTTGCACCAAAACGTTTAATAACGGAATACACTTAATGGAGGGGGGGGGGGGGCGGATTTTACGACAACGTTTTGATACGTTTTGAATGTTGCCTGCTCCATGGATTTACAATATGGTAGGCAAGCAAATTGCACCCATACTCTGGCGCTCGGTGACCGAGAAGGAGAAAGGAGAAGTTGCAATTTTTATAACAATTGTCAGTCACTCAGAGCCGGAATATGGATGTAAGTTTTCAGAATTATAGATTTCTTGTAATTATATGTATTTTAGAGTGGTACTTATAAATAATGGACCTCTACGTGTTGGCGATGGCGAGTACCGAAGAAGATTTAATGATGAGCTGTACGAGCTATACGCAGACATCAACATAGTCCAGCGAATTAAAACGCAGCGGCTGCGCTGGCTAGGCCATGTTATGCGAATGAAAGATGGTGCTCCGGCCAAGAAAGTGTTTCTATCGGAACCCGCCTATGGAAGCAGAGGTAGAGGGTGGCCCCGACTCCGTTGGTAGGACCAGGTGGAAAACGATTTAAACTCCCTTGATGTGACCAATTTGCGCCGGTTGGCGGAGCGAAGGAGCGACTGGCGTGCCTTGTTGGACGGCCATAACCGTTTAGACGGTTAAGCGCCAATTAAGTAAGTAAGTACTTATAAATAGAATTTACGGATTTTTTCGTCTCACCCATTGAAACGGTAATACTTAGACTAGAATATCACGTATGATCCCAGAGGCCAAAGATAAGATTTTACTATGTTGTTGATGTGTTAACAGTGCTTCGCCCTGTTCAATGGGCACTAAGAAATTGTGATAAAAAAACTAGTAGTGTCAACAGGGGCAGACCATAGGGAGATTGGTGTTAGAGACGTAGGTTCCAAATTACAATTGAAAACATGGTTGGTGTAAAGTGGGGACACATGGCATTCAGGACATACATTACGTTTGTCGGGGTTGATTCTGGACTAGTATAAAGGACTAAGTTGGGCTAGGGTGCCGGATCTCATCATTGTGCTTATGCAGATGTTCCTTTAACCCAATGGAGGCAGGGCTAGATCAAGCAGTTGTTTGCTAGGGTGTTCTGGTTTGTTAAAGTTTAGCAAAAACTATCTGTTCAGCATTTCGTTGTGCTCTTTGATGTTGAGCTCTTTGGCCTCACTATGTAGGGGTATTCAGGGGTCATAAGGAGACATCCCGTGGCATTATTTAAATTTTACTATGGAGACTCAAAGAGCTCAAATCCTTTTTTCATTTGTTAATAGTTTGTAAGTCGGCCAAGTTGGCTTGGTTGTCTTGTCGGTATCCGAGGAGTACTAGTTGGAGACCGCTAGCACATCGAATAAGCTATGCATGCTTTTTTTTGGTGATGTGAGTCGATGATGCGCTTCAACCGCCTCTGTAGCAGCTAATCCTCAATGCTCCGTGACTAAGAATCGCTAAAAGTGTTGGAGAAGATATCTGCGGCATTGAGAGCCATGAGTGCTGTCCAACTATCTGAGAAAATGCACATCACCCGCCCTCTCACCGAGTCCTCCGAGGAGGGCGGTACATGCTCTCTCTACACACGAACTTACAGCGACACCTTAAGTTGCTTGGACCCCCCGGTGTAAAATGAAATTACCTCTTTCCCGTACACCCCTTCTCCCTTACAGTCCCCTTTTGAAGGAAACGTCACTTTATGGCTTCTGCCAAAATTTAGATAGCGATGGCGTATGATGGTCTAATGTCGAAGACACACCAGGAAACTTTCTTAGGATACCACTGTGCTCATACTAGCTCAAGTTCCAAATGTCACATTTTCGAAGTCTTACTGCCGAATAGGTTGCAGTTTCTCAAATGTAAAGTTCCCGATGGAACTGGTTTAGGAGTACATTTAGTGCGTTTGTTAGACACGACTTTAGTGCTCCTGTCCCCACCTGGCATCGGAGGGGTAGCCTGCTTGCCTTTTCGTGCTAAAGAGGGTATAGAGCTGGTCTACTATAATAAGGTGCCATATTTTAATTCTGGGGCATTAAATATGAAAACATGTTGCCCGACCTTGGTTGGCAAGAACTTGGAGTGAAATTCTACCACGAAATATTTCCAGGCAGTAATTGTATGTTGTATAAATTCTGAGTCTCAAAGTGGTAGCAAACGCTCAAACCTTTTGTATGTACATACAATTATACAGATAAGAGTAAATGAGTATTGTTACCGCTTCTCGTCCTCAGAAAACTTAGAGTAATTTCTATGACTTTCTTTTACTCCTTTTAAGATTTGAAATCTTTCAACGGCGGCAATTACCCAATTTAGGATAACCACAAAGTGCTTGCTGAGCATATATTTATGTAATCCCTTGCGCCTTTTATCATTCAAACACTTATTACATTAGACTATTAAGATCATTTGTCATTTCGCTCGTCTTAATGCGTCGAAGTGTGAAATTGAACATTAGATATTTGAAGTAAAAAAAAAAAACACATATAGCGAAAGTTTTCTTTTGGTGACACATACATACCCATCAAAAAATTAAAATATTACACAAACAAAAAACGAACAAATTTCGTCACTTAAATTGTTCTTTTTTTATTTTTGATATTTTAAGGAAAAGCTTCCATGAATTTAGCAACTCAATCTCAAACTCTTTTTGCATTTTTGTAGCTCAATCAATTTTAGTCTAACAAAGTACAAGTTGTAGGACTCTCAAAATTTGCATTGTTTTTAGCAATTTTTTTTCCTTGAGAAAGGTGTTTTAAGTTTTCCTTTATACAAAGCTTGACAAAATTTGTATTTTGTTTTGTTATTGGTTCATTGGGCTCTCGTAGCCTTGCTTATTTCGCCTAGGGATATAAGCAATCCGTGCATCTTGCAAGACAAAGCTAGCCTTTCCCCCCCTCTGTAATGCAAAATCAGCATGAGTGAGTTCAGAAACTTTTTATGATTTTCAAACTTTTCGGAACCATTACCTTCGTTCGAGTCCCAATGCCTTTTGACTGAACTAAACTCGCTTTAAAATAGACGATTCATTCCATCTTTATCATGGCTATCATATTTGGGACTATTTATTGTCTACAATTTTTGATTAAAGCTTAGTTTGATATCCCGTGCAGAAACCTTCGTTCATTCAAAAGCTTAAACCAGACTAATATATGGTGTAAATGGTCCGAGTTTAAGGGCGTGTGCCGATTTGAATATCGACGGCTTAGAGTGAAAACCTGCTAACCGACATACAAAAAATTTCACATGGCAGGCAAACAACTATATGAGGTCTTCGTTGAAAGCATCGGATGTGAATTCTAGTTGAGTTAACTTACATTGTGTGTGGCCAATATTTAAACGTAATTTTGGAAAAAACGGTACTTAGCAGGCTTGCACTCTAATCCGACGATATATTTTTCAACTCCTCAAGTCCTGGTTTCACTTGTAAGGTTGTTTTCTTAATTTAAGCCAAAGATCTGTTTTCCTGCAGTATTAGATAATGTCACAATTATCATAATGAAGTCTATGAGAATCTTTAATTCAAAATAATTACTTAAAAATAAACAAACATTGATACGAAAAGGTAACGCCGCATCTACGTTAAGAGTTGGTGCTACACAGAAGAGATTTAGTACAATTTTATCAACGGATTATGCCAATAGAAGAGAGATCAAAAGCTAATATAAAAAAATCTGGAAAAATAGTAAATCATACCATCCCCTCCGTGCATTCATATTCGAAGGTATAATTCGTCAGTTTTGAAAATTACTCTTGGTTCAGTTAGGTAGAAGTCACAAAATACCGACACATTGGCTTCGCATCACAATTCAAATATAAAAGCTCTCAAATATTTGCTAAAAAGTCGGTTAGCCATTTTCCCTACCAAAATTCGAGAGTTTTGCTAGTTTTCCAATCCAATTGATTTTACCGAACGGATTGGAATGAAACGGACTGGTTTTACGAAGAGAATTTTTTAAGCAGCAGTTAGTTGTTTTTTTTATACCTTTATTCGAAGCTTGGAAAGATATTCTTCTAACTCGTTACAAAAACGAAATATAACAATTTTGATTGCCGATTATAACGTTACCTGTAAAATAAGTGGTAATCTCATGTTACCACGAAAATTGCACCTGTTTGATAAATATTTGTTTAAATAAAATTAACAAAAAAGTGTTTCCATTTTAGTGTAAAAAAATTTCTAAACAATATTAGTACTTATCAACGCAAAATTTAGTTCATATTTACATTTTATTCTCTATTGGCCATCTTTGTTTTTTTAAACGGTTTTTTTAGCTTGACTCTGTGTAGCGAGCGAACAGAATTTTGTAATTGAAATTTAAGTAATATCCCTATAAGCTACAAGTTTAAAACTTGGAATATAGTTCAGAACCCGATGACAATGCAATAATAAGAAAAAACAACGATAGGTGGCGCATGGATCGAAATATTTAAAAAAATCGTATTTGTGGTCCGATTTTTTTCATATTTGGAACACATAATACATACATGAATAGAAAGACACTTATGAAAAAAATCGCTGCGAGGTGGCGCAAGGATCGGGATATTAAAAAAATCGTATTTGTGGTCCGATTTGGCTCATATTTGGAACAAATATTACATATTGTCCGGTAGAAGTGACATCAAAATATTTTGGAGTTCGAGGAGGGACAAGCATACGTGGCGCAGAGTCGAGTAAAGTCTTTGGAAGGATTATGTATTGAGGACTTAGATTGTAACAAATTGTCAGAAAAATTAAACAAAAGCGTTGGGCGCGTCAAATTTCTATTGATAGTCATATGTAGGACCAACTGAACCTTAATCAGGTCATGCTACGCTTCACATTTTTAGAAATTTCACGCGACCAACGCTTTTATTTAATTGTCTGATCAACGCCCTAGATTGGTGAGGAGTGTGATGACTAGTACCTAGGACCTACCTAATTATTTTATTTTTTTAGTATTATTATTACTTCATGTAAGTATTGTTTTCCATAAAATCGTTTAACTTAAAATTTTTTTTTTAATTATTTTATTTAATTGTCTGATCGAGTTTCGGTTACATAACGCTCCGGTAAATAACTAACTACGGGAAACGTTTTACTTTTCCATGAGACCGACAACATGTTCTGCTCTTTTTTGCTCTCCTTGACCCTAATGTGATGATATATGTAAGTACAGTACGATAAGGTGTATCTAGTATAGCGAATGTTGCCTACAACGATACTTCTTGCAAATTTCAGTTCTCATCCTACTGGCTTCCAAACGAAATAAGCCTAACATAAGGGGACATTTTTTCGTAAGAATTTTGTAATAATATATAATACAAGCGCTATGATAGGCATATATCATTAAGCTTGTGTGATTGCTTGCAGATTTTGGAAAACATACAAGTACCGTTTACTTGGTGTTGAGCGCAAATATGTGCAATTTGGTTATATTGTTGATTTCCTATGGGAATGTGGTAATTATTTATGAAGAGGATATAAGCTAAGATATGATTAGTTGCGAAAATCTGTAAGTACATTAGGGTTGTTTGCGATGAACTGAAGCGCAGTGAACTTGTTATACTCAGCGTGCTTTGCACACAGAATATATTAACTTTGATTGGATAACGGTTGGTTGTACAGTTATAAAGGAATCGGGATAGATATAGACTTCCATAAATAAAAATTATCAGTATCGAAAAAAATGTGATTGAGCCATGTCCGTCCGTCCGTCCGTTTGTCCGTCCATTCGTCTGTCCGTTAACACGATAACTTGAGTAAATTTTGAGGTATCTTGATGAAATTTGGTATGTTGATTCCCGGGAACTCATCTCAGATCGCTATTTAAAATGAACGTTATCGGACTATAACCACGCCCACTTTTTCGATATCGAAAATTTCGAAAAATCGAAAAAATGCGATAATTCATTACCAAATACGGATAAAGCGATGGAACTTGGTAGGTGCGTTGACCTTATGACGCAGAATAGAAAATTTGTGAAATTTTGGACAATGGGCGTGGCACTTCCACTTTTAAAAGAAGGTAATTTGAAAGCTTTGCAAACTGTAATTTGGCAGTCGTTGAAGATATCATGATGAAATTTGGCGGAAACGTTACTACTATTACTATATATGTGCTAAATAAAAATTAGCAAAATCGGATGAAGAACACGCCCACTCTAAAAAAAAATATTTAAAAGTCAAATTTTACCAAAAAATTTAATATCTTTACAGTATATAAGTAAATTATGTCAACATTCAACTCCAGTAATGATATGGTGCAACAAAATACAAAAATGAAAGAAAATTTCAAAATGGGCGTGGCTCCTCCCTAAAATTTTTTTTTAAATTTTGCTTTGCCCGGGGTGCGAACCCAGGGCATACGGCGTGGTAGGCGGAGCACGCTACCATCACACCACGGTGGCCACAAAATATAACTTCAGAGAAAACTTTGTAAAATTGGTGTGATACCTACCATATTAAGTAGAAGAAAATGAAAAAGTTTTGCAGGGCGAAATCAAAAGCCCTTGGAATCTTGGCAGAAATACTATCCGTGGTATTACATATATAAATAAATTAGCGGCAACCGACAGATGATGTTCTGGGTCACCCTGGTCCACCTTTACGGCGATATCTGGAAAACGCGTCCACCTATAGAACTAAGGCCCACTCCCTTTTAAAATACTAATTAACACCTTTCATTTGACACCCATATCGTACAAACATATTCTAGAGTCACCCCTGGTCCACCTTCATGACGGTATCTCGAAAAGGCGTCCACCTATAGAACTAAGGCCCACTCCCTTTTAAAATAATCTTTAACACCTTCCATGTTATACAAACACATTCCAGGCTTACCCTAGGTTCATTTTCCTACATAGTGATTTGCACCCGAACTTAGCCTTCCTTACTTGTTTTGTATGCTCTCGTTAAATAGAAAACCAATTTTTTTTTTTTTGTTGTTTCAATATATGTTATTCTATAGAATCTAAGTATTCTTATTAGGTCCAATTTAGGTCTGCTATGTCACCGATTGTCTTAAAGTAAATTCAATAAAAATTGCCAATCATTTTGGAAAATTTGCAATATAAGTTATAAAAAACAATTTTTGACCACATATTTCATGTTGAAATTTGATCGAGTTAAAATAATTCGTAACTATCTAACCAAAAATCATTCAAACGCCAAACTTTTCTGATTTGTCATCCATTGACTCGCTTAATTCGTTGTAACATTTTTCAAAGTTGCTGTCTATCTTATCAACGATAATCTAACGGTTTAGTATTACCAATTTTTAACCGCATAAATTGTTGACATTTAACTACCAACAGCAACGTTTCAGTTCTATCCCCGTTTTCACTGTTTTCTCTTCATTCCAACTTCACTTCTACTACTTCACCTAATATTCCACTTATCGCATTTAGCTTCAGCTTCATCTAGCCATTAACGTCACTACTGACAATAACTGTACACAGTACAGACCTTTTAACAAAAAAAAAAAAAAAAAAGTCAAGCATAAAGCAAACATAAGGCATGTCAACATAAACAACAACAACTACAATGGTAATCTTTAAATAAAGAATACCCAATTACTTACTGCCAACTCGGTTAGTCTAAACAAAATCAAGATAAAAAGCGAAATTCAATCTGTCAAAAATAGATTACAGACCAATTATGTGCTCTTTAAGGGATGCTCAACATCGGGCGTAATTTTTCATGCTGCTACTACTGATGTTGTTGTTGTTATTGATGTTGATGTTCTCTGCCAGGGGGTGGTCTTTCTATGGTTGTTTACCCTCAAGTGGTGAGCATATGAATTGAGGCTAAATACTCCATTCAATCTGAATCGATGACTATAAAACATTTTGTATACAAACATACCAGTAAGTATGTTTCGTTTTTATTATTAAAAGCTGCAGGAAGTCCAACAGCAGCAGTTAGCAACAAATAAAGATAAAGCTGGTAACTGTTGAGCTACTGTTTGTTGTAGCAGAAGTTTTACTTTGTACATTAGACTGGTATTAAAAGTGAATTATTTAAGTATGCCCCTAAATATGAATCTTATGCTGAAGGATCTCGGAACGAAATTTTATTTCTCTTCTATATTCGTCATTCGTTTTTTTTAATTGTTATGTCCTTGAGAAGCTTGATATTTCCTTGTTATCTATTTTTAAGCACTGAGATCATTTTCGCATAGTTTTCTTTAGCCTAACCTACTTGCAGCCCCTTGAAATATGCTTCCATTTTCCCCAAACTATGAAAAACGATTATATAAAGACGGCAGAGGGCTCAGAGGGATATTACAATGAATTATGAATATAATAGGGGGAGTCGCTTCACCTTGCAAATGGTGCACGCATTGCACGGAATGCATGGATTGTAAAGTCACAACAACGAAAAACACGCAAAAAATTACATGCAATCCTTACAATTTATAGTATGCTGGAACCTATGTATATTTCCGTGCAACACATTTTAGGATATAAAAAGCAACCCTGCTTCAACGGTATTCCTCTCATTCCAGTTACAAAAGTATTGAGCAATAAACCCAGTCTAATGGATATTATTCCAAATGTTATTTTGGTTAGATCACTGTTGGCGGGTATTGTTATTTTAGTAAACGCTGTAGGTGATTCATTTAATCGACACCACCGTGATTTCGCTAGTCCTGAATTACGCTTTTCGCTTACTGGACAAGTTCTAGATAAGTCTTCGTATCTGTAGTCACTGCGCTAGCTCTATTTAACAGCTTCAGCTATCCTTCTTGCCTCTTTTTCCATTTTTCTTGTTACCATTGTCGGGGTGATATCATTCGTATGTTACCGGTTTTCATCATCTATGTAATGGTACGCTGGCTTTCACGAACGCACAATGAAGTGGATTTCTACCAATTACAATTCTTAATCGGGCAGGGATGATTTAAAGAATACGTTCACTGAAAGAAAAGGACTGGTAAAATCAACCGAAATACGGGTCAATTCAACCGAAATTTCTGTTAATTTTTATCCATCGCAACAAGATGTTGAACCAACTGTGCACAAATCGTTGATTCGTAATTGACCGGTTTAGTAGTCAAATGAACAAAAGAAGTTGTTGCAACAGCTTTGTATGAAAGTACCTATGTTGCCATATACATAAATAAATAAATAAATAAATGTAAGGCGTGATAACCTCCGAAGAGATCTAAGGCCGGGCTTCTCTTCCAATTTGCGTCGTGCTCCTCTTGATTTTCCCTACAAATTGGCCCGATGGGACCTACATGTTTTATGCCGAACGGCATCTGTAAGGCAGATGAGTTTTCACTGAGAGCTTTTCATGGCAGAGGTATACTCGGAGCGCTTGCCAAACACTGCCGAGGGGCGACCCCGCTTAGAAAAATTGTCTTCTAATTGAAAAATCTTATTTCTAAAATTTTGATGTTGCTTCGCCCGGGGTGCGAACCCAGGGCATACGGTATGGCAGGCGGAGCACACTACCATCACACCACGGTGGTACTTACTAACCGAACGTCAATCGGGCTACATCAAATATGCTGGCACACAATAAACGTTATACACTTTATTATTTTGTTTTATTAAACGCAATTTCACCAAATTTTATATTTTATAATTTACTTAATTTATAGTTCTGGACTTCGCTTTGCAAATAGAAATGAAAATAGTGGTCATAAAACTGATTCTCAATTCTTTCAGTTGCAGCTCAGTTCATTCTCAATTTCTTCTCTTGCATGTAGTTGCCACACTTCATTGTTTCGAATAAAGCATGTATAAATGTTTGACATAACATTTTAAATAGAGAACTTGTAAGTTATAGAAAAGTACAGAATCAAATCGATAGAAGGTAATTCATCACTGGAGTAACCATTCATGTAATTCGGCAAGTTTAATTTTCGTAACACTTTAAGTTGAAACGATTCCAAAACAACTCAAACTTTTATGTTGTCGGAAACATCAACCATAAAAAAAAGATGTTTTTTATTATCTTATTAAATTCGTTCGCGTGAGTGAAAATACGTAAAAACTTGAACAAAATGTTACTAACTTTGGAAAAATCCTGTTCGTTCAAACACAACTTTTGCAACAAGAGGGCGCAATTTTGCATTTCGCTTGGACGAGGAGTTGCAAAATTGTACCCGATAGATAGTTGTCCCGGTATCTCATAATTTTTGCATAGTAAATTCAAAAAAGGTTTTTTTTCGTTTTGTATTGATAATTGAAAAACTAGTTTTTTGTTGTTTTCCCATTTTGTGTGTTTTTTCGATTTGAAGGTTTTCTTATTTTGGTGTTTTTTTTTAACAAGTGGCACCATCGTCATAAGTAAAAAGTAGAGAGCGCAGTGAGCGTAAAATTCTCTTTGAAATTTGCTCATGTATTGACTGTTGATCGCTGTTGAAATGACCAGTGAGATCAGTTGTGTTAACAGAAAAATCAGATTGACCAGGAATCTGTCAATTTTACAGAATTTTGTTAACTTAAGAGCGACAATTTCTCTTCTATTTAAATGACTAAACTAATTTTTTCGTTTGACAAAGAACTCGGTCGAATTAACCATAACTCGATCAATTTCACCGAATCTCCGTTAAACCAAGAACAACAGAACCGATTTGTTGATTTTACTAGCACAATTTCTTTCATTGTTCGCCGATTCCAATACGAGGAAAATAACAAATGCGGCCTCTGCGGTCGCGAAACAATAAAGCATGTGTACATATGTTATTTGAATGCCCAGACATTCGTGGATTATATACTCCAAAGCAACGAAGCAAGGACGCACGTAGGTGGTTAAGAAACCTATAAAGGCTGCGCTGCAGTAGTACTGGCTAAGCAACGGAACCAGAAGCAAATCGAAGATCAATTGACGTTACGACAACTTCAATTGGCTATAAGATCAAATGGCCTTATGACAACTTCAAATCGTCAAAAGGTCATTTGACCATCACTGTTCTTAGTATATCAAATGCCGCGCCGTATCCGAAAAAATTGAATTAAAACAAAACTCTCTTTTCAACTGTAAATGAACAGTTGTTAATACGTGAAGAGCAAAAATTTAAGGCCAATTGGGAAAAAAGAGTTTACTTTTTGACTGCTTTGGAAAAGCAGAACGCCAACATCGTTGACAATTTTATTATTTGAAATTTGACGTTGTGACCATTTCATACATATGGCTTCAATTGGCTTTGTGGACATTTGAAGTTTTCATAAGGCCATTTGATCTTATAGCCATTTGAAGTTGTCATGTCCATTGACATTATGGCCGTTGCCCTTATGTCACCCCTCTTCAAAAACAAGCAGCATGCACCGTTGTTAGATATGCATGCGTATCCAACTGCGTAAGTTACGTATGTATTATAACGGATCAACACGCAAACGTTGATAGCGAGGACGGGAATAACCTGACATGTGTCTTTGAAAGAATGGCAACGCGACCCCAACAGAAGTAGATCATAGTGCTCAACCCACCTCCGGACAGAATATTTAACGGGAATACCGGGGCAGTAGTGCTTAGACGGTAAGAGGTTTTGTGCGGTGCAAGTCCCACAATGACTTTGAGGCTTCGGATGCATCCTCCTCTTTAAAAACAAAACACAAAACGGTGTTTACGATCGTAGTAGCTAGGCTGCTTGCTACTTGTTCTTCAATAATGTATATTCTGTTGAAATTTTACAGATGTTTTACTAAATTCGCATCAAAAACGATTAGAACTCAATTTTTGTAGATTTATTCAAAGCAAAGAATCAATATAATATTTATTTTAAGAAATTACCTATTCTTGCCTGGAAGCTCTTTAAATAAAGACAGAAAAAATGATTATTTTACAATCAGCAAATCACACAAAGAAATCACCCTGAGTCAGCGTAAAAGTTAAACAAACAGGACTTACAGCCACAAACACCCTTTCTCTCTTAAAACAGTTAAATGCTTTTATAGCTTCAGTTAATCTCCATCAAGCTCACGCTTCATAAAAAAACAAAGTAAGTAAAATTGATTGAGATCTACATAGAAGGTGAGGGAAATGGAGTGGTTGAAAGCGATAAATGCTTTGATTAATTTCAACTCGACTAAGTACAACGTATTTGTCTCTATTCAAATATACTTATAAATATATCAGTTTCTGTGTATACAATATTCAAGCAATATCTACCTACATGTATACATAATTAGAAAGCTATTATTTGCATAAGTAGCACCATTTAAGGGTGATAATCGACATTAAAGGGCGCAAATGAATATCGAAGAAGAAAGCAAAATTTAATGGTCTTCAAAACAAATAAAAGGAAATAATTGTTAAATAACATAATGGGTTGCATACAAACTAACAGGTTATTGCACTTTAAGATAAAAAACATAAACAGTTGCTTCAAATAGGACATAGAAGGCCTGTCATAATGTATACCTAAATATTTGCATTCCATTTCATCCCGATGAGATTTTTGTGGTATGAAAAAACCTTAAAAGGTGAACAGAGGTTAAGATGGTATTTATAACAAAAGCAGGGTAGACCGGGCAGCAGCCGATTACCCTCAGTTCATTTCTTTTTAAGGGTATGGTGAAAATCTTGGGTCAGCACCTGAGAGAGGTTTAAAGAAAGCTCCTCTGTGTAGGCATCCATTTGCTAACCAGTCAGAAGAACACACGAGAATGCATTTTCAGTATCAATAAATATTTTCATATGACCCTGTCCAAAACTTAAAATAGAATTCAAGTTACTCTAATCTAAATAATCAGCTGTCCACTGGCGAAGTATTCTCTGACCTTGCGGTTCTTTTTGACTCTGGGTTCACCTTTGCTTATAACGTGAACTTTGTAATTCCTACACTGAAAGAAATGTTACTAGTAAAATCAAGAAATCGGTTCTGTTGTTCTTGACTTAACGAAGATTCGGTGAAATTGATCGAATTCCGGTTAATTCGACCGATTTCTTTGGCAACCGAAGTTAACAAATTCTGTAAAATTGACAGATTCCTGGTGAATCTAACTGATTTTCTATTAACACAACCGATCTTACTGGTAATTTCAACAGCGATCAACAGTCAATACATGAGCAAATTTCAAAGAGAATTTTACGCTCACTGCGCTCTCTACTTTGTACTTATGACGACGGTGCCACTTGTTTAAAAAAAAATACCAAAATAAGAAAACCACGAAATCGAAAAAACACACAAAATGGGAAAACAACAAAAAACTAGTTTTTCAGTTATTAATACAAAACGAAAAACCCTTTTTTGAATTTTCTGTGCAAAAAATTATGAGATACCGGGACACCTATTTATCGGGTATAATTTTGCAACTCCTCGTCCAAGCGAAGTGCGCCCTCTTGATGCAAAAGTTTTCTTTGAACGAACAGGATTTTTCCAAAGTTAGTAACATTTTGTTCAAGTTTTTGCGAATTTTCACTCATGCGAACGAATTTAATAAGATAATAAAAAACATCCTTTTTTAATGTTGGTGTTTCCGACAACATAAAGGTTTGAGTTGTTTTGGAATCGTTTCAACTTAAAGTGTTACGAAAATTAAACTTGCCGAATTACTTGTGAAGTTACTCCAGTGGTGACTTACCTTCTAGCGATTTGATTATTTACTTTTCTATAACTTACAAGTTCTCTATTTAAAATGTTATGTCAAACATTTATACAAGTTTTGTTCGAAACAATCAAGTTTGGCAACTACATGCGAGAGAAGAAATTGAGAATGAGCTGAGCTGCAACCGAAAGAATTGAGAATCAATTTGTGACTGCTTTTTTCATTTCTATTTGCAAAGCGAAGTTCAAAACTATAAATTAAATAAATTATAAAATACAAAATTTGGTGAAAGTGCGTTTAATAAAACAAAATAATAAAGTGTATAATGTTTAATGTGTGCCAACATATTTGATATAAGCCCAATTGACGTTCGGTTAGTAAGTGCCACCGTGGTGTGATGGTAGCATGCTCCGCCTGCCACATCTTATGCCCTGGGTTCGCACCCCAAATAGAAATAAGATTTTTCAATTAGAAGAAAATTTTTCTAAGCGGGTTGCCCGTCGGCAGTGTTTGGCAAGCGCTCCGAGTGTATTTCTGCCATGAAAACCTCTCAGTGAAAACTCATCTGCCTTGTAGATGCCGTTCGGAGTCGGTATAAAACATGTAGGTCCGGTCCGGCCAATTTGTAAGGAGAGTCAAGAGGAGCACGACGCAAATTGGAACAGAAGCTCGGCCTTAGACCTCTTCGGAGGTTATCGCGTCTTACATTTATATATTTATTTATGTATATGGCAACATAGGCACTTTCGTAGTCTCAACAACGTTTTTTGTTCATTTGACTACTAAAACGGTCAATTACCAATCAACGATTTGTGCGCAGTTGATTCAACATCTTGTTGCGATGGATAAAAATTAACAGAAATTTCGGTTGAATTGGCCCGTATTTCGGTTGATTTTACCAGTCTTTTTCTTTCAGTGTAAAACTTACTAAAATTCAGCATTTCTAAAGCGATATGCGAAATATTTTAGAGATCATTTTACAAGGAAATCCTTTTAAAATTGTCTTGTTAGATCGAAGTTAGAATATGCCTCCTATATTTCGAACCCATTCTATGCTTCCCCTTCCGACAGGATTGATCGTTTGTGACGGAATTTCATTCGTTTTGCTCTCCAGCCGCATCACTTCGCTGATCCTTTTCCATCTTCTAGTGCCCAATGTTTGCTTATAAACTTGAAATCTCTTGCTTTACAGTCTTTAATGTCTATATATGATGTTATCAAAGGACTTATTGACTGTACAGTTTTGCTCGAGCAAATACGTTTCAACGGCCCTAATAGAATAATTCGTTTTTATTACCCAATTTCACGCTATGCTTGTTAGATCTAATTACCACAATTTTGCCCCCATTACTAGATCTGAACTTTTGCATGGAATGCTTATTTATAGCTACCGTGACATTATAGCAAAACATGGGGGTATTGAAATCCTGATCATTAAACATTGCGTGAACTATTACCTACGCTTCCTAGGTCTGGTGGCCGAAGACCACGTAAAAAACAGCACTAATGGAATGGTTTGTGTCAAAAACAAGTAAGGAAGGCTAAGTTCGGGTGTAACATAACATTACATACTCAGCTGCCAAAGTACAGCTTGCAAAACTTTTAAATTACCTTCTTTTAAAAGTGGGCGGTGCCACGCCCATTGTCCAAAATTTTACTAATTTTCTATTCTGCGTCATAAGTTCAATCCACCTTCCAAGTTTCATCGCTTTATCCGCCTTTGGTAATGAATTATCGCACTTTTTCGGTTTTTCGAAATTTTCGATATCGAAAAAGTGGACGTGGTTATAGTCCGATTTCGTTCATTTTAAATAGCAATCTGAGATGAGTGCCCAGGAACGTATATACCAAATTGCATTAAGATACTCAAGTTATCGTGTTTACGAACAGACGGACGAACATGGCTAAATGAATTTCTTTTTTCGCCCAGATAATTTTGATGAAATCTATATCTATCTCGATTAGTTTATGCCGTTACGGGGTACCGTTATGCGAACAGAATTAATATACTCTGTAAGCTCTGCTCATCTGAGTATAAAAAAGATGTCATGAAAACGTTTCCTGCTGATGAACTTAATGCTTTGTTGGAAATACCTCTCAGCCCTATTGTAATAGAGAGGCAGTTCAGCCTTTCTGTCTTAAAACTTTATTGTCTAGTTATAGAGGAGCAATACTATCGTAATCGAAGTTCACAATGAAGTTTACCAACCATCGCAATCACAGTTCCACCACATCTCCCCTCATACACTACAAATAGCTGCGATAAAGAATACATTAACATACATATAGCCAAACGGCTGAAGGGACCTGCTTAATACATATCTTTAAAAAAGGGAGCAGTACTTTAAGTCTTTATGACTATATTTGTGATAGATCACCATTTTTTGGCATCTAGTTCTAAGCAATTTTATGAAATTAACAAGAACCCCCATACTTGTCCTTTCCATTGCTCATAATTGTTGTTAAGAAATCTTATAATTTTGAACCTACGTACTTGAGCCTGTCCAATTATATTTCATATATTGATATTTTAAATGGAGATGTAAACATTTTAGCAGAAAAGCAGACTGTGCCAATCGTCCTACACTGATAAAGAATGGCATTCCGTCTCCCTGGAAACAGTTTTTTTTCAATCCAGTTAACCTATTCCAATAATATTTGTTGATAATATCTGTTTTACAAATTAAAGCTTACAACTCCTAGCTATTTAACCCAGAGCAACAAAATCTGGTATATCCCTGAATCTTTGCATTCTCGCCTTAGCAGCTACGTCACTGCTGACGGATATAAATTCGATACTGTGAGGATTTCGTCTATTTGGGAACCACCATTAACAGCAAAAAGAATGTCAGCCTAGAAATCAAATGGAAAACAAGTCTTGCTAACAAGTGCTAATTTGGACTGAGCGGGCAATTGAAAAGTAATGTCTATAGAATAATTATAATAAACTATTTATTCTATAAATTTTTATTGAATTATTTTGAAATATTAATTCGTTTAACAAAATTTTATATTCTAACATAATTTTCTTATTTTGATAACTTCCAAAATTTTCATTTAAAAAAGGTAACTTAATTATTTTAAAAAAATTTAAAAATCACAAGTAAGAAACAAGTAAAAGTATTAATATAAATAAAATAAACAACTTAGTATGGACCCTACATTTACTCCCCCTCCAGTGAAACGATCAATAAAATTAAATATTAATTAATGTTAAATGAAATTTTTTTTGTGGATTGTAGTGTATTTTTGTTTCGTGTATTAGTCATAATTGTATGTGCGGGTTTAAGTAAATCTATGGAAACAGTTTTAATAGTATTACCATGTTGAATTTTGAATGTTTTATTTTGTCTGGAAATAATTAAATGGTCCCTCGTAAGGTGGTTGTAAATTAGACTTATGAATAACTTTAAGAAAGACGTATTCACAAGTATCTAAATTTTTGGGAATAAAATCATTTTCTTTGATATGATGAGTTATTTTTGATCGTACAATTGAGAAATGTTTTCTAAGTTTAGTAAGAGTTTCATTTGTGTTATCAATTTCATTATTATAATTAGAAACAACTAATTCGCCAGGAAGTCTAATTGTTTGTCCATATACAAGTTCAGCGGAAGAGCATTTCAAATCTTCTTTAATAGAAGTTCGTAAGCCTTAAAGTATCCAAGGTAAAATCTCTGACCAATGTGTGGAGTCGTCCGAAGCTGTAATTGCCGTTTTTAAAGTTCTATGAAATCTTTCAATCATTCTATTTGATTGTGGGTGATGTGGAGAAGTGTGAATTTTATGAGCCCCTAATAAAACAGTTAATTCAGTGAATAATTTAGATGTAAATTGTGAACCTTGATCTACTGTAATTTTGAGTGGAATACCGAAACGAGGAACATAATTTTGAACAAATGTAGTTGATACTGTTTTTGCTGAAATATCTTTTAATGGATATGCTTCTGGCCAACGTGTATGTCAATCAATAATAGTCAATATATACCGATTTTCTCTGGATATAGGTGGTGGACCAACTAGATCCATATGTATATGTTCAAATCGTCCTGAAGGAATTTCAATTTTTTGAATAGGACTTTTCGTATATTTAGAAATTTTACATTTTTGACAACTAATTGCCCAATTATTAATTTCCTTACGCATTTCTGGCCAAAAATATTTACATTGAATGAGACGTCTAGTTGTTCGAACACTTGGGTGAGATAAACAATGAATTTTGTCAAATACAATTTTTCTCATTGAATTAGGAACATATGGTCTTAAAGGTTTTTGAGTAATGTCACACCAAATATTGAGATTTAGAAGAGGAATATTAATTTCTTTAAATTATTTTGGGAACTAAGATCTGAAATTAATTTCTTAAGAATTTCATCTTTTTATTGTTCATCATATAATGTTTGAAAATTAATATCTTTTGTTAAAATTGTATTAATATCTGGAATCCGTGAGAGAGTATCAGCTACTGTATTATTTTTGTCAGAAATGTATTGAATGTCATCGGTGAATTGTGCAATGTATTCAAGATGACGGGTTTGACGAGGTGATCTGTCTGTTTTTGAATTTAAAACATCTGTTAAAGGTTTATGATCAGTGTATATAGTAAATGTTCTTCCTTCAAGAAAATGTCTAAAGTGTTTAATAGAGTTGTATATTGCTAGAAGTTCTCTATTAAAAGTAGAGTAATTAATTTCAGTTTGAGTTAATTTTCTTGATAAATATGCAAGTGGTTTTAAAGAGTTATTACTTATTTGTTGTAGAACTGCTCCAATTGCAACATTTGATGCATCTACAGCAAGTGATAGTTGACCATTTTTATCAAAGTGAGTGAGTAGTGTTTTTTGTGTAAAAAGTTTCTTAACATTTTCAAAAGCTGAAGTAGTTTTTCCTGTCCAATTTAATTCTTTAAGTTTATTTTTGATAGCAAAATTTAACATTTCATGTAGTGGACTAAGTTCTTTTGCTAACATTTTAATATATCTATGGTAATAATTCACCATACCTAAAAATTTTTGTAATCTATTAATTGAGAGAGGTTTTTCAAAATTAGAAATTATTTCAACTCTTTCAAAAGAAGACCTGATTCCTTCACTTAGAAAGTCCAATTTTTTAACTCCGAAAATACATTTTGTAGGTTTAATATTTAAATTATATTTCTCGAGTCTTTTAAAAACTTTTTTTAAATGTTCTATATGTTCTTCCTCATTGTTACTAGCTACTAATATGTCGTCAATATAGACAAAAACAAAATCTAAACCTGAAAATACTTCGTTTATGAACTGTTGAAATGTTTGAGCACTGTTTCGTAATCCAAATGGCATTCGTACGAATTCAAACATTCCGAATGGAGTTGTTATAGCTGTTTTGTGAATATCTTCTTCTGCCATTGGTATTTGGTGATATGCACGAATGAGGTCAATTTTTGAAAATATCTGTTTATTTTTTAAATCTATGTTAAGGTCATGAATATGAGGTAAGGGATACCTATCTAGTATTGTTATAAAATTAAGTCGTCTGTAATCTCCACAAGGTCTCCAGTCATTTGGTTATTTCTTAGGGACCAGATGGAGTGGAGAAGGGATGTGAGAGTTAGAAGGTCTACATATACCAGTTTTGACTAAAAATTCAAATTCAGTTTTTGCTATTTTTAATTTTATAGGATCTAGACGACGAGGTTTAGAAAAAGGAGATACTCCTTTTATTTCTATTCGATGAACTGTTTTGTGTTGTACTTTTTCAGTATAATTAGGTTCACGCGTAATAAGAGGAAATTCATTTAAAATATTTGTAAATTTATTTTCTGAAATAGGAATCTTAAGGGAAAATATATCGCAAAAACCAGAAGATACAGAAACTTTTAATTTTGTTTTCAAATCTGTAATTTCTTTATTTTTAATATCTACCAAAATACCAAATTTTTCTAAAAAATTTGCACCAATAATGGGAGTAGAAATATCTGCAAGAATGAAAGGGAATTCAAAATCTCTTCTAAGACCTAAATCAATTTTTAAAAGCTTTGTTCCAAAAGTTTCTATGTTAGATCCATTAGCTGCCGAAAGTTTAAGGTCAGAAAAACGTTTATAGGTTTTAAATTTTGAAGAAGGAATAACTGAAACTATAGCACCTGTATCAATTAAAAAATTTAATTTATTGAATTTATCAAATATGAATAGACGGTGGGACGATTGATTATTAACTCCATTATTACCCACAGTCATAACGGATTTGTTTAGTTTAAAGAATTTGATTTTAAATTTAGATTATTTTTATTTACATTGAAATTACAGGGTTTAATACATTTGTAAGCATTATGTTTAAATTTTCGATGACACCAACATATATTATTATCATTATTAAAACTTCTAGATCTAGACAAATTTCTGAAGTTAGATTGATTTCTTTCTCTAGATCTAGATCGAATTTTTAATTCATTGATATCGGTAGTAATTTGATTTAAATTTTGAAAAATTGTAGTAGTTAAATCAGTTAAATTTTTTACACATTGTGTAAGAACATTATTTTCAATACTAGCTATTGAAGAAATTTTAGAAGAATGTGGTTTATTAATTAAATCAAAAAGTTTATCTGCAACTGAAATTATATCAGTAATATTTTGAATATTACTTGAAGTTAAATGTATTTGAATATCTTGTGGTAATTTTCTGATCCATAATTTAAAACGTAATTCCTGACTAAAAACAGATGATGAACTTGTTAGTGACTTCATATATCTAAAAAGTTCAGATGGAGATCGATCTCCCAATTCAGTATTTGAAAAGAATTTTTCAAGTCTTTTTTCCTCACTTAGAGAAAATCTTTCACAAAGAATTTTTTTAATTGTATTATATTTATTAATAGAGGGAGGAGGATTGATAACATCAACAATTTTAGATATTGTTTCTTGTTGAAGTGAAATAAGAACATTTTGAAATTTGATATTATCATCAATAATGTTATTTATTTCAAATTGTCCTTCAATAAGTAAAAACCATGTTTCAGGACAATCTGACCAAAATTGAGGTAATTTAAGGGATTTATTTGAATGGAATCTAAAGTTATCTCCTTGTGTAGAATTGTCTGAATGTGTGTCTGAAGTAGTATTAATGTTTGTATTTTGTGTTTGATTTAGAGACATGGTGTTATTCGTGTTATTATTTAAATTCTCTGAAGATGTAAAGGAACGAGTTTTTATTGGTGAACGTAAAACCATTAAAATTTAAAAATGTAATTGTTCCCTGGAAAGGAAATTAACAAGAGAAAAACTAATACTTAAACGTGAAGTAAAGTTAAAAACAAAAACAAAAATAAAATTTTATAATAAATTAAAATAAATTGTTTATAAATAAATATATATATATATATATATAATTTAATATTATTTAATTTTGATTAAAAAATTTTTATTCATATAAAAATATATATTTATATTCGTACTTACATACAATGATCTTTTTAACTATTTATAATTAAATTTTAATTAAAAATGTTGATCGTTGATATTGCAATGAAAAGGTTGTTGTTGAAGTATCTTAAATGTGCTTTGTATGAGACTATCCAGATCAAAATCAGCTTTTATTGAGGTGTAGATGAGACGTCGACGTTGCGTACAATTAATTAACAGTAAGTACACGTAGTAACAGCAACAGTAAAAATATTTAATATTCTAATATAATAAATAAGACGTTTATAGACACAAAGTATTTGAGAGTGACGTAGTGTTACTGCTATACTTCATTGTTAGTACCACTCTTATGTGCAAATTATTTTAAAAGTAGCCACTATAATGCGTTTATTATTCCGGCAAAAAAAAAATTTTTTTTAGTAAATATATATATTTTATATCTGTATCTTTGCACACAATCGAAAATTGCACATTTATATATATATAGATATACAGGTTTTGACTTTTTTTCACATAATAATAAAGCAGTTCTGTAGGTGTTCCACTTCATTCATTTAATTTTGAAAGTATTGCACATTTTAGATAACACGCTGTTCACAATGGTGTTCCACTTATATATACAGGAGGATAGTTGTAGGAGTTTGTTTGAAAAGCGTTGATATAGAGTTAACTTTTTTAAACTAATGTAGCGCTCGACAGCTGCTTAATATAGTACAGATCTATTGTTATTTATTTATTTTATTTTGGCAAGATCGCCATTATAGAATAATTATAATAAACTATTTATTCTATAAATTTTTATTGAATTATTTTGAAATATTAATTCGTTTAACAAATTTTATATTCTAACATAATTTTCTTATTTTGATAACTTCCAAAATTTTCATTTAAAAAAGGTAACTTAATTATTTTAAAAAAATTTAAAAATCACAAGTAAGAAACAAGTAAAAGTATTAATATAAATAAAATAAACAACTTAGTATAGACCCTACAATTTCCTCTCTCAACGAACAAAATCACGCTCTACGCTCATCATACCTGAACTGATGTATGTCGCGGAATCTTGGAAGGAGTATAGAGATAGAATCTAAAAAAAACAACGGTGTGTTTACAGTTTCTTATCAAACATTTCGAGAATAACTTGACTGCGCTAGTCCCTTTCATAAAAAACAACTCAGACGGGCATAGCTTAAAAAATATCATATCATGTCTCATCACATTCCCCCTTTGTTGCACTCACTGGCCCTTTTGCTACTTTATTTTATACAGACATACATACATTCGAATAAAAGTTTGATTTCCAATTCGTTTGGCGGAGGTGTGGTGGCTTTTAATGAACTTCAAGTTTAACTGCATAAATTTCTCAATAACATGAGAATAAACGATAGCTTTGTTACCCCTGCGCCGTTTTTGTGCTTCATCACCAAGTGGCTTAAAATACCGAATTACGTAGAAGAAGCATTTGATTGTGTGGGCGGTTTGTATTTGTATGCCATGCCGCAGGATATGATTGAAGAGCGCATAAGAAGGGCGAGTAGTGGTGCAAGAGATCATGGCAGTTACATACATTTAAGGTTCGTATGTAGAGGCAGCTACAAATACAACATATGTTGCAACATGCAAACCAAACGATGAGCATTTCATGTTGAAAATTGGTTTGTAAGCAATGAAATTTGCTATGCACGAAGGCAGAAGGATGGGTCAAGCGAAAGCGGCGCGGAGAAGAATATTGCACAGTACTTTGACAGAATGACTTATGCCACAATAACGTGTAAAATCGTTATAATTCTTGTGGTTACTCGTCATGACAAAGTGAGCAGTGTTTACTTATGTAAATGGCTGTGTAATAAAATCATACTTACATATGTACATACATATACTACAATGCTAATGTGCATATGTTTGCCAGAATGTAAAGGAGGTAATAGAGTAATATAGTCGACATGCTGACAGCAGTGGCATCTAAGATATTGCTACTCGGTAATAAATTCAATTTTAACATTTTTATCCAGACCACTATATCAAGCGAAGGATCAAATCAAGCTAGGACTGTGTTTGTGTGCGTATGTGTGTGTGTATATATGTGTGCATGTATGAGCTTTTGCTGTTGAATAAGTGCTTTTAAAAATTGGATGCAATATATGTGTGGGGGCGCTTGGCTACGAGCAGAAAAATTTCATTGGACCCTCATTTATATTCAGCATAATGGATGCATGTATTTAAGGAGACAGACACACATACACATTTATCAACACACTCGCACTGTTACATATATTGACATATGCATTTTATTATCATTTGCAATAAGGGTTCGCATTATGCACGTTTGCTTTTGATGTTTTATTGTTTGTGTATTAAGGTACATATATTTATTTACTGTTAGCACGCACACACACACAGCCTTCGGTAATTGTATGCTCATATGTACACACTTATGTAAGTGCGCTTGTGCACTTTGTGTGTTGAAAGGTATTTAGTCAATTAATTTCAGTGATTGGACATTTGCTTGATAAGATTAGTATTTTATTTAGCTTTGCTTTTGGTCTGGAAAATATGCTATACAAATTAATTAATTTACACTTTGAGATTTCCGTTGCATTTGGTGCCATTGTAAGTGTTGCATGCGAACGGCGTGTGAAATGCCCATAAATTATTAGTATTACAGGATGTCCCCTAAATTAGCTGACTTGGTAACTCTTTAGTGGGTATATTGCTGTGAAGTGAGAGAATCCGGAATGTTGCTAAGTTTTATAATCACATAAAAGTGGTGAAGGAAATCCTTTAGGATTTTATTCAATGCATTTTGGTCAGTTCCGTAAATCTCATCATCATTGTTCGGCCGGGGTGCGTCTGATCCTTGCGAGAGGTGGGCGCACCGGGGTCGATCTCAGTGAGCGGATTGTATTTGGAATAAAGAAAGAGCAGACCAGAATTTCTCGTTATAATGATATGTTTTATTGGGTAAATGTAAAATATACAGGAAATTATATTTACCATATAAATCTGTGATTACAGGGCAGATGTCGCTGGCGGCAGATGTGTACAGAACGGCTGTTGAAATCCAGGAGACCGGTTGTATCGAAAGCGACAACCGTTGACCCGCAAAATCCTCCGTTTTGGAGGAGAAAAGCACCCACACATCAACCCCGACATGCATATGCATGAATACTGATGATGGTGTGGGTGGTTATAAATTAAATCGAGTATCGAGTTGCATTAGGGGGGACGTGATCAGATTCGAAGAAGTTAGGTATCCTGCCTAAACAATCACCATTCGATGCACCTGTTGATATCATGAAAAGCATCATCCGATATTCTGTTATTGGTGTTGTTATTTGTTTAAGCGACTTAAACTATGAACATTTTTCGTTCGTTTGTTTCAGTAGCCATTGAGTGTGCTTGTAATTCTCAACTGGTTAGTGAAATATTCTAAAGACATAGTTTGAGTTTTTTAATTAAAATCGAGGTTCTTCGGATGGTGTGCTAATACATCAGAGCCCAGTGCTCGCCTCCATATCACACTTTGAAGGGGTTCTTCAAATAGAAGATGAGGTGGCTCATTAGAGCGAAACCTCAGAGTGTCCAACTCTCGCCCCTAATTAAATAAATAGAGGTTTGTCTTGTAGAAAATGGGGTGCCAATACCTCAGAGCCGTCCCGTGCTCGCCTCCATATCACATTTTAAAGGGTTCTTCAAATAGAGGATGAGGTGGCTCAGTAGAGCGAAGCCTCAGAGCCCCCCAGTGCTCGCCCCCAAATTAAATAAATAAAGGTGTACTGATGCTATGCATCCTCCCATGACTTAAATACACCAATAACACTAAAACTACCCAACTCAATAAATGGAATACATTAAATCAAAAACCCCATAAACTCAATACAGTCCATTAATAATAATAATTTATAAATTTAAAAAAAGGAATGCTTGGTGGGAGTTGAACCCGCAACCCCGGGCGTTTGGTCGGGTACGTCAGCCACTGTGCCACGACTCATACGCTTACAAGCACATAAAATTACTCATTTATAACTCTTATTAAACTGCTCGCCCTCAATTGCCCAAAGCTTAGACATGGTCCTTCGAGCCGGATGACTGGCTCGTATGGAAGTTTCATTAGACGACTAAGCCGTCTAAGGGGGGAGTATGTTTAAGCGACTTAAACTATGAACATTTTTCGTTCGTTTGTTTCAGTAGCCATTGAGTGTGCTTGTAATTCTCAACTGGTTAGTGAAATATTCTAAAGACATAGTTTGAGTTTTTTAATTAAAATCGAGGTTCTTCGGATGGTGTGCTAATACATCAGAGCCCAGTGCTCGCCTCCATATCACACTTTGAAGGGGTTCTTCAAATAGAAGATGAGGTTGCTCATTAGAGCGAAACCTCAGAGTGCCCAACTCTCGCCCCAAATTAAATAAATAGAGGTTTTTCTTGTAGAAAATGGGGTGCCAATACCTCAGAGCCGTCCCGTGCTCGCCTCCATATCACATTTTAAAGGGTTCTTCAAATAGAGGATGAGGTGGCTCAGTAGAGCGAAGCCTCAGAGCCCCCCAGTGCTCGCCCCCAAATTAAATAAATAAAGGTGTACTGATGCTATGCATCCTCCCATGACTTAAATACACCAATAACACTAAAACTACCCAACTCAATAAATGGAATACATTAAATCAAAAACCCCATAAACTCAATACAGTCCATTAATAATAATAATTTATAAATTTAAAAAAAGGAATGCTTGGTGGGAGTTGAACCCGCAACCCCGGGCGTTTGGTCGGGTACGTCAGCCACTGTGCCACGACTCATACGCTTACAAGCACATAAAATTACTCATTTATAACTCTTATTAAACTGCTCGCCCTCAATTGCCCAAAGCTTAGACATTATTATTGTAGCGATAAAAAATACTCCCCGAAGGTTTTGGAAAGTGTTATCGATGTTGCTGGTCCTTTGCAGGGTAGGGATCCGGTACGATCTGGTAATAAGCACCATTAAGACCCAGGTCTAGTTTCTAGAGTAACTTGGGGATTGCCAGAGGCTCGTCTGCTAAAGAAACAGGATTTGCCATGGGAAGGTGAGTTTGACAATTGGGCTGGAGATGGTATAATTGTGCACACTATGCAGCCCACTGAAGGATTTGAGTATTTTAGTCGCCTATTATGAAGGCATACCTGCCGTGGGTATATCTTAAGCCTCCCAGCACGCAGGAGTTCTTCCGTCGACATGGTTTTTACTAAGGACCACACCGATCACGACGTGCATGTAAAGACCAAGTTCAGTGTCTTGGATGTGTGAGAATTAAAGTGCGCGCATTGACAAGGAAACAGCCATCTGATGATTACTCCACTCGGATATCACACCTGCTCACTGAGAGCAATCTTCGAACTAGAGATGCAGTCGAAAAGTGGGAGCATATTTCTTTCTCATCACGTACCACCGCAGCTGCCACCATAGGTTTCCAGAGAGCACGTAAAAATAACTGGTACGATTAGGAACGTCGTGTAGCCTTCGAAAAAAGGTCACTTGCCTATAGGGCACCTATAGGGCTGGCTGAAATCAATAACACCCGCAAAGTTGTACCAAAAAATAGGCCACATGACGAAATTTTTCAATACCGTAAATGTAATGGCCCCTTGGTAACTGATGTACAGAATGTGCTGAGCTTGTGTAGGGAGAACTTCTCCTCATAGACACGATCCAGCACCCCCAAAGCGAGAATGACAATGCTAAAGGATAAAAAAGCGCCGGGTAATCAAGGACTACCTACCGAGGTGCTTAACCCCGTAGGCGAAAAGTTGCTAATGAGCATGCAGCAACTCACACGAAAAATTTAATTAGACGAGCGCATGCCTCCATATGGGAATTTAAGTGTGCTCTGCGCAATCCGCAAGAAAGGCGATCAGTCTGCTTAGCTCCGCTTATAAGGTTCGGTATATCGTATTGTGCGAAAGACTGAAACCCTAACTCAACAAACTGATTGGAACATATCAGTGCGGCTTTAGACCTGGTAAATTTACTACTGACCGGATCTTCACAATAAGTGAATCAATACAAAATTTGACTGCTCAAGAAAAAGTTGCTTGTATGCAGCTATGTCTGAATTTAATCTTCCTACAAATTTATAAGGGTCCCGCCGAATGACCTTGGACAACACCTCCAGCTTCGTAAGGATTAAGTTGAATCAAAGGCGTCGTTACGTCTTGCGCACTCCCTTTTCCTGACGACTTTGATGAGATGCTGCAGGGCCTTATTGTCATCCGGGCTTGCCCCATCAATCGGATTTTTTTTATAGCGATAATTACGCTTATGTCCTCAAGTCATAGATTTTAACATGTTTTTCGTGGCCATTATCAGTAAAATAAATTATTAATCAAAGCTTGTTACTTTTTCTCATTGGTAGAGGTTTTACGCTTCGGACCCCAAGTCCAGCGCATAAACCGATTATAAGATTTAGAAATACTTCCACATTTATTTAGCGATATGCTTGAGTCATGTAGGACTAATTACAGCCGTAGTTCGTATTGAAAGGACGCAGCACACCCTTTAAGTCGAGTAAGCCGGAGAGATCTCCACAAACTTTTTTTGACCGTGTTTACTGGATTTAGTACCTACTATATGCTCACCTCGCCCAAATTGCTTGAACGGGGACGTAAGAGTAAGACGAAGACTAAGAGTACAGAGTACGATTAGGTACACCTACTCCTAAAGCAACTACTTCTGGACTTTCACATACTTTAAACTGCAAGCGGCTCGGCAGTTAGACTTTGTGAGCCTGACTGTTGGATTTCAATCATAAGATTATCGCACGCAGCGCTTAGTTTTAAAAGTTTTCTTTAGGACAAGTTTCCTTCAGGAGGACTCAACTTCGTTTTACACCGACGGGTCTGGAATAGACTACGACGTGGGAGCCGGTGTCTTCTCTGAGCAGCTCAAAGTGTCATTGTAAGTCCGTCCTTCCAAATTGGCTTGTATACCGCAAGCGGAGGTTCTGAGTTTAGAGCGAGCCTGTACGCTCCTGTTGTATGACTCGGTAAAAAGGTGCGGGGTATACGATTTATCAGATAACCAAGCACTGCTCATGACACTTAACACCGCCATCACTTCATCTTAGACAGTCAATAGAAAAACGAGTTGCATCATCCACTCACATCAATGAAAAGTAGCAAAGCAGTTTTCAGGGGGTTGCTGAGAAAATGAGGATCCCTTTTAACAGAACTTTCACGAGCTGCGGCGAGAAGTGCAGCAAAGAAATAGCCACGCACTATCTGTGCGAATTCCCAGCTTAGCTTAAGCATACACTAAGTTTCACACTAAGGGCAGTTATATAATCAGAAAATTGCTAAATGCTTCTTAAAAACTATCAGCAGTTTCGTTGATTGAACGAAACGGTTTAAACGGTGCACACAATTGCCCTACCAGAAACAATATCGATTGGTACCAGGAGAAAGTGCATCAAAATGGTACTCCGTGCGTCACTTAAGCTCGGATTCTTAATATCCTGCAGCAGAGCAACCAACCAACAGAGTGGGGACTAAGAGTGGCCGCGCTGCTGGGACTCCTTGCCAAGCGGTACAAACACATCGTGTTACACTACACGACGTTTAATTCTCGGTTCGGATTTGTAACATTTAAATTTATTGAAAGTTCTGCTAAACAAAAAGAGCTCGCTTCCAAAAATATTCACTTTGCACCAATTTCAAGTACCACCTGCGGAGTGCGCACGAAACTTCACAATTCGTTTTAAAGCGCCCATTTAAGATTGAAAGAACAACCGAGTTTATAATAGAAATGCGTAATAAAAGCCGCTCAGGAACCAACAAAAATGACATTTCGTTGACTTTGTGCAAGTAAATATGATTGATTGATGTACGAAACGCCTTTTAAGGAGGGTGCCAATGACAAAAGCACAAGAATGGCCACCCGCAACAATCAAAAGACGCGCAGATGATTGTTTGCACTTTTGTTTGCTTTGAGCCACCAGTACCCATTAAATCACAAGATCCATAGAATTCGAATAAACCCAAATGGGATATGTGAATCGAACAACTGCTGACGCATAAGGGCACGCGGCTTTTGTACAATCAACTAAAATATATGAATGAGAAAAAGAATTAATAAAAACAGGCAGAAAAATTAAAAGAAGGAATAGAGAAGAGCAGCTGGGGCTGCGTTAGTAATTGTCGAGAAATTAAAGAAATCAATCTAGCAGGCCGAAGCGGCGAGCTTCCTTTATGTCGATATTGCGATTGTGTTTAAGTGAATGGCCTGGAAGAGCAGCATGCAAATTTGTATGAAACCTCTTTATAAGGGAGGAGTGCGAAAAGTTTGTTTTATTCATAATTCGTTTTCAATTCATAAAAGCATAAGAAGAGTTAACAAAACAATAAGTGGGACATGTGTTAAAGGGGCGTATAATTGCAGGCTTGTCAGTAGGCAAATATCACAAACCTATTGTGTTAGTTTTGCGTTACGTAATTGAAAAGTTTTCCTTTGTATGCAAATGAGAATGTCCTTGGAAGAACACACGCGCAGACACACACACACACATACACACACTTTCTTAGAAACAAATCTATTTGCGTAGATAGTAAATACTTGCCTTCGCCATCAAGTGTATGTCAATTATTTTAAAAGCTATTTTAGACACCTGCTTGCATTGAAGGCGAAGCTTTAGACGTATAGCAGGCAGCTGGCGTAAAGGCATCCTAGGCGCTAAGCTAGAGGATACGTGTGTATGTATGTAAAAGAACAAAGAAAGTGGTGAAGAGGTGACAGTTATACTTTGTAGGCGTCTACGATGTACTCGTGTGGAAACTTACAAATGCCCTTTTTTGCGTCATGGAAGCGTTAGAAGAATAAAATGACAAGAAGTATAAGAAGCTGCCACTAACGCAGCTAAAAAGTTGTATTACAAAAGCGTGTTACGAGAAAATTAGAGCAATTTATTATATATATGCAAAGTCATCTTTTCACTGCCTACGCAATCCTTACTCAACTGAGCAGCACTTGCTCATACTTCCTTCAATATTTCTCTGTAGCCGCTATTGAATGCACTTTTAGCGGCTGTTGACGCCATTAAGCAAATAAAATAGCCATGCTGGCGGATGAGGTACAAATCCCTTAAGTGATTAAAATGCACAGCAGCTCGATTTTATATGTAGGAAGGATATAAGTAAGAACAATTGTTAAGTGGAAGAAGCGGTGAGCTACAAGAGCGCTAAAGAATTATTGTTAAGAAATGAAACCCTTAGGAGGATATAAATGGAGGTCATGTTTAAAACTCGAACGCATAATGTCTGTGTGAGCTGTGTAATATTGTACTGTAGGCCGTGCTTTATTTAAGATCTATTGCCACTTCGTAATGTGGTGTGGCTTAACTGCTTGGTAGGCAAACTCTTAACTCTTACATCCTCGGCAATAAACCCCTTTGGTACGTAGGATAGTTGCAGAAATAGATGGAAGCTCGGTGGCACTACTCAAGAATAAGTCTGCTGTGAGATTTGTAACACCTGTCAACCGGTGTTCGCGTTAAGCGCTTTTCCTGAAACCATCGAAAAAGATTGTGCTATAAGAACTAGGAAATAAAGCATTATAGTTCTATCAAAAGATATTGTAACGTTAGGTTAGGTTACATGTATTCTACCCTGGCAGGTAATTTGGATAACCAGATGGTCAACTATGATACCTCATAATATGACAATGACGTAAGCTATAGCTATTCAGAGAACCGTTGCGTGACAACAATGTGGTTTTGAATAAGATCGATCTCGACCCTGGATAATTTCTTCGGAGATCCTACTAACCGGAGACCAATTTCGTTAATTCTGGCAAAATATGAATAATCAAACATGTATAATTTCAATGATTCCACCTCGTTATCCCCCTTTCAACTGCTGGAAAGGAGTTTTCCAGTACCGCACAGACTCCCATTGTGCAGTGTCTCGTCAAAACCCCAAACCTATTGATAGTTTATTTCAGCAGACCGCTTGCTATCCACTTTACGCCAGAAGGATCTCTCCACTCGACCAGCGTTTGCTTAGCTGACTCGAGAGCCATCTATAGAGAAGCAGATCATAGGGGTGGCAGGGCTACTACGTTTTACTTACAGCCAGTTATATTCAGTTCTGTTGTACTCATGTGCGCTAGGACATCGGCGTCACAGTTGTCAGATATATTGCTACGACCCGAGACTCAGATAATATAAATATGATAATAGTTCGACGCAATCGCAAACGAGATCAGGCATTCCCATACCACATCGATCGCACAACAGTTGAACTTAGGGCTTTAATATTCGCTTGGCTATATGAGTAGATGTAGCCGTAGTAGCACTGGACAGAATATCATCCACCGCATCTTTAATTGCGACAACTTCCACTTGAAAGACGCTGCAGTGATCAGGCGATTTAAACTTGCGGCTTACATCTAGTTCCTGGCAGAAACCCCTCATCCATCCTTCTCGTCCAACTTGGAGCCAACCGTGAAACATTTAACCAGTCCGCTGCCCCATATTAATTCCATTCTTCACTTCTCTCTCTCGACGTTATAGACTGCCTTGTGTGGGATGAAGTGAAAGTTGATAAGAATGCCGAAATATTACAGATGATAAAGTCCAAAGCCCGTTTGACAAAACCGAATAAGTGTACGGGCGGCACACGCCTTTCCGGCAATATCCACCTGATGTATGTTCGGCATGGCGTTCAATTCCGAGGTAGGTGTTATTTTAAGTGCGCCAATAATACCAACCAGTACTGACACGAAGCAAACAGCTAATGAGTTCATCACTTGGCTCTGCGATCAGTTACAATACACCTTTCAGTCATATGCCGGATTAAAAGAAATCCGGCGTCACCTGTTACATATCAGCATACCACCTGTTGAGTTGTTCAAACACGGAGGCGAAAAGATGATAATGATAGTTGATAAATAGCAGTTGGTGTTTGGCAGCATAGGAACTGGAAGACGTTCATTGTGTTAGGGAAGGCAGGAGTACGAAAACTTGATTACTCTTGGTGCTTCCAATTGACGTCAGTTATCGCGCAACAGTTAGGTGTTTATTATCGGCAATTCCGGTAGAAGTTACTTGAAACTGAACCGGAACATATACTACCGGTTTAACCAATGTTCACATCCTTCACAATTAAGAAAGTCAAAAGAATTCAAAGTAATGCTCGTCGCTCACTCAGCTTCTATTATCGGAACCGATAACCTCCTCCGTTTTCCAATGAAAACAAAGAAACTATACTTCAATATTTTTTTACAGATGACAATTCATTTGATGTCCGCCATTGCAGACCATTTCTCGATTTATTTGCTTCTACAGAAAACTGTCATAAAAAAGCATGTTCCCCTGTATTTTTACTCATCAACCCCATAAAATTTCACCCGCCTAGAAATTACTCATTTTCCCGTCATCAGACCCATTGTGCGCTTTTACATGAGTTTTTTCACTCTAAATTGCGCATTTTTCGCGCTAAAACAAGTGAAAAACCACTTTGGCCAAATTGACGACAGAGCTAGAACAACAAAAACCGACAACACAACTGACAGCCACCACAATAAAAACAAGGTAAACAAACAAACCAAACATCGATGGAAAAATGCATGTACATACATAAATCACAAGAAAAAAATTACTTACAATAGCGGAAAAAATGGCTAAAATGGTAACAAAAGATAAAGACGTGGCGTTACCAACAATGAACCAAATAAAAAGCTCTAACGAAATTTACATGACAATAACGGCTGTGAATAAAGCAAAGCGAGTAGAACATGGATGACAACAGAGCGTGTGAAGGATGATGTGCAGCGAAGGTAGCTTTGAAAATCGGCAGTAAAATGGCAAGTGATGAGTGCGAATTCTTCACTTTACTTCAACCATTTATCCACATCCGCAATAAAACAGAAATCCATTAAACATCTGCGACAATGCAATGAAGCAGAATATTGTTCAAAAGAGAAATATTAACGCATTGAAGGGAGAACATGCAGATGTATTGAGTTGTATGGACAATGATACTTTAACGGATTTTAAGAATTCGCGATTATGTTTCGAATCACTGAATTATGAGATAATAAACTCTAATAATCCGTATATTAAAATACTTGTTATTATTCAGCACTAAAATGCCATAAGAATTGCAAAATAAAGTTGCTTAGATATATACTGCAGAGTTGGTTTATCATTATTTTCTCCCTGGGTCTAGACATTCCGCGAACAGCCTTCCCGAATATTTGAGTTAACTATTACTTCTTGTTCTTTTGTGTCTTATATTTGCTGTGGCCAAATATATACATACATGTGTGTGTAGCTCTTTTCAGGTTGTCTGCATTAGGGGTGGGACTATTCGAATAAAAATTATTACGTACGTATACGTAATTCAAATAATATTTATTCGAACTTTTTATTCGTTTATTCGAATTCCTTTCCTTATTATTCGAATAGTACTGTGTAAACGTACATGTATTTTAATAGGATTAATAAGGTAGGATTTTTTGTTTCCCATATATATACATACATATGTATGTAAGTTGTATGGAAAAATTGTGTTTTGATATCTTTTGGTTTGTATAAACACCTAATTGGTCACCATTAAAAAAATATTTTTAATAAGGAAAGGAATTCGAATAAACGAATAAAAAGGACGAATAAATGTTATTCGCATTATTTGAAACGAATAAATTTATTCGTTTATTCGATTAACGTTTATTCGAATATAATTCGAAAATAATCCCACCACCAGTCTGCATACATGGTTGCTGTTTTTGTGTGACATTTACTTACTAGGGGCATATTGATGTGTCGAACTTGCTAATATTCCACACAATATATTGAAGTGATTACTACGATTTGCTCTAAGGCAGTCAGTATATGTGCGCTGTTGAAAACTTGTCTTATATCTAAAGGTGCAAGGAGGAAAAGTTGCCTGGATTTGCTTCCGCATCATGAGTCTTATTTCATGACCTGCTGATTGGTCGATAAACACTAAAATATGGGAGCTCTTCCGAAAAATCCACATTTTCTAAAACAGATCCCACCGCAGGGCAGCCGTGGTGTGTTGGTAGCGTGCTCCGCCTACCTCACCAAAGATCCTGGGTTCACGCCCCGGGCAAAGCAACATCAAAATTTTATAAACATGCTTTTTCAAAAGAAATTTTGTCTAAGCGGGGTCGCTCCTCGGCATTGATTTGGCAAGCACTTCGATAGTATATCTGCCATGAAAACATGTAGGCACGATGAAAATTGGAAGAGAAGTTCGGCCTAAAGTCTCTTCGGAGGTTACCGCGTCTTACATTTTTTTTTATCCCAGACAATTCCAATTGGCCGGCTAGTTTGGTTTACATAATTCAAGTGGCGACACAAAAGGTGGCGACTTTCAATTCAACGCCGGGTACGCGTTCATCTCCTTTCATATTTCGCTTTCCTGCTTTCCTTCTATAGGTAACACTGTTGATTGCGAAAATATTTCGAAAGAGAAATAAAGTAAGAAGTTGCAGGTCAGGGAGGCCAGCGAGTGCCTTGCCCTGTGTAAGTTTAATTGCAAATACTGGAAGTTAAGGAGAACAAAGAAATGTCACCTTAAAAGACATCCCAACGAGCAGCTTCATGACACTGAACAACCTCTTAAGCATATAAGAGGGATTCGGTATGGTCATAACGATGAAATCTAACAACACGCAAAACAGCCATTTGATACGTTTAAATGGGTTTGGTCGTCCAACAAATCGCAACAGAGACCGTCTTAAATATGGTTTGGCCCGCGGAGTGGGGCTTTCATGGACTAGCATAGCATAGACTAGCCAGTATAACCACTTATTTTAATTCACTGGGCCATGTTGATGTCTGCATAGAGCTCGTACGACCCTTCATTAAATCTTCTTCAGTACTCTCCATCGCCAACGCGTAAATCATTCGAAGAACGAAGATCTGCCAGTTTCTTTAACAAGCCGAGTCCACTCAAGGCCTCAATTAGAGCCCAATCGCCACATGTGGCGGGAAGGAATGCTATACTATTATTTTGTTTTGGCCGCTTATTTGTTGTAGTAGCGTGGTTTGTTTTTTTTTTTTTGTAAACTATACTTCTCCTTCTTCTTCATTTTGTAGCAGTGATTCTCCCATTTAATAGGTGCAATCACTCACACATTGCTATCGATATCCTCTAAGGGAAATCGAAGGAAACTTGCAGTTTTAATAGGGTTGGCTCAAAGAGACGCGGGCATTAGTGGCTTTGGTTTCACATAGCAATTGAAAAGATGATTGTTGTCATGTGGAGAGACATTTTGTGCAGGACATACATGGTTGATTCCAAATAAGCAAGGATTTAACCTATTACAGTATCCAGATCGAAGTTGTAACAGAGTTATGCGCACTTGCTTGGGAAGTCAGCTTTCCTCAGCGGCGAGTGTCGAGCATTGGAATCTGAGAGTTTCACCGACTTTCCGTTGATGAGGCTGAGAGTCCATCCATGCTCGTCTGGTTCAAACGGCTGAATTTTTTGTGCCGGGTTTCTTTATAATACTTACGGAGTTGACTCGGTATTTCATGCCCCAGTGGGTTAGGGGGCTCAGAATATACCTGCGGTAGGTATTCCTGTCGTAAAAGGCGACTAAAACACCAAATTAATTCAAGGAGTTGTGTAGCGCAACCCTCTCAATAGGTTGCTAGCGCAATATGTCGCTTCTCCCACCCAATTGTCAATCTCACCTACCCGTGGCGAATCCTGTTTCATTAACAGCCGAGGCAGTGGTGATACTGAACTTCTGATGGATCTAGAGAGTGGGAGGGTGGCATGACCTGGAAGCTTGCATGTGGTAATAACAAATCGTTCCTGAGATGGTCGGGCTTGTTACCGGAACGTACCAGATCTGCATCCGGCAAAGGACCATCAACATCTATAACACTCCCCGATGCCTTCGGAGAGTGTCCTTATATACAGCAACAACAACTCGGTATTTCGGAAAAGCATGACTGAATATTAGAAAAGTACTAGTATTTTTCAGATATCCAGAAATAAATTTGAGATATTCAATTTGTTTTCAGAAAACGTTCTGTATTTCAAAATAGTTCAACATATTCCATAAAAGCTGAAATGATTTCGAAAAAACATTGTATATAAAAGAAGGTAGTTCCACTCAAAATTTTTTGACGCATTTAGGAATTTTTGAAGTTTCATAAAGTTTGTTGTTTTGCTAGATGCATTGCCATACCGTTACTGTTTAAGGCGAAATTGTGGTTTTTTCGAGATGGAAATTTCCTTCAGGATGAAAACGCAGTGATCATCTGAGATAATAATAATATGCTTTAGCACGATTGTAGGTAAGATATGTAGGCAATCTATTCAGAATACAGTAAAACATGCAATTTTATTGAAAAATAGTGGATTATGACTCATACATTGGTTAATGACCTCATATCTTTATGTCAGCTTGACCCCTAGACAGAAAAAAACAGCAAGGCATGTTAAGAAACAGTGTACCTCCAAAGCTTACAGTGAATGGTAGGTGTTTAGTTTGTTATGTTTGTGGGACGCCACATCCATGTCAATGCTAAAAGGGCACAGAATGCGTATAGGCGGGGCTTGCCACAAGGTGACCCCTGGTATTGCGGGCAAACATAACTGGTGGAGAGCTACAGGGCAACTTCCTCCCTAAAAAATTATTATTGAAAAACGTGTGTGTTTTGTCAACGTGTTCTGAGCAAATGTACGGACACTTAAGAAGGCTATATTCCCTTGCTTTGTATACTTCGATCCATGTTCCTTCCGCCAAAGGAATTTTCGGGAGCTCAAAAAACTCATTAAAAGCCTTCATTTCTGGGCTGATATTTCGTATTAAAATATTTCCAACGCACGCGGCTAATTTTTTTTTCTCCTTTATTTAAAACAACTATGAAAGTAATATGAATTCGATAAAAATTAGAAAAACATTTTTCAATCTGGTTGCTTGTTTTTGGTGAAATTGTCATTATACCTGCAAAAGTCAAGTGGCTAACGTCACACTAAATGGAACTACCTCCATTTTTTGGATCATGGAAAAAACTTAAAATGAAAAATTTTAGTTTCTCTGGAATACGTTTGAAATTTTGAAGTACTTTTCCATTGTTCTGAAATACTGCTTACCTCTTCTGAAATACGTTTGTGGTTTTTCGAAATCCATTTGATGTGTTCTGGAATAAATTTTGAAGATATGAAATACAGGTGACTTTTTCTGAAACACACTTGATTTTCTCTCAAACTAAATTGAGGTTTTCTGAAATACAAATGGAATATCTGAAATACTTTTAAGTGTTTCTGAAATGCATTTACTTTTTTTCTGATATTCACCTTAACTTTTCTGAGATACAACTAATTTTTCATATATAATTGTTTTTTTTCCGAAATTCAGTTGGAAAACGTGTCGTTTTAAAGGTTCGAATATTTCGTCAGAAATTATATGTGCGCTCGCCTATTACTACGAACGCAAATTACTTAAGGGCCATTTACTGATACTTAGCATAGACTTCATTTTACTTGAGAACTGTCACTTACAGTTCTGCTAAATGAACATTGTATGTTACTGATTAGTCAAAACTTAGCAACACTTAACTTGACTTAGAAATCTGTTGAATTTTGATTTTCTATGTAAGTTCTAAGTGACGTTTACATTTTGAGATGCCATTTGTTTGTTTCCATTTCGTTTTGACATTTTGTCATACAAATTGACATTTATTGATTATTATGCCAGATTGTATGCGCTAAGTGGAGTGTAATCGTGGCTAAGCTGCCAAGTTTACGCCAAGTCAAGTCAAATCTGTGCTAAGTATCAGTAATGGGCCCTTTACGCTGTGAGCTCGCTACGTCTATGCGAGGTCTTTATTGATCAGACAGTCCAATATATCTGAGAGGAATTAGGCACAACTTTGAAGTGAATACTGTAATAGATGTAACTACAAATGTTTCTCGAATAGCATTGCATCTTACAGGTACCTCTTATAATTGAAATACTATCTACAATTAAAACTTTTTTCAGTTTTATAGACGCGGTTTAATGAAGTTAATTTTAATTAAAAATTGTAAATCGCAGACAACAGAGCAAATGGGATTTGCCGTATGTGAGATTACTCTATCAGGTATCAATATTTATGTTGGTCTTTTTCTCTATATCCATTCTCAATGGAGTTACTAACTCGTCAAAGAAACCCAATAAATGTTTTTCTAATTTGGTATCCACAAACTACATTCCACCATCATTGGGGCTGTCGTTCTCAACCATATATCTTAAAAAAAGAAACAAATATACCTGAATTCGTGTTCACCTGCAGGTAAAGGCATTTCTGAATTAATCAAACAAATGTGATGCTGCAAATGCAAAACTCACGTCAAAAATTTTGAAATTTAACAAAAAAAAAAAAAAAAAAAAAACAAGTAAGGAAGTCTTAGTTCGGGTAAAACTGAGCATTGCATACCCAGCTGTATACTTGAAATGCTGTTGTTGTTTGTATTGTGTGCTTAATAGTGCAATAATACATTACATATGGTTCTACTCTGAACTAATTTTTCTTGGAGTTATGGTTCCCGAAACATACAAAATTGCTTAGTTGTAAAAAAGGGCGGTGCCACGTCCATTTTTTTTTAATTTCAGGTTTTTCCTATTTATTGTTATAAATCCACTTGGGAAATGAAATACCATTGATATAAAGCTCTTTTTTGCAAAGATATAGCTTAATTTATTCGTCCGCGACCCTTTTAAAAATCTTTTATATAAAAGTGGGCGTGGTCCTTAACCGATTTCGTTAATTTTTCTTCAAAGCATTCCTTGTAGTAAAGGCAACCTCTCTGCCGGATTTTGTTACGATAGGTTTAACGATTTTTGATTTATGATTAATAATATTTGTAAAATTGATTTTATCACAAGTAGGCGGTGCCACGCCGGTTTTAAAATTTTTTTATCAAGAGTCACAATATCAGTCCACACGTCAAATTTCAACATTCTAGGTGTATTATTTACTAAATAATCAGATTTTTTATGTTTTCCAAAATGTTATGTATATAAAAAGTGGGTGTGGTTATAATTCGATTTCGCTCATTTTCAATACCAATCTCTTCTGGGCCCAGATAAGCTCGTGTACAAAATTTGGTGAAGATATATCAATATTTACTCAAGTTATCGTGTTAATGGACAGACGGACGGACGGACATGGCTCAATCACTGATGATTTGATATATGGAAGTCTATATCTATCTAGATTCCTTTATACCTGTACAACCAACAGTTATCCAATCAAAGTTATAATACCCTGTGTACAAGTACAGCTGGGTATAATAAAAAATGAGGCAAAATGGATAGAAAAAGTAAACAAAATTCTGCATGAACTGCAGAATGCCTAAAAAAATGCCAGCATGAAATTTCACTTTGGAAATTTGTCAGCAACACACCTGATATTCATATCTCTGTTCGCCGATTTTGGGTTGACCGTTTCCTTTCTACCTTTGTTTTTGGCTTTGTGGTTGCTATGTTTTTTGGTGCAATAGGAAAAAATCGCTAGCATTTTACATTTTGCCATTTTTTAAAATTTTAGCTGACAGTTAGCTACATACATTCATATGTGGGGTGTGAGTCATTGAGTTGGGGAAAAAATTATGAAATCCATAAAGCCATTGTACAAAAAAGGCAGTGAATTGAGACAGGTGAGCATTTCTAAATTGGAAAGCCGAGTCGCTCTGCATAGAAAGAGGAAGAAAGAATAAAAAATTGCAATTTGATTTATAATGCTATGAGCTTTTAACGGATGGTGAGGGTGTAATCAAATAAAAAAAATAAATGTAAGGCGCGATAACCTCCGAAGAGATCTAAGGCCGAGCTTCTCTTCCAATTTGCGTCGTGCTCCTCTTGATTTTTCCCTACAAATTGGCCGGACGGGACCTACATGTTTTATGCCGACTCCGAACGGCATCTGCAAGGCAGATGAGTTTTCACTGAGAGCTTTTCATGGCAGAAATACAATCGGAGCGCTTGCCAGACACTGCCGAGGGGCGACCCCGCTTAGAAAAATTTTCTTCTAATTGAAAAATCTTATTTCTAAAATTTTGATGTTGCTTTGCCCGGGAGTTGAACCCAGGGCATACGGCGTGATAGGCGGAGCACGCTACCATCACACCACGGTGTAATCGCAGTTGTTTATATAGACGAATGGGCCACAGTGCAGACTTTTTCATGTTGAATATACTATGTTGCTTTTTTTTTTTGTAACTATTTTACAACATCAATTTTAGATACAAGTTATAAATGCATTTTTTGTGTGCATTCGTCAGATGTGTAGTTTTATGTTATGATGATGAAATACTGCAGCAGACAGTATTGTGCAAAATATATGCAACATTTATGAGGCGAAGTAAAAAACCAAAGGTACTTACTTAAAATAGGAGCCTTTGGAACCCAAATGATTCCCAATTGCAGAAAAGCCTGTCAAGGAAATGTTTCATATTAGGTCGTTCATTCATATCTTCCAACCAAGTCGGTCGCATTTGTTATGCACAATACTCCAGCTCAATATATTTATCTACGTTAGTGTGGTCCGTATTTTTCACTGCACTCCTTTTCTGCGAAATATTCCCAATATGGTGACAAATCAAAACTGTTAACACGTTAAGTCAGCTCTAAGGTTTATATGTCCTATAAAAACATTTTTTGTGAACAAAATTTTACTTTATACGGCAGATAAATATTAAAGCTCACATGAGAAAAGGGGTCTGAAGCTCTAGGCGGTTGATAATTTTATGAGTTTCCGAAGTCAAGAAGTAGCAGCGGTGATACGATTTTAGATTTAGAGACGTCTTTGATAAGATGTTATTCGATTGCTCCAATCCTAATCTATATAATGGCCACCTCTTTGCGCTGCCCAAGTTTCCTTAAATAAAATAGTATTATGTAAAATTAAAAAAAAAATAAAAATAAGGACAAAAATAAAAAAAATATATAAAATATATAAAATTAAGTATAGTAAATTGAAAAGATAAATAAATTAAAACAAAATAAAATACCTGCAAGTTGGTCCTGCCTTCCTCATCCATCAGCCTTTTGAACTGTTCTGGTGAAGCCACGACCTAATAAGCCTCATAGCTGGATGTCAGAATAAAAGCCCTTCTTTGTATACCGTTGGAAATAATCACAGTGAGCGCTGATGCTTTCGTGCTATGATTAAATCCGGTTTTCCGTTTTCGTGTAGCAAATGATGAATCCGCACGCGTTGAGACCAAATCCTTTCTTCGAGTTTAGAGCCATAGCTACTGAATCAACGCTGCATCAAGCAAGACTTCTTCAAAGTTAAGAGGAGTCCGAAGCCACTTGCAGGAGCGCTTTTTCTGTTGCTTTCTGTAGCGACTAGGAGACTCTGCGAATGTTTAAAGGAATTTTGACGACATTGACGGTCTTTTGTGGGATACAGATCTGGTACGTTCTGGAAAACAACACCATTAAGACACTAGCCCGACCGTCTCGGGAACGATTTGATATGACTACTTTTGAACCTTTAATGTCAGTCAGTTCTCTTCTTCCGTGAGGAACTTGGAGTCACCAGAGTCTCTCTTGCTAAATAAGTAATTGGGTTTGAGAAGCGTTGAATTGCGCTGGAACCCCATAAAAGAGTTACGCTTCGCAACGCCTTGAATCTTTAGCACAGAATCACAGGCTTCGTTGTCCTCTCCAATACCTTCATTGTTAAGTCAAAGTTTCCTTCCTCCCTCCAGATAAATATTAATTTGATTTCAGCTTCTCGAGTTCCCTTTCTACCTCGTAGTTACAAGGTTATATGTTGTCTTCAGGGCTTCTCTTCATTAAAATACGCAAGTTTTGTTCCAACCATGTGTCCATAAATTCGAGCTCTAGTGCTGCCGGAGTCACAGCGAAACGTCCTTTGGCTTCTATAAGAAAACAGCCGTCTTACCGTTACCCTCCTTTGGAGCATCGCACACTTAATCGGTCCTCTCTGCTTAGTTAGTTCCAGTATTCTCTTTATGTCACGGATGTGCTTAGTTGTAATCAAATAAGCCACTAGTTGGATATATAGCAAAGCACGAAGCACATAATCAATACAGGGCCAAATACCGAAAACGCATAATCCCGACAAAAATCCAACGAAAATTCTGACTATTATGGATATTTTTTTGGATTGTGCCGTGTCGGAGTTTTGCTTTGCGGGATATTGTGTCTTTTGGGTATCGGAAAATATCTTGGGATTTATAAATTCGTAAATATAAGGTGCCTCTGACAGTCATATCCCAGGGCGCTATGGAGGTCTGCTAAGCCTCGCACCCACTACAAAGTGCCTTCCTTTTCTCTTAATAATTTTGAAAAACGACCCAAGTATAACTATGCGGCAAACTTGAGTTTTTTTAGACCTGAGCTATATCCGAAGAAATCATAAATTTATTATTTGAATATCAATTTTGTAAAAGCGATTAACAAGTTTTTCTTGCCTCTTGGAAAATTTAAATACTATCAGATAGATAATTTTTTAATAATATCTGACAGAGAGTAATTTTATGGTCCAAGAAGCATATCCCGCTGAAGTACCCCACCTAAAATTGTGTTGCCATACAAATGAGACGCACCTTAATGAATGCATGTATATTTAAAATTGTGGAATATACATTTAGTACATGTTTATATGTATGTATGTACATATATAATATAGAACCACCACAGTAACACCCACACTTAATACAAATTTATTCATATGAATGTGATTTTGTCATATGGAAGTGGAGAAAATCTTTTCTTTTTATACTCAGTTGAGCAGAGCTCACAGAGTATATTAACTTTGATTGGATAACGGTTGGTTGTACAGGTATAAAGGAATCGAGATAGATATAGACTTCCATATATCAAAATCATCAGTATCAAAAAAAAAAAAATTGATTGAGCCATGTCCGTCCGTCCGTCCGTCCGTTAACACGATAACTTGAGTAAATTTTGAGGTATCTTGATGAAATTTGGTACGTAGGTTTCTGGGCACTCATCTCAGATCGCCATTTCAAATGAACGATATCGGACTATAACCAAGCCCACTTTTTCGATATCGAAAATTTCGAAAAATCGAAAAAGTGCGATAATTCATTACCAAAGACGGATAAAGCGATGAAACTTGGTAAGTAAGTTAAACTTATGACGCAGAATAGAAAATTAGTAAAATTTTGGACAATGGGCGTGGCACCGCCCACTTTTAAAAGAAAGAAATTTAGAAGTTTTGCAAGTTGTAATTTGGCAGGAACGTTACTCCTATTACTATATGTATGCCTAATAAAAACTAGCAAACTCGGAGAACGACCACGCGCACTTTTAACTAAAAACATTTTTTTAAAGTCAAATTAAAAAAAAAAAATTAATATCTTTACAGTATATAAGTAAATTATGTCAACTACAGTAATTATACGGTGCAAAAAAATACAAAAATAAAGAAACTTTCAATATGGGCGTGGCTCCGCCCTTTTTTATTTAATTTGTCTAGGATACTTTTAATGCCATAAGTCGAACAAAAATTTACCAATCCTTGTGAAATTTGGTAAAGGCTTAGATTCTAAGACAATAACTGTTTTCTGTGAAAAAGGGCGAAATAGTTTGAAGCCACGCCCAGTTTTTATACACAATCTACCGTATGTCCTTCCGCTCGGCCTTTAACAGGATAACTTGAGAAAAAACCAATATATCTTTACTAAACTCAGTTCACTTACTTATCTGAACTCACTTTGTATTGGTATAAAAAATGGTCGAAATCCGACTATGACCATGCCACCTTTTTCGATATCGAAAATTACGAAAAATGAAAAAATGCAATAATTCCAAATATGAAGTGTAGGTTATAAATAAAATAAATTTATGTTTTATTTTGATCTTTTTAACTTTTTGTTTTACAAATTTCTTTTCATAATGAAAATTTTTGATAATTCAAAAATCAACATTGAAACTTAAAATATTGATAATACATTTAAAAAATTACAAAGTTCAAAGTAACTAAAATACAAAGTTAAATAAAAATAATAAGAACCCTACATTACCCCCCCCCTTCAAAAAAATTTATCATTAAACAAATTGAATGTAGCTCTCTTTTTATGTAAATTCTTGGTGTTGTTTGTGTCTGTTGTTTCAATTATTACAGGCTTTAATCTATCAATGGGAATAGTTTTAATATTATTATCTATTTCAAGTTTAAAACATTTTTGATCTTTTTCCACAATTTTGTAAGGTCCTTCATATGGTTGTTGTAATGAATGTTTATTAATGACTCGAACAAATGCAAATTTACAATTTTGAAGATCTTTTGGAACGTAAATTCTAGTATCAGAATCTTTATGATGACTTAAATTTGATCTAACATTTCGAAAATTTTCACGTAAATTACTTAAAATTTCAGTTGATGAGAAATTTTTAGCTGATGGCACAACAAGTTCCCCTGGCAAACGTAAATTTTGACCGAAAACCATTTCCGCTGTGTAGCCGAAATATCTTCTTTGTAAATAGATCGCAAACCAAGTAATATAACCGGTAACTCGTCATACCAATTATTTGTGTCTTCTCTTGCTATTATAGCAGTCTTTAGTTGTCTATGAAACCTTTCAACCATACCATTTCCTTGAGGGTGATATGCGGATGTTGTAATTTGGTGACTACCAAGTAATTTAGTTAACTCTGAAAACAATTTCGATGTAAATTGGCTACTTTGATTAGTTGTTATCTTTAACGGAACTCCAAACCGAGAAATATATTCTCTAAAAAACTTATTTGCAATTGTAGTTGCTGAAATATCTTTTAATGCATATGCCTCAGGCCAACGGGTAAATCTTTCAATAATCGTTAAAATATAGCGATGTCCTTTTGAAATAGGTAATGGGCCAAACTATATTTAAAAGGATGTGTTCAAATCTATTCTTGGGAATTTGAATTTTGACAACAGGGGATTTTGTATGACGATAAACTTTAGACTTTTGACAGTTAAGACACTCTTTTGACCAAATATTAATATCCTTATTCGTATTAGGCCAATAATATTTTTTAACTATGAGCCGTCGTGTAGCTCTTGTACCCGGATGTGCTATTCCATGTAAAATATCAAATACTGTCTTTCGCAAATTACTCGGTACAAATGGCCTAGGAGTTTCTCCTGAAATTTCACACCAAATATTAAAATTTAAAATGGGAATATTAATTAACTTTAAATTTAGATATTGAGAATCAGATACAAGTTGATTTAATCTTTTTGTTGTTCAGTTTGTAAAATTTTAAAATTCAGTTCTGTATTGTATATTGCATTAACCTCAAAAGCTCTAGTTGGCGTATCTGCTACAACATTGGATTCTCCTTTAATGTATTGTATGTCATCAGTAAATTGTGCTATAAATTCCAAGTGTCTCGTTTGTCTAGGACTTCGTTCTGTTTTTGAATTTAAAGCAGTAGTCAAAGGTTTATGGTCCGTATAAACTGTAAATTGTCGTCCTTCCAAAAGATATCTAAAATGTTTTATATTTAAGTAAATCGCCAATAACTCCCTATCAAAAGCACTATATTTAATTTCAGTTGGAGAAAGTTTTTTAGAAAAGAATGCAATGGGTTCAATTTTACTATTGTAATTTTGTTGTATAACGCCCCCAATCGCTGTGTTAGATGCATCTACTGTTAAAGATAATTTAGCATCTTTGTTAAAATGATTTAACAATATCGTAGATGCAAATTTATCTTTAATGCACTCAAACGCTTCATTCGAATTTTCGTCCCATACCAAAGTTTTGTCACGTTTCTTATTTACTTTGTTAACTAGATCATACATTTTGTTTGTAAATTCTGCTAGTTTTGGAATGTATCTATGATAATAATTTACCATACCAATAAAGTTCTGTGCCTGCTTAACTGATTTTGGACGTTCGAAATTGCGAATACCTGATACCTTTCCATCGGAAGGTCGAATACCTGTTCCAGAAATGTTATGTCCTAAAAAATCTATATTTGTTACACCAAAAGTACATTTACTTGGTTTAGTGTTTAAACCGTACTCTGTAAGGCGTTGAAAAAGGATACGTAAATCTTTTAAATGTTGTTCTTCCTCTTTACTTGCTATAAGTAAGTCGTCGATGTGAGCATATACAAAATCTAAGTCACCTACTACCTCATTAATGAATCTTTGAAAGGTTTGTGCAGAATTTCTAAGTCCGAAAGGCATTCTCATGAATTCAAACATACCAAAATGAGTTGTAATAGCAGTTTTATAAATATCTTCTTCAGCCATAGGAATTTGGTGATATGCCCTAACTAAATCTAATTTTGAAAATATATTTTTATTACGAAGATTCATATTAAAATCTTGAATGTGAGGTAAGGGATAACGATCGGGAACAGTTACAATATTCAATCTTCTAAAATCACCACATGGACGCCAATCATTCAACTCTTTTTTAGGTACAAGGTGAAGTGGTGATGCTACTGAAGAATTTGAAGGCCTGTTTTAACTAAGAAATCAAACTCCGTTTTCGCGACTTTGTATTTTACCTGATCTAAGCGCCTGGGCTTAGAAAATGGAAGACTACCTTCTGTTACTAGTCGATGTATTGTTGTATGTTTAACAGGTTTAGTATAATCTGGTTCTGAAATAAGTGACGGAAACTCTTTTAATAATTTTGTAAATTTATTGTCAACCACAAATAATTTCGGTAATGGAATATCACAAAAGTAGGATACTGTATTAACTGAGAGATTGGTTAATGGATCTACCAAACGTTTATGTTTAATGTCTATAAGAAGACCATATTTACAAAGAAAATCAGCGCCAATTTTTGGCTTGGCTATATCTGCAATCAAAAATGTAAAGGGGAATTCACGTCTTAAACCCAAATTTACGTTTAAAAGCCTTTTCCCGTAAGTGGCAATTGTTGAGCCATTAGCTGCAGTGAGAATTATGTCTGAACGTTTCGTATGAGGAAATTTAGACGCGGGTAATACCGAAATTTCTGCTCCACTATCAATTAAAAAATTTTGTTTGTTTTCTCTATCAAAAATAAATAAGCGACGCGTCGAAAATTCTAAATTTCCGTTGTTCGTCGCTGCAACGACGGAAGAATTTAGTTTGTTGAGTCTTTGTTTTTTGTTATAAGAACAGGGATGTTCACAACTTCTAGCATTATTTCCAAATTTGTAGTGAAATCTACACAACCAATTTGGATTATTACGCGAGTTAGATCGACGCCTAAAAGAATTTCTAAAATTGTTCCTAGAATTAGAACGCGACCTAGATTGATTCCAACACATTTCTGTATTAATTTCAGCTAACTCCAAAGAAAGTTTCTGAAAATTTTCACACATCAAAGAGGTGGTTTTAACTAGATTTTTAACAACAGAATTTTGAACGTTTGTATCTGGATTTGTATTTACTGAGAAAACTTCGTTTTTATTCATAACTTCGAAAATGTTATCTGCTAATTTTGTTAACTCATTAATATTATCACAACTTGAGCTAGCCAAAATGACATTTAAATTTTTGGGAAGTTTTCTCAACCAAATTCTCTTTAAAATATTTTCACTAAAACTTGAAACCGCTAACAAAATTAATGACCGATAAAACTCAGAGGGCTTTCGATCACCCATTTCTGAATCACTTAAAATTTTGTCTAGTTTTGAATTTTCACTAAGTGAATGTCTTTCTATCAAAACTTTTTTAAGTTCACTAAACTTGTTAGTGAGGGGTGGATTTTGGATAAAATCTAAAATTGTTACTATTACTTCTTGTGGAAGTGCTGTTATAATGTGTTCGTATTTGGTATTCTCTTGGGTTACTTTTTTGTACTAAATTGTGTTTCAGCATGTATAAACCACGCTTCTGGACAACTAGTCCAAAATTGTGGAAGTTTGACTGATGTTGCTGAAATTTCGTTTTGATTGTAATTATCATACTGATTTGTAATATTTTGTTGTAAAGTGTCATTTGGTGTATTTATAAATGAATCATTTAGATTATTAGAAATTGTAGATGTTTGTGTATTATGTTGTGGTGAATGAAACATTATTGAATTAAATGAAAAGAGAGTTCACTAACAAAACAGTAAAATTAACTAGTAATTCTATGAAAAGAGAGTTTACAATAATAATAATAATAATATATCTATATTTTAGTATACATACATAAAAATGATATTTTTATTCAAATACTTGCGAATATTTAAATTAAGCAATGGCTTTTGATGGTGTTGTGTTTGTAGTTGTTCCTCTTGCTACTGCTTCTCCTTTAAGTTATTCGAGAATAATTCCTTTGGTTGTTTTTTAAACGTTTGAAGGTTCTGCCTATGAATGCTGATGATGTACGGTAGCAATTTTTTGAAATTGGTTTGATGATAATGTTTTGACGCCTCTTGAGTAATTTTAAACTGTGTTGGTTGTTGATAATTTCACAGTGGAATTTGTTGATTTTGCGTTTAGCTTATTGGATCGAAGTAACTGTCAAATAAATCTTCCAACTCCTTATCTTCTGGCTTTAATTCCTCAATATCTTAACACTTCAGCTAAACAATCTCTTTATTTACTTCATATAGTATTCAAGATTTATAAATCATATTTTTGTTCTATATACTTTCAATTTAACCTCTTCTTCCCTTAAAGCTGCCATATTTTGCTCACGCGTCTCTGGATCTTCATCTTTATGTGTAGTTGAGTGTACCCGTAGCTACGAATCCAAACGAAAGGCTAAGGGACAAAACTTACATCTATGTATATTATCATCCAGATGTAGACGTAAATGCGGATTCAGTGCACTTTTTTGTAATATTTGCATTTATATTGTTTTTCACCGGTATGAGTACGCATATGCTGGTTTAAGTACGCAGCATATATAAATCGCTTATCACAAAGATCACATTTATTGGCCTTTTCGCCGCTATTATATAGTTTATGTCTATTTAAAACCGACTTTGTTTTAAAATTTTTTTACAAATATCGCACTGGTATTGGTATTGTTCGTTCTTTTCACGTATTTTTTTGTATCTTGTTGTGATTTGTTAAAATGCAAAAGTTTAACTGCGCTACAATGGCCCCAAGGTTGGATCTTTGGGTGCTGCCAAAACGACTTTAAAAGTATGATTTGTTACTTTGTCGCACACACATCAAAAATGTTTATTTTTTATTTAATTATTAGCTCCTGGCAGGATCGCCAATTGTAGGTTATAAATAAAATAAATTTATGTTTTATTTTGATCTTTTTAACTTTTTGTTTTACAAATTTCTTTTCATAATGAAAATTTTTGATAATTCAAAAATCAACATTGAAACTTAAAATATTGATAATACATTTAAAAAATTATAAAGTTCAAAGTAACTAAAATACAAAGTTAAATAAAAATAATAAGAACCCTACATGAAGAAAGGGATGAAACATGGTAATTGGAATGGGTTTTCGACGCAAAATATAACTAAAAAAAAAACTTTGTCAAATGGGTGTGACACCTACCATATTAAGTAGAAGAAAATGAAAAAGTTCTGCAGGGCGAGATTAAAAACCTTTAGAATTTTGGCAGGAATACTGTTCGTGGTATTACATATATAAATAAATTTGCGGTACCCGACAGATAATTTTCTGGGTCACCCTGGTCCTCATTTTGGTCGATATCTCGAAAGCGTTCACATATACAACTAAAGGCCACTCCCTTTTAAAATACTCATTAACACCTTTCGTTTGATACCCATATTGTACAAACGCATTCTAGAGTCACCCCAGGTCCACCTTTATGGCGATATCCTTAAATGGCGTCCACCTATAGAACTATGGCCCACTCCCTCATAAAGTACTCTTTAATAACTTTCGTTTGATACACATGTCATACAAACACATTCCAGGGTTACCCTAGGTTAATTTTCCTTCATGGTGATTTTCCCCTATTTTGTCTCCATATCTCTCAACTGAGTATGTAATGTTCGATTACACCCGAACTTAGCCTTCCTTACTTCTTCTCTTTGCTTCCGTTTTTTTGTTGCAAATATTTGGTAAATTTTTTTGGCGCGTGTGTTGATTTCCTGTTGCTACGCCCCCGATTGAAAAAAAATGTTATACATAAAACCATTTTTTTTTTTCAAGCATAGACCAATAACAATTCATATTCATTCAGTTGTGTTACTCACGCCAATTCGTAGGATATCTAAAATAGCCTGTAAAAAATAGCTAATACGTAACGTACGCATTTAAAGAGTACTCGAAGAGGGAGAAGAGTACTCCAAATTACTAAGAATTCACATTCAAATTGTGTCCCAAGTAAATTTGGGATATCTTATTGCAACCGCATTTTTTTCTTTGTAGCACACGAATACGGGAATTATTCGTATAAGTAACAGCGAAATGCTCCCACTTTTGTCTCCCATGTTCAGAGAATATCGCACAATGGCAACAGATTCCTAGGATATCTCCGTAAGAAACTGTGACGTGCTGAACAAATTTCCCTTTCTGACCATCGCAAGATCCTATTAACTATATACTGGGGGAGTACAATATAACCACCGCAATAAAATCTTCAACGAACATCTTGGAATCTATTAAACAGGACAGTTAGCAATAGGCCCAAAAGAAACAAGGTATCCATTCCATCGGCAGAAAATCTGGACTGCGATGTAAGGTCCCTGGAAGAAGGTTTTCAAGTAGCGTACAAAATTATCTGTCTAACCTCAAAGAGCAAGAATACCTCTTCATGGTGGCATAGAAACGTAAGCGACCTATGATCAAATTGTTGGAAGCTTTTCAACGAATGCTATTCAAAAGGTGCCTTACACCATACGCATTATAAGAATACAATTCTGTCGTGAAAATTAGGAGTCAATGAGTCCACGAAGGAAGATCTTAGCCTAAAACCATTCACATAAGACCGTTGTCAAGTGCGCTAATGGAACAAAGGCAGGATCAGCAGCTGAAATCCTGGACATTCTTATAGATGCTCACTTTCCGGAGAAGAGGTAGCGTAAATAGCAGAGGAGCAACAAACAACTGAGGTGGTAATAGGATATATTTTGGCGGAATATAAATAAATTGTCTGGACAATAAGTAGCTTCTTGCCCTTTAAATCACTAGGGGTCGATGGTATTTTTCCTTTAATTCTGCGGAAGACTCAAAAATACCTTTTTTAAGGAACTTGAAGAAATCTTCACTGCACTGGCAAGATGGGGTGTTCTCATCCCTGCTATGGCTCATTACTATAAATGATATCCTAGCAAAACTCGATACAAATGAATTCTGTTCCATTCCATTTCGTGATGACTGAGATCCTGCGATGAACGTTGTCAAATCTAAGTAGGTGGGCACAGGGATTTGTCTTAGGTTGAATTTGAAGAGGACGGATCTGCTTCTCTTCGCAAGGAAGTACAGACCATCTACCCCTGAATTATCAAGGCTAAACGGCCAGCAATTAACCTTTTCAAATCGTACTAAGTATTTGGTACTGAAAAGCGTGCATCGAGGTGGGGTACGGAAAGTCAACATAGCTTTCTACGCCTGTATGTCGATGTTCAGTAAAAAAAGAGGATTTCAGGCCAAAGATGGTGCTATGGCTGTATGAGGCAGTGTTGCGGGCTGTGCTCACGTATGGCTCTGTAGTGTGCTAGAAAGTTCGTAGTAAGAACTACAATCTCACCAACGTATAGAAAGTTCAGCGCTCTGCGAGTGTTGGTGCCACCGGAGCCTGTCGCCCCTGCTTTAGGCCCAATATTAAATCTGCTTCCGATAGACATTAATATACTGCGTACGTCGCACAAATCGCACTGAGACTAACGGAATCTGGGTGCTAGCGGTATATTCAGAAATGGCATATCAGTATTCTTACTATACTTCCGGCAGGAACTTCTAATTCTGAAAGAGATTATTATCCCCGTAAACTGCAGTTGAGGGCTAGCTTTAATATCATAAATACAAGTCGGAGTGATTGGAAGGAGGATATGGTTTTGGCTTAAAATGATATACAAATCCACGCCGACGGGTCCTTAATGAACCCAGGTGTGGTGGCTGGAATGTGTTCGCATTCTATAGAGGTTTTTATGTCCTTAAAATTGTTGCCATTTTGTAGTGCACTTCAAGCAAAACCCTCGATATTTGGCAAGCCTGCAAACGACTCGAGGTCCGGAACTTAACTGAGTTTTCCAACGGCAAAGCAGCGATAAAGGCGACAGCACCGCCATACGATAGATGAAAGCTGTTAGGGGTATACAAGCCCTCCACAAGATGAGCTGATGAGCTGTGTGGTTGGGGCCAATCGCAAGGAAATGAGGAAATAATCAGCGGCGAAATAGACATACCCCAAAGGGGTAGCCAAAGAAGAAACTCGAAACTTTGTCGTAAACAAATCTCAGTAACAATTAAAGGTCACCACGAGCTGTGTTATATCAACAGCTTCATGATCAGACAACAATTAAATAAGGAAAAGGAGTCTGCTGAGTAGAGTTAGGGCCAACACCCAAAATGTAAAACCGTTGTTGTTGTTGTTGTAGCGATAATGACACTCCCCGTAGGCCATGGAGAGTGTTATCGATATTGATGGTCCTTTGTCTAATGTAGATACGGTACGTTACGGTAACAAGCACCATTAAGATACTAGGCCGCCCATCTCGGCAACAATTTAGTATGAACACATAAAACCTTCCAGACCATACCGCCCTCCCACCCCCTACACCTATGAGGAACTTGGGTCGCCAGAGTATTGACTGTTAAAAAAGTACAATTCGCCACGGGAAGGCGATGGTTGTAAGTTGGGTTGTAGAAGAGATAAATTGCGCTGGCAACCCCTCTAAAGGGTTGCGCCATACAACACCTTGAATCAGTTTGGTATTTTAGTCGGCTCTTACGAGAGGCATACTTGCCGCGGGTATATTCTAAGCCCCCTAACCCCCTGGGGTCTGCACCAGGTATAGAAGAAGTTGTAAAGATGCAGTTACCAAAGAGACTGCTGAGCAATTTCACTGTAATTGGCCGGTTCTAGCTAAAGCACGTTCAGGATCCTTCGGAGCCCCTTTTTGGAAAATCTTAGTAGATTATCGGAAATAGGGATTCTCCAAATATTCGTGATTTTATAAACAACTCGGACTGTTGTGGTTCATATCTGATGTAGCACTTAGTAGGTTCAGGCGAGGTTTATGGCATCAAAACGAATTTTCATTTACTTGGGCGACTAAACCAAATTAACAACCCATCCACAAGTACTGATAAAGTGGGGCAATTTGTAAGCACTCCCATGTGGCACATTTTGGTAACGTAATTAAAGAACATACAAAGATGCATTGGTGTTTGCCATAGTAATTTTTGTGGTTTGCTAAATGATGCAGTGCAGTGGGGCTGTGTGCATGAGCCACAATTCATTTTCACATTTTTTATTTGCAATTGCGAATTTTTTTTGCGGCAGATAGTTTGCGGTGGCGGCATATGCATTTTCATTCGTCACATTCATCAATTTTAATGAGTCGCGCCATGCGCTAACGCAAATTGTGACGTTGAAAGTAGCAACGGACATTGGACTCCATTGAAAGATTTGCAGCATTTTTTTTTGTTCTATTTTCCTATTTCTATGCCGACTAAAATACGCCATCATTTTGATAATAGAGCCAGATGAATAGTCGCAATTTACTATTTTTTAAATTTTTTTTTTGTGAATGAGATGCAAGCTACTACATACTTATTAAAAAAATGTATAAATTTAAATTAATGCTAAAACAGAAAGAAAATTGCTGGGAAGGCAGAGCGTGGTTTTCCAAACATTGATTGTTGATTGAAATTTTTAAGAATGGGCATGGCGTTGCTTACTTCTCGAACGATTTTTTTTATGGAAATTCAAGAGTGAGAACTCAAATTTTTTTTTAAAGGTATAACATTAAAAATTAGTACAGCAGCCTTGCATAAGACTTTCCATATTATAAAAGGTACTTCATTCACTTGTTTCCGTTCTAGCTTGACTTTACGGCCGACCTCTTATTGCGACAAAAATGCTCCCGATCGCTATAGGACTGTATGTAAGGTGAATGAATCGAATTTATGAACTTTAAGACTTCGAAGCTAAGCCCGGTCTTTGGGACTGGTACTGCTGTATCTGCCGAAAAAAAATTGAAATAATTAAAATGGTCACAAATTTGTCTGTATGTCTTGTGCAAAGAGCAGTTTCACCGAAGGAGATGTACTGGGCTAACTGCTAATACTCCAACTAACTAACTGCTAATACGACACGATTTCTCTAAATCGCGCACAAAGACGTCGTACGGTTGTTATTAGTGGCCTTTTAATACACATGACTCTCGTGGCGATTTTAAGTTGAAAAGGAAGATCAAAATAAAGGGGACGTAGAGCGTACTTAATAAATATTTTTTGAATTCTTTCAAGACGATAAATATGACAAGCATAAAACGGCCGCCAAATAAATACGGCATATTTCAATCTCGAACGTACGAGAGTAGTATATAGTGATTTTAAAGTATATGGGTCTGTGAAATTAGAACTGAATCGTCGAACAAACGCCAACATCGAGTAAGTCTTAGCTATTGTAAAGTTTAAATGACTATGAAAAGAAAAATTGGAATCAAACACCACCCCAAGATCAGTGACCTCGGAGACATTACTTAGTTTTGCGCCCCCAATGTGGTAGGAAGTAGGAATGAGTAAACGAGATTTAGAATATGAGTTATGATAGGCTTTTTTTAATATTTAACGCAAGTTTATTATTTTTGCACCAAGTAACTACATTATCTAGGTCCTTCTGATCTTGTTGAAAATATTCATATCATCTGCGTATAGCAGGAATTGCGAAAATTCAAAACAGCTGACAATATCATTAATGAAAATCACAAAAAAATAGGGCCCAGTATGCTTCCCTGAGGAACGCCTGAAAAACCTATGAAGGGATATGAGGTCAAACCATCAACTACCACGGTACAACTACAGTTGGAGAGATATGATTTAATCCATTTCAAAAGAACATAATGAAAACCAAAAGAATGTAACTTTATCGAAGGCTTTTAAAAAGTCGGTATACACGGTATCTACTTGGGCTCGATTAGTAAATGCGTCTATGCAGTATTCCGAAAGCACTGCCAAGTGAGACGTGGTTGATCTTCCCGACATGAAACCATGCGGATCTATAGAGATTAGACGATTTATGGAGAAAATAAATTTTTCTTTTCCAATGCATTCGCAAATTTTTGAGACAGTAGCTAATTTAGAGATCAGTCTGTAATTAACAATATTGTTTTTATTGCCAGTTTTGAAAATGGGAGTGATAAACGTAATTTTCCATGCATCAATGAACTCTCCTCGCGCGAGGGATTTATCAAAAAGCAGCCATAGAGGGTAGGCGATAACTGAACTTTTTTTGAAAAGGAGAGACGACAAGCCATCAACATCAGTCTGTGATGACAATTTTACTTGCTGAATCCCCCTTTCAACATCGTCTAAATTGAGCTCGAGACCACCAAAATTTAACATAGAATCAGCACGAGGAAGCTAATTATTACTCACGTCCGAGTCTGGGTCAAAATTTGAACTAAACCAAGTAAGGAAGGCTAAGTTCGGGTGTGACCGAACATTACATACTCAGCTGAGAGCTTTGGAGACAAAATAAGGGCATATCACCATGTAGGAAAATTAACCTAGGGTAACCCTGGAATGTGTTTGTATGACATGGGTACCAAATGAAAGTGTTAATGAGTAGTTTAAAAGGGAGTGGGCCTTAGTTCTATAGGTGGACGCCTTTTCGAGATAACGCATAAAGCTGGACCGGGGTGACTCTAGAATGCGTTTGTACGATATGGGTATCAAATTAAAGGTATTAATGAGGGTTTTAAAAGGGAGTGGCCCTTAGTTGTATATGTGAAGCCGTTTTCGAGATATCGACCAAAATGTGGACCAGGGTGACCCAGAACATCATCTGTCGGGTACCGCTAAATTATTTATATATGTAATACCACGAACAGTATTCTTGCCAGGATTCAAAGGGCTTTTGATTTCGCTCTTTAAAACTTTTTCATTTTCTTCTACTTAATATGGTAGGTGTCACACCCATTTTACAAAGTTAAATTTTGCGTCAATAAAATAATCCAATTACAATGGTTCATCCCTTTTTTCATATTTGGTATAGAATTATGGCATTTTTTCATTTTTCGTAATTTTCGATATCGAAAAAATGGGCGTGGTCATAGTCGAATTTCGGCCATTTTTTACACCAATACAAAGTGAGTTCAGATAAGTACGTCAACTGAGTTTAGTAAAGATATATCGATTTTTGCTCAAGTTATCGTGTTAACGGCCGAACGGAAGGACAGACGGTCGACTGTGTATAAAAACTGGGCGTGGCTTCAACCCATTTCGCCCACTTTCACAGAAAACAGTTATCCTCATAGAATCTATGCTCCTACCAAATTTCACGAGGATTGGTAATTTTTTGTTCGACTTATGACATTAAAAGTAATCTAGACAAATTAAATGAAAATGGGCGGAGCCAATCCCATTTTGAAATTTTCCTTTATTTTTGTATTTTGTTGCACCATATCATTACTGGAGGTAAATGTTGACATAGTTTACTTATATACTGTAGATATTAAATTTTTTGTTAAAATTTGACTTAAAAAATTTTTTTTTTTAAAAAGTGGGCCTGTTCGTCATCCGATTTTGCAAATTTTTGTTCAACTCACATATGGTAATAGGAGTAACGTTCCTACCAAATTTCATCATGATATCTTCAACGACTGCCAAATTACAGCTTCCAAAACTTTTAAATAACCTTCTTAAAAAAGTGGGCGGTGCCACGCCCATTGTCCAAAATTTTACTTAGTTTCTATTTTGCGTCATAAGGTGAACCCGCCTACCAAGTTTCATTGCTTTATCCGTATTTGGTAATGAATTATCACACTTTTTAAATTTTTCGAAATTTTCGATATCGAAAAAGTGGGCGTGGTTGTAGTCCGATTTCGTTCATTTTACAGAGCGATCTGAGATGAGTGTCCAGGAGCCGACATACTAAGTTTCATCAATATACCTCAAAATGTACTCAAGTTATCGTGTTAGCGGACAGACGGACGGACGGACATGACTCAATCAAACTTTTTTTCGATACTGATGATTTTGATATATGGAAGTCTATATCTATCTCGACTCCTTTATACCTGTACAACCAACCGTTATCCAATCAAAGTTAATATACTCTGTGAGCTCTGCTCAACTGAGTATAGAAATCAGTCAAAAGATTCGCAGCATCTGATGAAGAGTCTGCTTGCTTATCATTGAAGAACACAACGGAAGGAATACTTGAACAGGATTTTATAGATTTAACATAATGCCAGAAAGCTTTCGGATTCAATTTTATATCTGCTTCAAAGTTACGCACATATTTCTTCTTCAAATTCTTGCTCAATGACTTAAAATCTTTTAAGTACTGCAAATACTTTTCTTTATGAGAAGGCAAGTTTGATTTTTTAAATCTTTATATATAAAAAGAAGTGTACATTTTAATTGTCACTCCATAACTCGAGAACGGATAGAAAGATTGCCATGAAATTTTTAGGAAAGATACAGGAAGGAGAGATTATGGTTAGTTGATTTTGGAATCCCAAATCGGTTTAGCCATTTTTGAGTTATGATTTTTTTTAGAAAAAATTCAAAATTTGAAAATTTGGTATATAAATTTGCCTATATTAGTATTTACGATCCTTTTTTCCGGGAAGTTAACCAGAGACGGACTGGTACTGGGATTAGAACTAGGAGCGGGACTGAGACTCGGAGTGGGACTGGGACTGGGACTGGGACAAAATACATACCACCCTCTGGGACAGGCAATAAGGTATGAAGAAGAATGAGAAGAAGGTGAGAGAAGAGAAAAGAGAGAAGTAGAAGGAATTCTGAGAAAGAAATAGAATGATACGAATATGGAGATATATGAAGCGAAAAAGACGGAAGGAGGAGTGAATAAAAGGATCAGGAAAAAGTGAAGAGGGGTGAGGGAGGGCAGAGTTAGACGGAAAAAGCTTATTAAAAATATTTTCAACTCCTTAGTAAACCAAGGAATTTTATAAGCCCTTTTTTTTTGGCTCTCGGGATGTTGTCACTACAGATAGCAAAAGTTTGAAAAAGAGTCCTCACAATAAGTATTAAACTCATAAAACTCCAAATGAAGAACAAGCGGTACATAATGCAAACCAGGAGTAGACAAAGGATCGCGGCACTCCTGGATACAAAAATTTATATCGCTTAAAAAGATAAGGTCCATAATTCTATGAAACGTATTATAAAAACTGTTGACTTGACTAAGGTCACATTTTGAAACACTGTCAATCAAGTATGTTTCAGCAAAAGTATATATATGGGGTATTCCATCCCATTTCAACCAATTTTGAACCCGACCCCTTTAGAATTGGCTGAAAGTTTTTCTTCTTTTTCTAGATTACGAAAGACGTTTTTCAGAAGTTTTTCAAATTTTTTCATCCAAACTCAATTTTTAAAAAAACACCGTTTTTGTTTTCAAAATGCTATAACTTTTTCAAAAATTGACCGTTTGGGATCTTTTTTCTTCAATTCGGTTTTAAATGTACTTTTCGGAAAAAATTCAAAAAAATGTTTAAAGTTTTTTTTTTGTAATTTTTCAGTTTTTCGAGATATTTCGAATTTCGCCCTTTTTTTCTCATAAAAAACTTCAATCAATTCTGCAATCATCCCCACTAATCCCGGAGTGGGCCGAGAATTTTTTTTTATTTAATTGAAAAAAAAAAAACTTTAAAATTTGTTTGTATTTTTTCCGAAAAGTACATTTAAAAACATATTAAAAAAAAAATTATCCCAAACGGACAATTTTTGAAAACGTTATAGCATTTTGTAAAAAACACCGTTTTTTTCAAAATATTTAAAACTTATTTTGAGTTGGTGGTAAAGTGGGTATAGTATCTCATCTACCTCATCTGTGAAAGCGTTACCCTCTACCCTCTTGGCAAAATATTGCTTCTTTGGTAAGTATTTTTGCTGTTAAATCAATAACAACAACTACTGCGGTTATAAACAAGTACCAGCAAACTTTGTAAGTAATATAGTTACATTTCAACAACGATTCCCACGCTGAGAGTTAGTTCCGTAAACGCACTCAATTAAGATGTCCATTTCACACAAAGTCCTTCAACAAAATAATCACACACGCGAAAAATGAAAAGGTAAAACTCTCCCAAGCATATTGAAAACCCAAAAAACATATGTATTTGAAAAAAAAAAAATTACTGTAAAAGGGACTATAAACTGTTAACCTAACTAACAAATTCAGGGGAAAGAACTGAAAGCATCATGAAAATAGCGCTTCAGCACTTCAATCAAAAGCGTGCTTGAGAACCCTGACAAGTGGCACTTCATATAAAAGCATATTTCAAAACATAATGTACTGCTTACAACAACAATAATAATACATAATTGAAAATAATAATATGAAAACAAGCGCATTGATTTCTTACCCCAAATCACAGAGTAGATATTGTAATGGATGGAAATAATTTTGTGTTCATAATCAATTGAAACACGGTCAATACTAATTGCAGCTGAGAGGTAAGTAAGGTGAACGCTGTCTAGCAACCAGAAAATGTGGAAATGGATACTTGTAACCTGTGCGCAACAGTGAACCTTTACAACAACGGCTGACACGTGACACGCATGCGTCCAATAATAAGAGCAACTACATAGGAACATCCAAACGTGGAAACAACGACTTCAACTATGCCGGCAGTGGCCGGCGAGGGCGGTTGCAACAAGGCAAGAACCCACGATCTCAAAATATTGTCGAAAAACGTGAAAGCGTGTAAACGCTTGCGTGTTATGCTCAAGCAACCCCATTAGCATCCCGCTAAGAATAATAACATCATACAAGAAAGTCTAAGTTTGGGTGAATAAGAATATAATATACCCAGCTGCGTACGCTCACATATATATTAAGAAATAGTTTAAAGAGAAATGACTCGAACGTTAAATAATATGAAAATCTCTTTGGAATTGTTCGGCTTTTGTTCGACTTATGGTTCTAATAATTTTGTGCAGAGATTAACTATAATGTTGTGAAGCCACGCCCCTTTTATAGATATTAGCCCGACCCGTGCACGTCTTGCGCAACAAATATAAAAGTCTCATATCAAATATCAACAGAAATCAGCTGTTTTATAAATCAATCATCTACCAATAAAAACTCACATGCGCTTGCGCTGCTATCTGGCGAATGTTAGCAACTGCCGGTAATGCAGTGTTAGTTCTAATAAAATATTCACAATAGTGCCATAGTACAAATATATTTCTTTGTGTGCTCACAATCGTTTATTTTTGATAATTTATTTTAACAATTTTTTTTTGTTGTTATCCCAGAGCACGGGGAAAAAAGTGTCAATAAAATATGAGACTATGGCAGCATTGCCATCAAACAAGTCCAATTTTCACATCCATTCTGCAACAGATGTCGCAGTGTTGTGAATATCAATTGGCACGAACCAGAATAGAAGTAGGATTAATTAAGACAAACAAAAAACCGCTGTGATAGCTGAATGGTTATAGCAGCGGCGCGTAAACGTTGCCGATGAACGAATTTAGCAGTTCCCGAAATGGATCTATACAACGAGCTTTGGCAGTTGTCTAATTTTATTCTTTCTTCTATTCTAAGTTTAAAATTTTTTCAATTAAGAAAAAATTTATCATAACAATAATAATGATAAAAAATTATTGTTAGGCCTTGAGCTCGATTCGATCCAGCGATCTTACAAATTACTTACTTACTTACTTAATTGGCGCTTAACCGTTTAAACGGTTATGGCCGTCCAACAAGGCGCGCCAGTCGCTCCTTCGCTCCGCCAACCGGCGCCAATTGGTCACACCAAAGGAGTTTAAATCGTTTTCCACCTGGTCCTTCCAACGGAGTGGGGGCCGCCCTCTACCTCTGCTTCCATAGGCGGGTTCCGATAGAAACACTTTCTTGGCCGGAGCATCATCTTTCATTCGCATAACATGGCCTAGCCAGCGCAGCCGCTGCGTTTTAATTCGCTGGACTATGTTGATGTCTGCGTATAGCTCGTACAGCTCATCATTAAATCATCTTCGGTAATCGCCATCGCCAACGCGTAGAGGTCCATAAATCTTTCGAAGAACTTTTCTCTCGAACACTCCCAAAGCCGCTTCATCTGCTGTTGTCATGGTCCATGCTTCTGCCCCATATAGCAGGACGGGTACGATAAGTGACTTGTAGAGTATGATTTTCGTTCGCCGAGAGAGGACTTTACTTTTCAATTGCCTACCTAGTCCAAAGTAGCATTTATTGGCAAGATTGATTCTTCGCTGGATTTCAGTGCTGATGTTGTTGCTAGTGTTGATGCTGGTTCCCAAATAAACGAAGTCTTTTACTATTTCGGAATTATGGCTGCCAACAGTAGCGTGGTTGCCAAGGCGCATATGCGCTGACTCTTTGCTCGATGACAGAAGGTACTTCGTTTTGTCCTCATTCACCATCAAACCCATCTTTACCGCTTCTTTTTCCAGCTTGGAGTAAGCAGAACTAACAGCGCGGGTGTTTAGGCCGATGATATCAATGTCATCAGCATATGCCAGTAATTGCACGCTTTTATAGTATATTGTTCCAGTGCGGTTAAGTTCTGCAGCTAGTATAATTTTCTCCAGCATCAAATTAAAGAAATCGCACGATAGGGGGTCCCCCTGTCTGAAACTTCGTTTAGTTTCGAACGGCTCGGAGAGGTCCTTCCCAATTCTGACTGAGCTGATGGTGTTGCTCAACGTCATTTTGCACAGCCGTATAAGTTTTGCGGGGAAACCAAATTCAGACATAGCGGCATATAGGCAGCTCCTTTTCGTGCTGTCGAAGGCGGCTTTAAAGTCGACGAAGAGGTGATGTGTGTCGATTCTCTTTTCACGGGTTTTTTCCAAGATTTGGCGCATTGTGAAAATCTGGTCGATGGTAGATTTACCAGGTCTGAAGCCGCACTGATAAGGTCCAATCAGCCGGTTCACGGTGGGCTTCAATCTTTCGCACAATACACTTGAAAGGACCTTATATGCGATATTAAGAAGGCTGATTCCACGATAGTTGGTGCATTTTGCAGTATCCCCCTTCTTGTGGACTGGGCAAAGAACACTTAGATTCCAACCGTCGGGCATGCTTTCGTCCGCCCATATTTTGCTAAGAAGCTGCTGCATGCGCCTTACCAACTCCTCGCCGCCGAACTTGAATAGCTCCGCAGGCAATCCATCAGCGCCCACGGCCTTGTTGTTTTTCAATCTGGTTATTGCTATTCTAACTTCGTCATAATCGGGCGGGGGGACATATATTCCATCATCATCGATTGCGGGATCGGGTTCTTCATCTCTGCGCGGTGAATTGCTGCCTCCATTTAGGAGAGCAGAGAAGTGTTCCCTCCATAATCTAAGCACTCTCTGGACATCAGTTACAAGGTCGCCGTTTTCATTCCTACAGGAGTTTGCCCCGGTCTTAAAACCTTCCGTCTGTCGCCGTATTTTTTGGTAGAATTTTCGGGCGTTATTTCTGGTGGCTAGCAGCTCAAGCTCCTCGCACTCACGCCTTTCTGCTTCTGCTTTTTTCTTCATGAAAAGGCGTCTCGCTTCCCTTTTCAACTCACGATAGCGTTCACACACTCCTCTTGTCGCGCTCGCTTTTAACGTAGCCCTGTAGGCAGCGTCTTTTCTTTCGGTTGCAACGCGGCATTCTTCATCATACCAGTTGCTTTTTCGTGGCCGCCGGTAACCAATTTTTTCCTCGGCGGCAGTATGAAGTGCTTTGGAGATATGCTCCCACTGCTCCTGTATTCTTTCAGGTGCCCTCAGAGAGCAGGTGTGAGAGTCGAGTTGCGAAATCATTGGCAGTCTGTTGTGATTGAAGCTTTTCGACGTCTAGCTTTCCTTGTGTTTTTTGTTCCTTGTTTTTAGCCGCGTTGAGGCGGGTGCGTATTTTGGCTGCAACGAGATAATGGTCCGAATCGATGTTAGGTCCTCGGATCGTTCGCACATCTAAAACACTGGAGGCATGCCGTCCGTCTATCACAACGTGATCGATCTGATTGCGAGTATTTCGATCTTACAAATTATTTCAATAAAATATACTTAGCTAAACTAAAGCACTACGACCAATGATGCCCAAAGTTCAGTAATAGCACGAATCTTTATCTTTACAACCAAAACTTTGCTTATAGATTTGGATTCCAAATAAGAGCGAAAAAGGGACCTGCACATAAAAACAGCAATTAGAAATAATATATAAGATTTTAAATTAAGCCTTACCATATCACCACTTTACAATATTGTCTCATATCTAAACAATATTGAAAATCACTTTTTTTGTAAAAATGGGTGTGACCGCCTACCGAGTTTTTAGTTTTAAACCTGTGCTTCTATAATATAAGCGACAAAGATTTTATTTACGGCTTGCAAACCTTAAAAATTTTCTCTTTTTACAAATTTTGTACATAATTTAAAAAATTTGTATTTTGCACCATAGAGCCAATCCAACCGATACCGAAAATGTGAGCGTGGTTATCATTTGCAAAAATGGATATATCTATTTTTGTCTAAGCCGTCGGGTTAACTAACGGAGGGACAGGCGGGCTGCTGCGTATACAAAGCAGAGAGGGCGTGAAACCCATTTCGCTCATTTTCACAGGAAAGAATAGCCGTCATAAGATACTCTCACCAAATTTTACTAGAACATTTGACATTGATTTCATTAAAACTATAATAATAAAAGCAGTATCGCCCGGCCATATTTGGGCTTGAAATGTTCAACGGCTTGCAAAAGTTTAAAGTTATAATACATGTGAGCGGTGCCACGACCCTTTCACAAAACGTTACTAAATTTGAATGTTGCGTTATCAAAGCAATCCTCGTTCCAAGTGTGATCTCTTTATCAGTATTTGCTTAGTGCCTTTTAGCATATTTTGGGGTTTTTCGAAATTTTCGAAATCGAAAAAGGAGATGTGGTTCTAGTAAAATTTCGCTCATTTCCTTACAAATTTTCTTTCAAGCTCCGATAATTTCGTTTAATTTTGTATACTGCGTTATGAAATCAATTCAATCGCCAAGTGTCATCGCTTTATTTGTAATTGTGTGTGTTTTTCGATATCGAGAAAGTGGGCGTGATTTCAGGCAGATTTTTCACAAGTTCTGAAAAGCGCAATAAGCAGATAAGCTCGTTCGTTAGTGAGACCTCTCCATTTGCTCAAGTTACCATGATATTGAACGTACGTAAGGACTAAAAATAAATAAATGTAAGGCGCGATAACCTCCGAAGAGATCTAGGGCCGAGCTTCTCTTCCAATTTGCGTCGTGCTCCTATTGATTTTCCCTACAAATTGGCCGGACGGGACCTACATGTTTTATGCCGACTCCGAACGGCATCTGCAAGGGAGATGAGTTTTCACTGAGAGCTTTTCATGGCAGAAATACACCCGGAGCGCTTGCCAAACACTGCCGAGGGGCGACCCCGCTTAGAAAAATTTTCTTCTAATTGAAAAACCTTATTTCTAAAATTTTGATGTTGCTTTGCCCGGGGTGTGAACCCAGGGCATACGGTGTGATAGGCGGAGCACGCTACCATCACACCACGGTGGCCGCGTAAGGACTGCTGGTTATAAAAAGTGGGCATGGCTTCCAAACAAATTTCGCTCATTTCCCCATAAAACCGCTATCGTCATAAAAGAGAGACGGTGTCACGCCTTTTTTTCAAAAGTACCCGGGTCCACATATTGGCCTATATCTCGAGACCCAAATCACCAATAGGTATGAAAACTACCCCGTATCAAATTACTCATAAACAGCTTCCATTTGATAGCCATATTGTACAAAGACATCCCAGGGTTACCCAGGTGCACGTTTTCATCAACCGACCCTAGCCAGAACGGATTAAAAAGTATTCTATGTCCGTCTTTTAGTTCTAAGCTACCTCTCCACCAATTTTTTGAAATTTTCGATATCGAAAAAGTGGACGTGATTAAAATACGATTTCGCTCGTATACAATAACACTATGTTTTGTGTCCTGGTGTGTCAGAGTAACAAATTTGGTAACTATACTTGATTTTGTAACGGGCGGACTGGACGGATAGACTAAATTTATAGCGGCCTGAGTACAAATACAGCTGGGTATAAAAACAACAATTACAGCGCATACATTCTCGCTAACAAACAAGCAATTTTCCACTAGACAACTTTCATATATATCGTGTGGCAATATGCGACGTTACATGATTCAATGTTGAGCGTGCGTTCGAACGTCCGCCGCCTTCATAATATTTCCTCAGTGTGTTTACTAATTGCTGATAAGTGGGCGTGTCATGCACTTACATACTTATGTTATTTGTTACATTAACTACAACTTCACTACTCAATGAAATGCGTATGTGCACACATGTTGCCACATTAAAACGTCGCTGATTATGTTGTTGTTAGCACACCAGCGGTGGTGTCGATGATTCCATTTGCTCTCATTTGCCTCATAAACATTTGTGCCACAACTCAAAAGTCCTTTTTCGTGCTTTGTTTGCACTTCTCCTGTTATAATCTCATAATAGACTTGCCATGCCGACCATTTGTTGTTGTAGCTTTGTAAGTTTGCTTTGCCATGTTTACTTTAGTTACTAGAGTGGAAATGTAAATATGCGGTGCTAGAAGTAGATTTTCCATTTATAGTACAAGCGGATTAAATATTGTTTGGTTGGCCGCTTTATGACACTTAAGTATTATACACATACTATGTATGTATGTTTGTAGTTAGCTAATGATGTACCCAATGTTTACGCTATTAATTAACTGAAAATTGGAAAAGTGTGTCTAATTTGTGGTAAAGATATTGAGGTCAACAGATTTGGATAATATCTGTCAAAACGAGAAAGGGATAACGTTTTTACCAATTATGATATTATTGTTGTTTTAGCAACAGATAACTTTTCGAAAATTTTGGATAAGGTTCACGTTGTGACAAACTTATGGCCGTCTTCGAGCCCTTAGGTCCTTTAACTCGGTGGGAGATTCCCCCACCTAAGTGAGAGAGCGATAGGCGTGAGTGAAATCTAGTGGCGCTTCTACGGTAATACGCTAACACGCACCTAAGCCAATAAGACAAAATGTTTTGAGGCGAATACGCTACAAGTACGTTCCTACACTAGTACGTATCAGAGCTACCATTCTTTTACGCTTGGACACTTAATCTATTATGAGCTTTTCTATGTACATGTAGGGTGACCAGGTATTCGGGAAATCCGGGACATGTCGAATGTTTTCATTACTAAATTCGCAATTGACGGAAGAAAGGAATCGTTTCGATGTGGAAAACATGACGTATATTACGATCGTGCAATTTAATTTTGCAAACTTGACATGTCATAATTTTCGACATTTGTCAGACCCTATGAGTGTTAAACTTCTAAAACAAATTGATAGTTCACAGAAATCTGGACTGAGTCACAAAAAGGGGACAAAGATTCAATTGAAATTTAAATTTGATTTGCTTTGAAGCTATGTATCATATGTATGTTTCTCATGACTATAGGATAATGAAAGATGTCTTCACTGAATATTGTCTGAAATATAAAAATAATTCGCTGAACTGCGTTGTAAGCGCGAATCTCGAGAAGAACCTATTCAGCTATTTTTTTCTTATATTATTCCTTGAAGTACGAGGATGATTCTTACGCACAGAAAAATTCTTTCCAAGAAGTGGATCAGAGACCAATCCATTCCAACGATTTCTATTCACGGTTCAATTTGCCTGAAATTTAGTATTCACGCCTAGATTCGTATTCACGACACTTCGGGCTAGGGACCGATATATTCGAACAAGTTATATTCATAGTTCGATTTGCTTGAAATTTGGTATATAGTTAGCCCTTTGCCTAGCTTAGGAATTACGATTCTTTTTTTTTCGGGAAGTGGACCAGGACCGATCTATTCAAATAAAATCTATTAATCGCTTGATTTGCCTAAAATTGGTATATAGTTAGCCCTTTGCCTATATTAGTATTTACGAAACTTTTTTTCCAGGAAATGGTCTAGAAAGAACTAGAACTCGGTGGGGGTGAGGTAAGAGGTAAAAACTTCTTTAGAGCTATGCAGATAGACCAGGGTTAGTGAAGAACAACGTCTGCGGGGTCTGATTGTAACTTATAACGGAAAAGCTACATTAAATGCCGATAGTAACATGAATGTGGGAATCTTGAATTATTTTACTCTTATGCTTAAAAACAATCAAATTGCCCTTTACTGAATAAAATATAATGAAGAAACACAGATTTTTTCCAAGTAAAAACAAGAAATAATTTTCAGACATGCTTATCGTAAAATGCGATTAAAATCCATTGGCTGACCCCTCAAGCAAAGAGGGCGGGTACCAAATACCCGTGAAGTTCGCAACAAACAAATCCGGCATATTTGAGAACCCATAACTACAAGTTACTGTGTTATTATAGGCTTATTATGGATAGCAAAATAATTGTCGAGCTATCGGTTTGACATCAAAGATTCATCGGCTTCTTATTGATTTCTTATGGGCATGTTCTTGATTGGTTACGGGTGTATCATCGATTCAATATAGAATTTTTATCTGTACGTGTTTCCTAAAAAACATACGAGTCGTCGGTAACAAACCTATAATAGGCCGATGGCAAATTGATAACTTTTCTATTCATTTTTGATAAAAAATCGCTTTTTTTTCGATAGTCGATGACTTTTCGATAAGAAATCCGTAACTGTCGATTGTAAATGGGTAATACGCCGATAACTTTTAGATAGCAAATCGGCAATTTTTTTCAGCATATTGATAATTTTTTGATAATTAATTAATGGTAAATCGATGACTCTCCGATAACAGATCCATCACTTTTTGATGGAAAATCGATAATATGCCGACAAAAAAGTGGTAGCACTCCGATAACTTTGCGGTAAAAATCCGATACTTTTTTGATCATATATCGATAGCTTAACGATAAATAAATAAGAAAAAAATAAATGTAAGGCGTGATGATCTCTGAAGAGATTTTAGGCCGAACTCCTCTTCCAATTTTGGTCATGCTCCATTTAATTTTCCTACAAATTGGCGGGACTGGACCTACTTGTTTTTAGCCCACTTCGAACGGCATCTGCAAGACAGATGAGTTTTCATTGAGAAACTTTTCAATGCAGAAATACACTCGGAGTGCTTGCCAAACACCGTTTAACAAAACTTTCTTCTATTTTGAAAAACTTGCTTCCAAAATTTTTAATCTTGCTTTGCCCGACGCGTGAACCCAGGATCTCCGGTGTGAAGACGGAGCACGCTACCGTCACACCACCGCGGCCACCAACGATAAATAGTCGTTAATAAATCGATGGCAAACTCATTTATAACCTTTGCTATCAATAGCAAATTTATAACACTTTGATAACAAATCGATAACTCATCGATAAAAATCCTTTAACGGTTCGAATACAAATTGAGGGGTAAGGGGTGGTTGCCTTGCTTTAATTTTCCCCGGGTGAAAATGTGTTTAAACATCAATAACTTGGCGCTATATTTCTAAGAGAAGATTAAGAACGTAGTGCTCATATTTATTTTTCATACAGGTTCGCTCCGCTAACGAGATCACCCCCCTTCAGTGGTTCAAGGATATTTCTGCCATGAAACCTTGTGAGTGAAAATTCCGGTTGGATTCCACATAAAACATATAATTCTCGTCCCGGCGATTTTGAAACAAAAATTTCTTTCAATTACTGTAACTTTTCATATATTTGAGAACATCAAAATCCTACTCCCATGTGTGTGTGTGTGTAACCCGAGGTAGTAATCATTCCCCCACCGATGTGAGTGTGTCAAATTAAAATCGAGCACATAGTTGCAATCAGGTTTGATTTAAAAAAACTTCCACTTGGGAGAACTTGAGAGCAGCAGCAATTCACAGAAACTCAAAGACAATCAAAAATTTAACAGCAAACCCAATCGACCAGGAAAAATTGCACCAAATGACTTTGTTATTTTAAAGGCTATGTATGCGTAAGTAAGTGCCCAGCATAAAAAAGGAACAGTGAGAAAGTGTAATGAAACGCTTCTACGAAGCCTCAAAATATGCACGCTTTACAAGGTTTTTTTTTTTTTTTGGTATTTAACGAGTCCGAAAGATGTGGACCGCGGCTTAACGAACAACCCATATGGCCAGTGTACGTACAATCGTTGACGAGAGTCTCCCTACGATGCCCACCCTGCGGCAGTACGCGGCAAAGTAGGCGTTTCTCCACATTAAGCTCCCGGGAAAGTTTCCTCCCAAAAAAAGTTCCCATATTTGAAGCCATTTCAATAAGTACCAGCGGTACTTGCCCAACCGGCAGAATCCTGAAATCGGAAACATTATATCTTGTTCTAAAAACAAATCTTCTCATATGACAACTTTATCTAACAAATTTCGAAGAGATGGGCTTAACAATTTTTCTTCCGGGTGCATTTGTGAATACCTACAACTATTTATATGAAGCTGTGTTAGTGAATGAATTCTCGTGTGCGTATGTTGGCACATTTGTGTCTATGCATGCTAGCTAGGCGTATTTGTGTTTGTGCACCGCAATCAAGAAGCAATCGACACCAGAACAATAAGTGCGTCGTCAGCAGCGACGTCAACAAAGGCAATATGAAGGCATAATCCAGAAGCTGCACAAAAACAAACAACATACGCCAAAGCTAAGTAAGAGCAGAGCAATTTAACAAGAAAATGGAAATTTATCGCCAGCAAGTCAACCAGACAAGCAGGCATTAAGCCACAACTGAATGCCGAACAGATTGAATGATGTAAAGGAGGAGAGCGAGGGAGGAACGAGATTGCAACGCATTGCTTTTTGCTATTCATTGCTTGCTTTGACTGTTCTCGGGTTTAATTCTTTAGCTAAATGCGCCGAAAACGCTTCGAATTGCTCCCACAAGTGCAGCAAGGCATGCATACAATAATACTAACACATTCACACATACATACAAAACACATACATATTATTGTTTTGCTGATATTGATCGAGCAGTGAAGACAAGAAAAAGCAATCAACATTGTTGAAGGCGGTGGGGTTGAGTGGGTGTGCGATGGACTGCAAGGGTGGCGGAGACTATAGCTGCCAATAAATATGTGGTACATATATGTGTGTAAGCCCTAATAGCAGTAAAAGATGCCAATTGACTTTGCGAAAATGGCAAATAGTCAAAGTGGTTAGCTAAGCTGAAAGGAAAGGCGGAATGAATGAGAAAAGCTAATACAGAGTAGTACGCAGTTTCAAGGTTTTTCTTTCACTGCTGTCTGATTTTGTCCAGATGGAAACAAAACCTTATCACAACTGCTATGTACGCTTCAACTTACAAGAATAACAAAAAGAAAAACTGTGATCTTCCCAACAAAAGCTCAATTGCGTCTGAATCGAATGTTCGGCGTTTGACTGCAAAAATGGAAATTGATTTTTGGGTGCTTCACGCAATTTTAGTCCAACTACTGCTGCAGTTTTTCTTTCTCTCACCTCCTCTTATTGAATTTTCTTTTGTCCTACATTTGGTCCCTCAATGCCGACGGAAATTTTTTTAAAGAAAGTAATTTTTCACTATAAACTCATCGGTGATGATTGAATTGGGCTTTGGCTTTGTATTTGCTGTACAGTTTTGTCTTCGATTTTGGCTATTGTTTTGGCATCAGACTTTGTTGTTAGTGTCGTTGGAAATTGATTGCGATTGAAGAAGTCAACCTTAGTTGAGCACTCATTTTCTTTAACAATTCTTTTTCTTTGCAGCAGCTGAGTTGGCAAAAAAAGTAAGATATCGAATATTTGAATAATTTGTTTAATATTTGCTCAACCAGTTTGAAGTGGTCGGTCAATAAAGCCCTCGCATTGACTGATTGTGTCCATAAACCAAGCTTTCGAATGGAAGGCTCATGGAAATCCAACTCTGGAAAATCTTTTGCTTTAAAGAGCATATTTAAAAGGTAAATGCTGGCAGAAAATTGAATAAAAACAAACCTGCCAAAACTTTCACTTACAACTGCTATAGAGTTCACAGAGGTCGGTGGGTTTTATTTTGCACACTTTGTCCATTGCCAACCATGGACGCTAGCGGTGAAGAGTTTGTTACGTCCTTGTGACGAAACACTTAGCTTGGACGTTCGGGGCTTTTCTCTGTCTCTGTTTCAAAAGACAAGGGTTGCTGGAAACACTGAAAAGGCCCAATCAGTTTGAAGTCTGATTCCACGACAGTTAGCGCAATTTGCCGTTGAATATCTCAGCAGGCAATGCATCTTCAGAGTGTGCGCTCGAGATCAACAGCCTTTCGCCGTTTTGTGGCATTTTGTAGTAAGTAACGCCAGCTATCCCTATTACGCCATAGCTGACGCCAATTTGGAGCACCTAGGGATGTCAAGTCTTCATCCACCTGCCTCCCCCAACTAAGAGGAGGTTTATCTTTTCTTCATAACGGCGGTGTCGACTGAAATACTTTCTTGGCCGGAGTGTCATAGTTAATTTGCAGAACATGACCTAGGTTAGGTTAGGATAAAGTGACGTTTTCCTTTGTCAAGGCGGAGACTCAGGTAGGCCATTGTGGCCCATTATGATACTACGAAGGAGCCCTTGTTTCTTTTCTGTAAAAAATGGTTCATACACCCGTGTAGCTAAATCAGCGCGTTTGCCTATTGTAGCGCTGAATGTAATTTATATTTGCAGATTCTAGCTCCGTAAAGCACCTAAAAGAGGGACATAGATAATGTTCTTCAATTTCTATATTCTCCTCCTCCCTGTAGCTACGGCCCATAAGACAGTGTGCTGTTAGAAGACCCACTAATGGACCAGAATTTCCTGGTAATCATATATGTTGGTTCCATGGCCCATCAAGCGTTGGCTTGTTTCGTGAGCTGGGAGCAGAGGTGATTATTTGCAAGCTGGTGCCTTTCCTTGCTTGATAATCAGCAGCGCAGTTATCCGAGACGATACTGTAGCCTGGAACCCATATTATGCTCAGGTTGCACTTATCGGCTAGCTTGTTAAGAGCTTCTCTACACTTTAACGCCATATATATTGTGACGAATATTAGTGACATTAAGTGATACTCACACCACTAGTTTGATGCTAAGCAAATGAAGCCACAACAACAACAAAGCAAGCAGTCGCTTGTATGCACATCAACAAATCAATCATTATGTCTTCCCATATTTCCATACAAGCAGCGGAGAGTAACGTACAAACACATGCATATATCTGAGATATTCCCAAAAGTATGCAATCATTTCTGCAAGTATCACCCACATATACACGCGCATGGGCTATGAGAGAAGCTATAAAGCGTGCATCTGTAGTTACAGCTGCGTAATTTTATAGCTGATAACTAACTAGTAAGTTCTGGAAATAGAAGCGCCTAGAAATATGTCAACGAGGAAACCGCACAGTATAAAAGCAGCAACAGTTGAGACACGACAATCAGTTTGATTAAAGCAAGCTTAAGCTTAAGCTTTCCAAGAGCCATATCGTCTTAGCCCGACACCGTTCATTATTCCGTGTACAACAGGACTGGTATAATGAACGACTTGTAAAAAGTGTGCTTTTTTCGTTGAGAGAGAACTGTTTTTTCAATTGCCTACCTAGTCCAAAGTAGCATTTATTTTTCTTAGACCATTTTCCTTAATAAGGTAAGCAGGAGGGTTGTTGTAAGGAAGACATTTTTTTTTGCTTTTAGGAAATTTTCCCACCGTGGTGTGATGGTAGCGTGCTCCGCCTGCCACACCGTATGCCCTGGGTTCGCACCCCGGGCAAAGCAACACCAAAATTTTAGAAATAAGATTTTTCAATTAAAAGCAAAATTTGTTACGCGGGGTCGCCCCTCGGCAGTGTTTGGCGAGCGCTCCGAGTGTATTTCTGCATGAAAAGCTCTCAGTAAAAAATTCATCTGCCTTGCAGATGCCGTTCGGAGTCGGCATAAACATGTAGGTCCTGTCCGGCCAATTTGCAGGGAAAATCAAGAGGACCACGACGCAAATTGGAAGAGAAGCTCGGCCTTAGACCTCTTCGGAGGTTATCGAGTCTTACATTAATTTTTTTTCTTGATGCACTAATTTCTATTGGAAAAACAAGTAAGGAAAGTCAAGTTCGGGTGTAACCGAACATTACATACTCAGTTGAGAGCTATGGTGGCAACATAAGGGAAAATAACCATGTAGGAAAATGAACCGAGGGAAACCGTGGAATGTGTTTGTATGACATGTGTATCAAATGAAAGACATTAAAGAGTATTTTATGAGGGAGTGGGCCATAGTTCTATAGGTGGACGCCATTTAGGGATATCGCCATAAAGGTGGATCAGGGTTGACTCTAGAATTTGTTTGTACAATATGGGTATCAAACGAATGGTGTTAATGAGTATTTTAAAAGGGAGTAATCCTTAGTTCCATAGGTGGACGCCGTTTCGAGATATCGCCATAAAGGTGGACCAGGGGTGACCCTAGAATTTGTTTGTAAAATATGGGTATCAAAAGAAAGGTGTTAATGAGTATTTTAAAAGGGAGTAATCCTTAGTTCCATAGGTGGACGCCGTTTCGAGATATCGCCATAAAGGTGGACCAGGGGTGACCCTAGAATTTGTTTGTACAATATGGGTATCAAAAGGAAGGTGTTAATGAGTATTTTAAAAGGGAGTAATCCTTAGTTCCATAGGTGGACGCCGTTTCGAGATATCGCCATAAAGGTGGACCAGGGGTGACCCTAGAATTTGTTTGTAAAATATGGGTATCAAAAGAAAGGTGTTAATGAGTATTTTAAAAGGGAGTAATCCTTAGTTCCATAGGTGGACGCCGTTTCGAGATATCGCCATAAAGGTGGACCAGGGGTGACTCTAGAATGTGTTTGTACGATATGGGTATCAAATTAAAGGTATTAATTAGGGTTTTAAAAGGGAGTGGTGGTTGTTGTATAGGTGGTCGCATTTTCGAGATATCGCCATAAAGGTGGACCAGGGGTGACTCTAGAATGTGTTTGTACGATATGGGTATCAAATTAAAGGTATTAATTAGGGTTTTAAAAGGGAGTGGTGGTTGTTGTATAGGTGGTCGCATTTTCGAGATATCGCCATAAAGGTGGATCAGGGTTGACTCTAGAATTTGTTTGTACAATATGGGTATCAAACGAATGGTGTTAATGAGTATTTTAAAAGGGAGTAATCCTTAGTTCCATAGGTGGACGCCGTTTCGAGATATCGCCATAAAGGTGGACCAGGGGTGACCCTAGAATTTGTTTGTAAAATATGGGTATCAAAAGAAAGGTGTTAATGAGTATTTTAAAAGGGAGTAATCCTTAGTTCCATAGGTGGACGCCGTTTCGAGATATCGCCATAAAGGTGGACCAGGGGTGACCCTAGAATTTGTTTGTACAATATGGGTATCAAAAGGAAGGTGTTAATGAGTATTTTAAAAGGGAGTAATCCTTAGTTCCATAGGTGGACGCCGTTTCGAGATATCGCCATAAAGGTGGACCAGGGGTGACCCTAGAATTTGTTTGTAAAATATGGGTATCAAAAGAAAGGTGTTAATGAGTATTTTAAAAGGGAGTAATCCTTAGTTCCATAGGTGGACGCCGTTTCGAGATATCGCCATAAAGGTGGACCAGGGGTGACTCTAGAATGTGTTTGTACGATATGGGTATCAAATTAAAGGTATTAATTAGGGTTTTAAAAGGGAGTGGTGGTTGTTGTATAGGTGGTCGCATTTTCGAGATATCGCCATAAAGGTGGACCAGGGGTGACTCTAGAATGTGTTTGTACGATATGGGTATCAAATTAAAGGTATTAATTAGGGTTTTAAAAGGGAGTGGTGGTTGTTGTATAGGTGGTCGCATTTTCGAGATATCGCCATAAAGGTGGACCAGGGGTGACCCTAGAATTTGTTTGCACAATATGGGTACCAAAAGAAAGGTGTTAATGAGTATTTGAAAAGGGAGTAATCCTTAGTTCCATAGGTGGACGCCGTTTCGAGATATCGCCATAAAGGTGGAGCAGAGGTGACCCTAGAATTTGTTTGTACAATATGCGTATCAGAAGAAAGGAGCTAATGAGTATTTTAAAAGGGAGTAATCCTTAGTTCCATAGGTGGACGCCGTTTCGAGATACCGCCATAAAGGTGGACCAGGGGTGCCTCTAGAATTCGTTTGTGCAATATGAGTATCAAAAAAAAGGTGTTAATGAGTATTTTAAAAGGGAGTAATCCTTAGTTCCATAGGTGGACGCCGTTTCGAGATATCGCCATAAAGGTGGACCAGGGGTGACCCTAGAATTTGTTTGTACAATACGGGCATCAAACGAAAGGTGCTAATGAGTATTTTAAAAGGGAGAGGGCCTTAGTTCTATAGGTGTTCGCCTTTTCGAGATATCGCCATAAAGGTGGACCAGGGGTGACTCTAGACTTTGTTTGTACGATATGGGCATCAAACGAAAGGTGTTAATGAGTATTTTAAAAGGGAGGGGCCTTAGTTCTATAGGTATTCGCCTTTTCGAGATATCGCCATAAAGGTGGACCAGGGGTGACTCTAGAATTCGTTTGCGCAATATGGGTATCAAACGAAAGGTGTTAATGAGTATTTTAAAAGGGAGGGGGCCTTAGTTCTATAGGTGTTCGCCTTTTCGAGATATCGCCATAAAGGTGGACCAGGGGTAACCCTAGAATTTGTTTGTACAATATGTGCATCAAACGAAAGGTGTTAATGAGTATTTTAAAAGGGAGGGGGCCTTAGTTCTATAGGTATTCGCCTTTTCGAGATATCGCCATAAAGGTGGACCAGGGGTGACTCTAGACTTTGTTTGTACGATATGGGTATCAAATGAAAGGTGTTAATGAGTATTTTTAAAAGGGAGTGGGCCTTCGTTCTATAGGTGTTCGCCTTTTCGAGATATCGCCATAAAGGTGGAGCAGGGGTGACCCTAGAATTTGTTTGTACAATATGGGTATCAAAAGAAAGGTGCTAATGAGTATTTTAAAAGGGAGTAATCCTTAGTTCCATAGGTGGACGCCGTTTCGAGATATCGCCATAAAGGTGGAGCAGAGGTGACCCTAGAATTTGTTTGTACAATATGCGTATCAGAAGAAAGGAGCTAATGAGTATTTTAAAAGGGAGTAATCCTTAGTTCCATAGGTGGACGCCGTTTCGAGATACCGCCATAAAGGTGGACCAGGGGTGCCTCTAGAATTCGTTTGTGCAATATGGGTATCAAAAAAAAGGTGTTAATGAGTATTTTAAAAGGGAGTAATCCTTAGTTCCATAGGTGGACGCCGTTTCGAGATATCGCCATAAAGGTGGACCAGGGGTGACCCTAGAATTTGTTTGTACAATACGGGCATCAAACGAAAGGTGCTAATGAGTATTTTAAAAGGGAGAGGGCCTTAGTTCTATAGGTGTTCGCCTTTTCGAGATATCGCCATAAAGGTGGACCAGGGGTGACTCTAGACTTTGTTTGTACGATATGGGTATCAAATGAAAGGTGTTAATGAGTATTTTTAAAAGGGAGTGGGCCTTCGTTCTATAGGTGTTCGCCGTTTCGAGATACCGCCATAAAGGTGGACCAGGGGTGACTCTAGAATTCGTTTGTGCAATATGGGTATCAAACGAAAGGTGTTAATGAGTATTTTAAAAGGGAGGGGGCCTTAGTTCTATAGGTGTTCGCCTTTTCGAGATATCGCCATAAAGGTGTACCAGGGGTGACTCTAGAATGTGTTTGTACGATATGGGTATCAAATTAAAGGTATTAATGAGAGTTTTAAAAGGGAGTGGTGGTAGTTGTATATGTGAAGGCGTTTTCCAGATATCGACCAAAATGTGGACCAGGGTGACCCAGAATATCATCTGTTGGATACCGCTAATTTATTTATATATGTAATACCTGCCACGATTTTAAGGGTTTTTTATTTCGCCCTGCAGAAATTTTTCATTTTCTTCTACTTAATATGATAGGTGTCACAACCATTTTATAAAGTTTTTTCTAGTTATATTTCGCGTCAATAAACCAATCCAATTACCTCACCATGTTTCATCCCTTTTTTCGTATTTGGAATAGAATTATGGCATTTTTTTCATTTTTCGTAATTTTCGATATCGAAAAAGTGGGCATGGTCATATTCGGATTTCGTTCATTTTTCATACCAAGATAAAGTGAGTTCAAGTAAGTACGTGAACTAAGTTCATTAAACATATGTCGATTTTTGCTCAAGTTATCGTGTTAACGGCCATGCGGAAGGACAGACGAACGACTGTGTATAAAAACTGGGCGTGGCATCAACCGATTTCGCCCGTTTTCACAGAAAACAGTTAGCATCATAAAGTCTATGCCCCTAACAAATTTCAAAAGGATTGGTTAATTTTTGTTCGACTTATGGCGTTAAAAGTATCCTAGACAAATTAAATGAAAAAGGGCGGAGCCACGCCCATTTTGAAATTTTCTTTTATTTTTGTATTTTGTTGCACCATATCATTACTGGAGTTGAATGTTGACATAATTTACTTATATACTGTGAAGATATTAAATTTTTTGTTAAAATTTTACTTTAAAAAATTGTTTTTTTAAAGTGGGCGCGGTCCTTCTCCGATTTTGCTAATTTTTATTAGGCGTACATATAGTAATAGGAGTAACGTCCCTGCCAAATTTCATCATGATATCTTCAACGACTGACAAATTACAGCTTGCAAAACTTCTAAATTACCTTCTTTTAAAAGTGGGCGGTGCCACGCCCATTGTTCAATATTTTACTAGTTTTCTATTCTGCGTCATAAATTCAATTCATTTACCAAGTTTCGTCGCTTTATCTGTCTTTGGTAATGAATTATCGCACTTTTTCGGTTTTCGAAATTTTCGATATCGAAAAAGTGGGCGTGTTTATAGTCCGATATCGTTCATTTTAAATAGCGATCTGAGATGAGTGCTCAGGAACCTGCATACCAAATTTCATCAAGATACCTCAAAATTTGCTCAAGTTATCGTGTTAACGGACGGACGGACGGACGGACGGACATGGCTCAATCAAATTTTTTTTCGAACCTGATTATTTTGATATATGGAAGTCTATATCTATCTCGATTCCTTTATATATGTACAACCAACCGTTATCCAATCAAACTTAATATACTCTGTGAGCTCTGCTCAACTGAGTATAAAAACAAGTAGGGAAGGCTAAGTTCGGGTGCAACCGAACATTACATACTCAGTTGAGAGCTATGGAGACAAAATAAGGAAAATCACCATGTAGGAAAATGAACCTAGGGAACCCTGGAATGTGGTTGTATGACATGTGTATCAAATGGAAGGTATTAAGGAGTATTTTAAGAGAGAGTAGGCCATAGTTCTATGGATGGACGCCATTTAGGGATATCGCCATAAAGGTGGACCAGGGCTGACTCTAGAATTTGTTTGTACGATATGGGTATCAAACGAAAAGTGTTACTGAGCATTTTAAGAGGGAGTGGGCAATAGGTCTATAGGTGGACGCCTTTTCGAAATGTCGCCATTAGGGTGGGCCATGGGTGACTCTAGAATGTGTTTGTATGATATGGGTATCAAATGAAAGATGGTAATGAGTATTTTAAAAGGGAGTAATCCTTAGTTCTATAGGTGGACGCCTTTTCGAGATATCGCCATAAAGGTGGACCAAGGGTGACTCTAGAATGTTTGTACGATATGGGTATCAAACGAAAGGTGTTACTGAGCATTTTAAGAGGGAGTGGGCATTAGGTGTATAAGTGGACGCCTTTTCGAGATATCGTCATTAGGGTGGGCCAGGGGTGACTCTAGAATGTGTTTGTACGATATGGGTATCAAACGAAAGGTGTTACTGAGCATTTTAAGAGGGAGTGGGCATTAGGTCTATAGGTGAACGCCTTTTCGAGATATCGCCATTAGGGTGGGCCAGGGGTGACTCTAGAATGTGTTTGTACGATATGGGTATCAAATGAAAGGTGGTAATGAGTATTTTAAAAGGGAGTAATCCTTAGTTCTATATGTGGACGCCTTTTCGAGATATCGCCATAAAGGTGGACCAAGGGTGACTCTAGAATGTTTGTACGATATGGGTATCAAACGAAAGGTGTTACTGAGCATTTTAAGAGTGAGTGGGTATTAGGTCTATAGGTGGACGCCTTTTCGAGATATCGCCATTAGGGTGGGCCAGGGGTGACTCTAGAATGTGTTTGTACGATATGGGTATCAAATGAAAGGTGGTAATGAGTATTTTAAAAGGGAGTAATCCTTAGTTCTATATGTGGACGCCTTTTCGAGATATCGCCATAAAGGTGGAACAAGGGTGACTCTAGAATGTTTGTACGATATGGGTATCAAACGAAAGGTGTTACTGAGCATTTTAAGAGGGAGTGGGCATTAGGTCTATAGGTGGACGCCTTTTAGAGATATCGCCATTAGGGTGGGCCAGGGTGACTCTAGAATGTGTTTGTACGATATGGGTATTAAATGAAAGGTGGTAATGAGTATTTTAAAAGGGAGTAATCCTTAGTTCTATAGGTGGACGCCTTTTCGAGATATCGCCATAAAGGTGGACCAAGGGTGACTAGAATGTTTGTACGATATGGGTATCAAACGAAAGGTGTTACTGAGCATTTTAAGAGGGAGTGGGCATTAGGTCTATAGGTGGACGCCTTTTCGAGATATCGCCATTAGGGTGGGCCAGGGGTGACTCTAGAATGTTTGTACGATATGGGTATCAAACGAAATGTGTTACTGAGCATTTTAAGAGGGAGTGGGCATTAGGTCTATAGGTGGAGGCCTTTTCGAGACATCGCCAATAGGGTGGGCCAGGGGTGACTCTAGAATGTTTGTACGATATGGGTATCAAACGAAAGGTGTTACTGAGCATTTTAAGAGGGAGTGGACATTAGGTCTATAGGTGAACGCCTTTTCCAGATATCGCCATTAGGGTGGGCCAGAGGTGACTCTAGAATGTTTGTACGATATGGGTATCAAACGAAAGGTGTTACTGAGCATTTTAAGAGGGAGTGGGCATTAGGTCTATAGGTGAACGCCTTTTCGAGATATCGCCATTAGGGTGGGCCAGGGGTGACTCTAGAATGTGTTTGTACGATATGGATATCAAATTAAAGGTATTAATGAGGGTTTTAAAAGCGAGTGGCCCTTAGATGTATATGTGAAGGTGTTCTCGCGACATCGACCAAAATGTGGACCAGGTGATCTAGAAAATCATCTGTCGGGTTCTGCTAATTTATTTATATATGCAATACCACTAACAGTATTCCTGCCAAGATTCCAAGGGCTGTTAATTTCGCCTTGTAGAACTTTTTCATTTTCTTCTACTTAATATGGTAGGTGTCACACCCATTTTACAAAGTTTTTTCCAAAGTTATATTTTGCGTCAATAAACCAATCCAGTTACCATGTTTCATCCCTTTTTTCGTATTTGGTATAGAATTATGGCATTTTTTTCATTTTTCGTAATTTTCGATATCGATAAAGTGGGCGTGGTTATGGTCGGATTTCGGCCATTTTTTATACCAAGATAAAGTGAGTTCAGATAAGTAGGTGGGCTAAGTTTAGTAAAGATATATCATTGTTTGCTCAAGTTATTGTGTTAACGGCCGAGCGGAAGGACAGACGGTGGACTGTGTATAAAAACTGGGCGTGGCTTATACCGATTTCGCCCATTTTCACAGAGAACAGTTACCGTCATAGAGTCTATGTCCCTACCAAATTTGAGAAGGATTGGTAAAGTTTTGTTCGACTTATGGCATTAAAAGTATTCTAGACAAACTAAATGAAACTGGGCGGAGCCACGCCCATTTTGAAATTTTCTTTTATTTTTGTATTTTGTTGCATCATATCATTACAGGAGTTGAATTTTGACTTAATTTACTTATATACAGTAAAGATATTAAATTTTTTGTTAAAATTTGAATTAAAAAAAATTTTTTTTTAAAAAGTGGGCGCGTTCTTCATCCAATTTTGCTAATTTTTATATAGCACATATATAGTAATAGTAGTAGCGTTCCTGCCAAATTTCATCATGATATCTTCAACGACTGCCAAATTACAGCTTGCAAAACTTTTAAATTACCTTCTTGTAAAAGTGGGCGGTGCCACGCTCATTGTCCAAAATCTTACTAATTTTCTATTCTGTGTCATAACGTCAACCCATCTGCCAAGTTTCATCGCTTTAGCCGCCTTTGGCAATGAATTATCGCATTTTTTCGGTTTTTCGAAATTTTCGATATCGAAAAAGTGGGCGTGGTTATAGTCCGATATCGTTCATTTTAAATAGCGATCTGAGATGAGTGCCCAGGAATCTACATACCAAATTTCATCAAGATACCTCAAAATTTACTCAAGTTATCGTGTTAACGGACGGACGGACGGATGGACGGACGGACGGACGGACATGGCTCAATCAAATTTTTTTTCGATCCTGATTATTTTGATATATGGAAGTATATATCTATCTCGATTCCTTTATATATGTACAACCAACCGTTATCCAATCAAACTTAATATACTCTGTGAGCTCTGCTCAACTGAGTATAATAATTTTTTGAGAAAAAAAGCCTTTATTGGTACTAATTTTCTATTCAATTGTTTAAGGATATAATTTAAAGTATTTTTTGGTACGATACTCAATAAATCACAACAAAATAATTCTTGCTAAATATTTAAAACTCTTTTTTCTACGATATACTACAAATATTTTACTTTGCAATATTTAAGCCACTAAACAGAAAAAGTTGCTTAAATATCAAAATATGTGCACACGAAAATCATGAAAACCAAAATTGCCAAAGGAGATCGTACAATAAATTACACAAAATGCGTTTTACTGAATTTTGCCTATAAACAAAACTAAGTACACGCATACCATCACATACAGGAATACATGAAAGACTATTGGGCAAAAGCTTTGTTATTTGTAAATATGTACCCAGAAGTCAGAAGCCAAACCAAATCAGGAAGCAAACTAGTTTACAATTAAAATTTTTTGACTTAAGTCGAACTAATTCAATATAGATTAATCTGGTGTCCACTATATGTCTAAAGTGGATCCACGGAGCTCGAAAAACTCCAGTAGATTCACAATGAAAACTGAAAAAGAAGGAGGTATCAACGAAGTATCGGCGAGCTATAAATACAAATGATGAAGAAGGATCAAAACGAAAAATGGTGCTGGTGAAGATGAGAAAGAGCAATTATGAAAAATTCTTTAAGATTGGGTATTTCGTACCAGTATCTTCTAACAAATTCAGCAGTATATCGGCAAAAAAGCGGATATTTCACTCAAATATTTCAAATAATCTGTGATTTGTACCGCTATCGCTGCTAGATGTCTCAATCGCTATTTATTGCGACTTAGTAGCAACACTTCTATGGACAACGACAAGAGTAGGTCTTCATATCATTCGTGATATCCTACTCTTAGATCTGGGAAGATGCCGAACAGCGACAACTTCAGCCCTGCGTGCAAGAGAGTAATCCGGTTGGAGTACTAAAACCATAGGATAGCATGCCAAACAATTATAGTTTTCTTCCTCGAAGCATAGACCGCTGTACGACCGCAACAATTGTGGACAGCAACTTTTTTGAAAACAATCCCAGCAGTAGTGTTTGGGTGGAGTCGCATCGGTGCTACGCTGTTGACGGCAGCATAATTATTTACACCGACGCTTCTAAGTTAAACGGATGTGTTAGAGAAGAGGTCTATTCAAATGACTCCAACTCCAAACTCTTTTTCAGACTACCTGATCATTTTAGGGTCTTACAGACAGAAGTATCAGCTATCATGAAAGCTGCGGCTTGAATAGGAAAACACACTATGGACAAGAAAATCGTTATTTTAAGCGACAACCCATCGACAATGAAACCCCTTGGCTTAGCGTTAGTCGTCGATCTCTTCGGGAGATAGCCCACGTATAGCTAGCCCGGGTATCGGCAACAATGACATTGAAGTAAACTGTATCACAGACGAATTTGGTGGACAGGCACGACAAGGCCGATTCTGCAAGTCAAGCCAACGCTAGGTGGCTACGAACCTCATACTGTAGGGCATATAAGTAAACCTGCCCAAAATGGTATTTTAAGAAATCCCGTCACATTAACTCCACAAGTAGGAATGACATTTCCACACTTTCATGTGTACTAACGGGGCAATGCCTTATTGGTAGACCTGCAGAAATGCTAGTAGCGGCCTATCGTTGATGCTGTAGGAATTGTAAAGATGACGGAGAGGAGAAAGCGGCCGATCAGCTTTAGATAACCTGCACCAGGTCGTGTAATATGACATCAAGGACTTGGTATCCTTTAACAGGTCCACGAAATGGTTCGAAGAGTAGAGATAATGGTGTATTTTTTTTGGTATCACAATGGGCTTTCGGACACTGTGTGTACCTCCGCAGTAGCCATTTCTGCAAATTGTATAGTTGCATCCATTTCTTCGAAGCTGTCTCTAGTGATACAACCTTAAGTAGTGCTGGTAAACGAACTTAATGGTGGTACAGATGGTACGTACAACTCCATTACTGATTTATGGATATAACGCTTTTCGCTTCTCATTACGAATCTCCTGCTTTACTTATTGTTATATGGCAGGCCATGGCAGTGATAACTGTAAACATCTTGTAGGGAGTAGATAATTTAAGTAAGACTACCTAAAGGTTTTAGTGGTCAAACAAATCAATCTTTCTGCAGTAGGGCTGGTATCAGAAGATGATGGTACCTGTAAAGTATTGCATACATTGGTAAGATCTCCATATCATGTGGTAGTAACATATCAACTATGAAATATAAAAGGTTCCAAAAGTACCCACAGCGCACAGTTTTAAAACCTGCAATATTTTCTACTGTATTAAATTCTGAACCAGATGTTGCAATCAGGCAATGAAGCAATTTGGTATTAAATGAATATGTTTCTGGTAATGTGCAAAAGTTGTATATTCACATTCAGATTCTAAATTGACAATAGCAGCTACCACATTGGCCTCTAGAGAATATACAATTTCAATAAATATATTTTTGCATTAGTCTTCGTGCTAAACGGAAAATTGCTTTTGTACTTCGACTACTGCTCATCTCCTTCAAGTTACTACTTGTTATTGTTGTAGTCGGATTTATGTCGATCTATTTATACAAACCCTGTCGTATTGCAAGCAACTATTATTGAAGCCAATTATTTTGTGCTCTTTCCCTGTAAGAATTAGAGGATTCGCATATGGCTGAGGTGACCAAAATGTCTGAAAACTTTTATTTTTCAAAGTAGTGACAGTGTCTTCAAATTAATGATCCATTAGATCAGTTTAAGTTAATAGCCTCCTTGACCAAGAGATTACTCTAAAGGAATCTAGGAAGTTTGATAAAAAAAAACATCCATCTAAGAGACGACCTTTCTATGCAGACTGAGAATAAACGGAGTCTACTGGGAAATAAAGTTAAGATAAACCAACTAACCTAAGTTCGTAGAATCAATCGATGGGACAACCAACACAAAAATACTACAATAAAATGTTTTTAAAACAGGATCGCGTCTTTGCAGTGGTTTGGTAAGCCATATTTCTGCCCTGAAAAGTTTGTCAGTATAAAGTCATCTATCTGCCTTGCAGAACAAGAGCTCTTTCATTTCCTCGGAGGTATTTCGCGCAAAATTATTGCCAGCTAACTCAACATTTACTATAACATTAAAATATTGTTAATTTTGTTAAACTTATTCCTAAAGGGTGTTAGTTAAGCACTCGCCCTTATGGGTGGGTGGTTGTAAGTTGTTGTTGTATGTGTACGCTCAGACCCGGGACATCCGTTTGTTGGCAAAACATTATTAACCACCAGCCATTATCATTTCAACATTTTGCCTCACTCTCAAAGTCCATTAAGATGTAAAACGTACTTGGATTGGTTACAAGTGAAGCACAAATAAAATGTGAAACTTAATGAACGCAGAGTAAATCTACAATAGAGTGTGTCAATATACATAAAGTTAAAGTTTCAAGAAAGTCTTAACAGTTCTCTGGCCCTTCTAACCATATCCACGTTCAACGATTTATTTCAAGATAACGTTAGAACAAATATTGAATATATAAGCTCTTTAAAGATAATAATAAAAAAACTATGCAAAAACAAAAAAAAATAATTTTGACGAATTTTTAGGAAGTATTTGAAAATCACCTAATTTTTGTTAAGTTTTTTTTTTTTAAGTTTACAGTTTACAAACAGAAAAAGCTCACCACGTTTAAGTAATTTCCATAGTATAAGTTATACCTTAGGTTGCTCATATATGATACATGAGCGTATCGGACACGGTACAAAATAGCTAAAATGAATGATATATGATACATGGGACAGGGAACCTGTTAATGGTGTTTGTTCCTGATATTTATTCCGAAAATATTTAGCGCCATCAGGGCGAATTATTTATAACATTCTGCAAATTATTTAATACTCTGCGGCGCAGTGAAATTCAGTGATACATACATTAAAGTATATTTTGAATACATATGCACACTAAGGTAGTCCTTATAAATAAAATAAGCAATTTTTTCCAGATTCACCCCTTCAGCAGTAATACCTATATAAGTCAAAAATATTACATATACAAATGTTGAAAGTTTAAATTTCTCTATGGAGACTCAAAAAATTTAAATTAAATTTTTCGTTTTCGAGTAAACAAAAGAGATGATACTTTAGTTGGCGAAATCACGTGCACCTTTAACCGTTTCCATTGGGGTCTATAGTTTATATATGGCCTGAAATCAACAAACGACCCTAATGTGCGCAAATTCCGTTTTTCCCATTTTTAGTGATTCTTATACGATATGTAACGCTCTTCCTAATGGAACAAACCGCAGTTTTCTATCTTTCTTAGTTTAAATCGCATTTAAAGTAGAAGCTCTTTCACCAAATAGGATCGTTTGACGATCCCAGGTCACATATGTAATATTTTTGACCTAGGTATTACCATTTGAAGCAATGAGACTCAAAAAAATCGTTAATTTGATTTATAAGGAGCACCCTAATATACACATCCATACAAATGTCCAGAAGCGACTTGCTATTTCGTAGTGAAAGTGCAATCATTGAGTTTGTTCAGGTAAAGGGTGCTCAATGGAGAAAAAAAATGATAAATTAAGAGATTAGGGCAGTGATTGCGATGATTTGAAATTAAATGCGGGCTATCCGAAATGCTCCATATTTTTCTTTGAAAATTAGTAAAAAAAATTATGCAACACAGTAAAAGTTGTTAGTGCGCTTTGGAATGTGTCGCTCCGCATTCTAAAGACAAATTTTGCAAAACCCGAAGAAGAAATATTTTTATTTTAATCTTGTTAATACCGCTTAAGTTGTTTTTAATTGTAATTTAGTTACTTGATATCCGATTTTAAAATAGTATAATTCCGCTCACTGGTTTTTGCACTCTGTCGTGGTTTTTTCATTGTTTGGTAAAACGAGAAGTATTTTAAGGGGCTACAACTGGTTGAACAGAGAAAACTATATGGAAACGACGCCAAAGCTCAAGACGACATCTGAGTGGTGGTATGCTACCGGGCGATCAACGATTGTCAACAATTCCCGTTCGGATTACGTGTGGCCAAATATCTTTGTACCCGCTCCTAATAGACGCAATTGAGGGAATCGGTCATCCGAGTCGACGTTGTTTTGCAGTAAACCTAAATTTTACTTCGTATTTCAACAAAAATATTTCTAGGTGTGATTTTTTTCTAAGGTTTCTGACTCCTATCAATTTCATTGCAGATCCTCTACTTTCTCGAAAGAAGCTCTACCCATTTGGATGCAATTTTTTATAAATATGTATATTGTATAGCCATGGAAATTATGAAACAAAGTTGATTAACGCCCGACCTAGGCTCGGTCACTGGGTATCATAACATTTAATTTAATTTATTTAAAACAAGTAAGGAAGGCTAAGTTCGGGTGTAACTGAACATTAAATACTCAGCTGAGGGCTTTGGAGATAAAATAAGGGAAAATCGCCATGTAGGAAAATGAACCTAGGGTAACCCTGGAATGTGTTTGTATGACATGTGTATCAAATGGAAGGTATTAAAGAGTATTTTAAAAGGGAGTAGGCCATAGTTCTACAGGTGGACGCCCTTTCGAGATATCGCCATAAAGGTGGACCAGGGGTGACTCTAGAATGTGTTTGTACTATATGGGTATCAAATTAAAGGTATTAATGAGGGTTTTAAGAGGGAGTGGCCCTTAGTTGTATATGTGAAGGCGTTTTCGAGATAACGACCAAATGTGAACCAGGGTGACCCAGAACATTATCTGTCGGGTACCCCTAATTTATTTATATATGTAATACCTGCAAAGATTTCAAGGGTTTTTTATTTCGCCCTGCAGAACTTTTTCGTTTTCTTCTACTTGATATGGGAGGTGTCACACCCATTTTACAAAGGTTTTTCTAAAGGTATATTTTGCGTCAAAAAACTAATCCAATCACCATGTTTCATCCCTTTTTTCGTATTTGGTATAGAATTATGGCATTTTTTCCATTTTTCGATATCCAAAAAGTGGACGTGGGCATAGTCGGATTTTGCCCATTTTTAATACCAAGATAAAGTGAGTTTAGGTAAGTACGTGAACTAAGTTTAGTAAAGATATATCGATTTTTGCTCAAGTTATCGTGTTGAGGGCCGAGCGGAAGGACAGACGGTGGACTGTGTATAAAAACTGGGCGTGCCTTCAACCGATTTCGCCCATTTTCACAGAAAACAGTAATCGTCAGAGTCTATGCCCCTACCAAATTTCACGAGGAGTGGTAAATTTTTGTTCGACTTATGACATTAAAAGTATTCTAGACAAATTAAATGAAAATGGGCGGAGCTACGCCCACTTTGAAATTTTCTTTTATTTTTGTATTTTGTTGCACCATATCATTACTGGTGTTGAATGTTGAGATAAGTTACTTATATACTGTAAAGATATTCAATGTTTTGTTAAAATTTGACTTTGAAATTTTTTTTTAAATAGTGGGTGTGTTCGTCATCCGGTTTTGCTAATTTTTATTTAGCACACATATAGTAATAGGAGTAACGTTCCTGCCAAATTTCATCATTATATCTTCAGCGACTGCCAAATTACAGCTTGCAAAGCTTTTAAATTACCTTCTTTTAAAAGTGGGCGTGGCCCATTGTCCAAAATTTTACTTATTTTCTATTCTCATAAGGTCAAGCTACCAAGTTTCATCACTTTATCCGTCTTTGGTAATGAATTATCGCACTTTTTCGGTTTTTCGAAATTTTCGATATCGAAAAAGTGTTTAGTCCGATTTCGTACACTTTAAATGGCGATCTGAGATGATTGCCTAGGAACTTACATACATAGAGACTTCTGACTAACTCGAATAGTTTCTGCCATTACGGATTACCGTTACGCGAACAAAATTAATATACTCTGTGAGCACTGCTCAGCTGAGAATAAAAATTCCAAATTTAATTGTAAAAATCACGCAAAAAGCAAATGCGCTTCAAAAATCTCATCTTAAGGATAATGTAATTAAAAAAAGGTAAACAAGTTGTTTATTAAATGAAAAAGTCACATAAATAATTATTACACCTTAAATGAGCTCACATAAAGTAATTACACGCAGTTGTCATTAACGCATTATGCGCTCGAAGAGGTGAAGCAGTGGCATCATAAAACAAGTAACAGCAACAAAAGTTTACAAATAAAAACAGTAAAAACAACAAAAAACGATTTTAAACAAAAACAACTCTATAAAGCCGTAAAAACAATAACGAAACCAACAACAAAACAACCACCAACAATACAAAATGGAACGTAAAACATTAATAGAGAGCTAAAGATTTAATTACAAAAAACAACAAAAAAAAAAAAAACAAAAAAAAAACCAAACAAACCAGCACACAATTAAACCCGTTCTCTGCGATGGCAAAAAGGGTTATCCATCTCCAGCTTCTACTTCCAACATATTTAGCTACATTATTTGTGACTTGCGGCTAAAGCAGGTAATAAAATCATAAAAAGTGTCATCATTTTAATCCTAACAACACAAACTCCTCGCAGCTAACAACAAACGCCACGCCATGCCCTCGTTGTCCAACCCCGCTGCCCGTTTTACCGTTGAATGGTGCGGCGCTGCTGTTGTCTTATTCAGCCGTTTGTAGCAGGAGAAAATCCTGACGGATTTCGCATGTAATTACTTCAATTAAACCATCTGTGACAATTGCCGGAGTAGAACATGAAATTCAACTTTACTTTTAAAATTCCCAATTGAGTTTTGCGCTTTGTCGCAATGGAGAGTTGGAGTAACAACAAAAGCAGCTAGTACGTAGTATTGAGAATAAAGAACGCAAAAGTGCGATGAAAGTTAAGAAACAGCGCATATCGCACAGTGGAGCAGTCGCATGTTTAAAATGGACAAATTAAAATGCCAATTAAAAAAACAGTGATTGAAGATCAGTGGGAAAGGGAAAACCAGGTAGCTAAAATTCTTAGGAGAATATGAAAGGAACTGGAGAGACTAAGCTGAAAGAGAGAGAAGTAGTGATAACAGAGAGAGAGATAGGAAGATAGAGAGAAAAGCAAATAAATATACAGGCAGGGGAATATTTGATATTGGAAGAGCGGGAAGTGAAATGATGTCAAAATGTTGAGGAAGTTGTAATGATTACTAATCTTAGATTAGGGACGAGAAAAGAATGGTGAGGTAGAAGGAAGGGAATTAAGGTAAATAGATGTTGTAAAATGATAAAGACACTCCTGAAAGGTTTAGGGAGACTTATCGATGTTGATGTACATATATTGGAACGATTTCCGGCATCCCTTGGCGAATTTGGGTTAGGGACAAACCCAAAGCCATTATTAGTTCGTTCGATGATGGTCCTTTTCTGGATATTGATCCGGTGCGTTCCAGTAACAAGTACCATGAAAAATTGCACCATCTAGCCCTTCCCACCTCTTAATTCCATACTTTAACCTCGCCTGCTGAATATGATACATTTATATTTTAACAGGATTCCCCTAGCTTGGATGATGTTGACAATTGGGTTGGGGAAGCTGTGAAGCTATAAAGTTTGGGGTAAGCAATCCGCAACAATCGCAAGTACCTCCAAAATACAGAGCCATAACAAAATTAGCAATCCACTTGCTAACAGCACCCGGGGAAAGAACAAATGAAAACAACGTTGGTAAAAGCGCACAATAAATTGATAAGCACGCAGTCCCGGTTGAGTTGTCAGAAACCCTGGTATACCAGCAGCCAACGGTTTACCGCAGTTTCCTATTCCAGACAAATTTGCAGACAATAGCTTCCATGCAAAATGGGTAAGAATTTCTGTCAACCCAAAACGGGAGATGTTATTATAACCGTAGACCTGGCTTTTCTTCGATTTGGATTACCATGTTAAACTCTTACCTATCCAAACTCCATATTAGGCTAGAAAATGAATGTTGAGGAGAGACCAAGGTAATCTATCGCAGCGTATTTTGCCTGTAAAAGGGCCTACGGAAGGAGCTAGACACTGTCGCCGTATATCGTTAATGGTATTTGTGACGCAGGCATTTGATCGGTGCTAATATACAATGGCGCTCTAGTTTGGTGAAAGACGGTAGACAAAACAAGTGAGCAAACGAAGAAGGGAAAATGCAAATAAATACCATGAGCAGCGAGCAGCGCACTTCAGCAAAAGTTAAACTTCATCTTTCACTTGATGCCTCTTCGTGCATTGTTTCGGCATAAAACAGGCTCCTAGACTGAAAGAATACAGCATGTGGAGTTCAACCGACTACGGCTAACAACGGTATTAGATGAAATGGATAGAGTTATCCCCAATGATATATTGATAGCAGTGGGTTAGGCAGTGGTAGTGACGTTACAGTTCACACAGCCATATCGATGGGGCAGTCATCCATACCGATCTCCCACTCTTGTAGTGCCTTCCGCTTCACTGGTCCAAGACGGTACAGTTTCAGAGATCGATGTAGTGATATTTATTTGTCAATTTGCTTTAAGAAATTGGAATATAATTTGATAAAATTAGATATCGTCAAACCTCCATGGAATCCAAAAGACATATCGCCTTCTTTGGTTGAGTCTCTTGACACAGATATACTGAAGAGTATGATTTTCTTTTGAGACGTAGTGATATTTATTTCTCAGTTTGCTTTAAGGAATTGGAATATAATTTGGTAAAATTAGATATCGTCAAACCTCCACAGAATCCAAAATATACATCGACTTCTTTGTTTTAATCTCTTGACACAGATATACTGAAGAGTATGATTTTCCTTTGAGATGACAAGAAGAGTTTTCGAAATAGATGTAACCGAGATGGGCAGCTCTGTATGACTACTTGGCTATCTCCTGAGGAAAATCTAGCTGTACACTATTGGAAGAACGAACTTGACAAGAATATTGTGAAGTTTCGAGGTCCTTAACCTTTGAAAAATCAGTAACAGGAAGAGGAGTCCATTGCTGACTTTCTTTTCCGATGTCCATCACTTTCTTTGCCGATGTCTCATATTGCACTCTCATAGGTGCAATGTGCAGAGTGAGGGAAAGCGATGATTTGTTGAATGCAAATTAGAATGTAAATGGTTTGACAAATGTGCTCCGACGAAGTCGATGCCAATTACAATGAACCAATCCAAACTAACCTTTCAATAGAAAGGAAGGCTTGCTAAAACTGCTGCATGACCTCCTCGAGTCATATATTTTACATTCCTATCCCAGGTCCTTATAAAAAAACAATAGGGGGAGTTTGGCACAGTGTGCGTTGTATAAAATTTTTTATCGAAGTATGTCGCGAGTGAGAGAAATAGCCAGCGAAAAAAGGAAATGGAAGGAAGAAATTGTCAAAGGAACGGACAGAAACGGCATTTTGTTCAACGAAATCCCACTGTGCGCTCGCTTGGTATTTGGTGACATTAAAAACGAAAGAACGAAAAGGATATGCGAGGATTTCTTGTGCTGCACATAAGTTGTTGTTGCTGGTAACCAATGATGGCAAAGTAAGTAGAAAACAATGAATGAAGTAGTAAACAGAGGGCGCACAGTGTGGTTGTATAAAGGGAGGTAAGGAGGAAATTTGAAGAAAATATTGCAGTTAATAGGGTGACATTATGGCGCTTTATCACTTCAAAAGTCAACAATACGCAGAGCTGTCACGTTGCATGTCATGAAGCGCGTTGTTGTTGCTTTTAATTTTTGTGTGAGCGTAAGCGCGGTTACCGTCAAGTGGCCTTAATAGCGTTGTTGTTGTAAACAGATGCCAAGGTAAGCAAATCAGGAAACTGAAACTTTTGCTTCCTTCATGTTTGTCTACTTAACATTTATCTTTTTTTTTTAATACAAGTAAATAAGCAAATATGAAGAAGTTTTAAAATGCTAATGCGACAAGGAAACATCTTCAAGAGGGGAGCAAATGTAAAATATGTTCGTACCTTCTGTTGTGACAAGTTGAAATATTTTTGTGGTTTAGCAGTCATAAGAAAAGCATTAGGTAAATGAATCCCTCAGGATTTTGTCAATAAGTAGGCTGCTTAGCTGTGTTTATGAAGAAAATTGAGCCATTTAAATGAGTTTTGTTGTGGAATCATTACAGTACAGGTGTAATGATATTTTAAGTAGCAATAAATAAATAAATGTCATATAATCGTATTTGGAAAGAAAAAAGGAAATGGAAAGGCCTTAAGTGAGTTGAAAAATTTAAAATGAGAATTTATCTACTGCGAACTTTAATTTAAAGTATTTTAGGCTATACATATTTATCTTCAATAACTTTCTTATTTATGTATATATATGAATTTTTGAGAGAGTATTTTTCATTTAATTTTTAACTAGTTTTTGGTATCGTTGTTGCTGATATTAATGCTGTTATTCATTCTCCAACTGTCTTTGCAACAGTTCTTCTTTGTGCTAAGCCAACAAAGGCAGAAACTCTAGGAAACTTGCGGTTGCAACATGGTTCCACCATTGTGATTTCCGCTGAACATATAAAAGAGGTTCGCGTGCTTAAAGAAAGTACAGAATGTAAACGTAAGTGTAGTCACTAAACTGTAGCGTAATGTGGGAAGAATGTACGCGGCAGATTTAATATAAGCAATATCGGAAAGCAAATCATTAATGGAAATAACCGAGGGCAGATGAAGAAGTAGGTAATATTTAAAGGAGAAAAGGAAAAAAAAAACAAGTAAGGACGGGCTGTGCCGAAGACATCATACATTTCATGAATAGGGCTGAACAATAATCTTATCCTATTTGTAATCTCCAAATAATGCCATGTATAAGATAAGAAATATATAGCGAACAGATGTACATACCTAAACGATTTTAAGATAAATATAAAAAAATGGCAAAAAACCCCCTTATCTGAACGATCGGTTGTATGGGATATATATTATATATAGCTCCGATTGAAATGATTTTTACAAGAAATCTTCTATGATATATTAGAATATATTACACCAAGTTTCACGTTTTAGTATTGGAAATTAAGGCAGAAATTTACAAAAATCATTCTATGTGAACGATCGGTTGTATGGGATATATACTATATATAGCTCCGATCAAAGTGATTTTTTCGGAAAATATATATATTAAAATATATATCATCAAGTTTCACGTTTATACTTTCTAAATTAAGGGAGAAATGGCCAAAGATTTTTCTATCTGAACAATTGGTTGTGTGGGATATAACTATATATAGCTCCGATCAAAGTGATTTTTTTAGGATACCTTCTATGATATATTAGAATATACATATATCACCGAGTTTCACGTTTATACTTTCTAAATTCCGGCAGGAATGACTAAAATCGTCTTATCTGAACGATCGGTTGTATGGGAGATATAAGTTATAGTGGTCCGATCCTACCGGATCCGAAAAATGGCTAATATAATACAAAAATACATCCTTGTGCCAAATTTCATTGAGATATCTCAAAATTTGAGGGACTAGTTTGCGTTCAAACAGACAGACGGGCGGACAGAAGGACGGACGGACAAACGGACATGGCTATATCAACTCAGTTCGTCGCCCTGATCAATTCGGTATACTTAATGGTGAGTCTATCTTCTTTATTTCTCAACGTTACAAACATCGGACCTAAGTTGTACTAGTCCATGTTCTTAACTTTGTGCCTATCTTTCGAATTTTTTTTTTCAAAATTCAATTCAATTTCAATTTAAAAATTTTCTGTAGCTCATCAAATTATAATCTGTCAAGTTAAAACCAGTTAGACAATTACCCTGAATTTTTTTAACTGTTTTGGCCAAAATAAAAAATATAAAGCATATCTAAGAAATACTTCTCTTTAATGGAAAAAATGAAACATGCTACTAAAACATGTCAGTCCGTTAGCCACCTCAAAAGCCAAAGGCCCTAACAAACACAATTGCTCACTTCCGTCAACCGGAAACATAATCTGACACCAAATATTTCCGTTCCACAATTGCTTTCGCCTTTTAAACCAAAGTGCAAAGTATTCTTGTCACTCTGCGTGTCGAATATAAAAGGTTCCCTAACTCACGCTTACTTAATTACACGTGCGTGTGAAATATTTACATATTAATTATAACCATATAAAGTAAAAAATTGCCTAATGGGCTCACATTTTCATGGCGTTATTACTAATTACAAAATCCGAAAAGGTAAATACAGATAAGTTTTAATATATAATTTTTCAGTAATGGCGCTTCATACACCGACTTGTGAGGGGGAGGGGGGAGGGGGGGTGCGTAAAGAAATCAAAATATATTTAATAAAAAAAAAAACGTATTGAATCTTTAATAACTGCAAACCGTCATAGTATTGAAACTGAATAAACGGGTTCTGAAAGCGTTCTGGATGAAGATAATTCCAACTTACTGATATTAACTTACACAAACTATGCTTATGCTGTTTTGTTGTTTGATGCCTCCATGCAAATTATTTGCTTACCATTTCTTTTAATCCACTTGACCCATCCTTTTCTACAGGAATTTAATGTTTAACACTTCAATTAACTTTTGGCATTCGCATTAAAGTACGAGCGTATAGCGCATTGCATGATCACGTATATACATACATACGTAGGTCTGCTGGCATTCACGCTATCATGAAATGTTTTGCTGTCAGCTACAACGGATATAAAATTTTAACCACATCACCACATCATTAACTAGTTAGGGTCTTTTTTTACTTTTTGCAAGTTGTTAACACATTGCTAAATAGTTTACCGTACAAATATGATAATTTAAAGTATATAGTGACCACTTGTAAGTTCATAGTTTGGCAGCTAAGGACTTTGTATTATGGTAACAGAATTAGGGACGCATGTAAAATTCATTTTGCACAATGCTTTCGCTGTCATTACTTCAAAAAGTAAAAAATTCAGACTTATCTTCTTTTATTAAAGGAGAAATGAGGCACGTTACAGGAGGGTGTTCTTTCATCCTTGCTTTGGGTCTTGGTAACGAACGACTTGCTACAGGATCTTGAGGGTACGGTCTGCCAAGTAGTGGCTTATGCCGATGACCTGGCAATTCTTGTCAGAAGTAAATTTCTAAATAAACTGAGGAACGTATACAGGGTTGTCCGGGTTTAGTGACCAGGTAGTCCGAATCATGTGGATTAGCAAAACGTAGCTCGTTTTGTTTACACGGAGGTGCAAAATTTCTGTATTTTAGGGAGTACCGCTAGTACTACCTGAAAGGGATAAGTATCTTAGGATCATTCCTGATTGCAACTTGTCATGAAAGCTTAATGTGGAGGACAGTGCTCTGACGGTTTCTGTTGCTTGGTACTGCTATCGAGCGACAATTGGCAAACGTTGGGTGCTCTGAGGTTTAAGCCGTTTCACTTCTATGGTGTTCTGGTCTTGTGACACTAAAAGCAATGCTGAAACTGTACCCGGTTGTCGTCGTAGTCGTAGCAAGATTATAGCTCGTGAATTACGGGCACTCTTGCCATCTTTTCGATTTGGAGTTCATCCCATGCAGGACATATTACTGTGCACCGGCTTTCGCCCGTGTAGCCAGGAGGAATTGAGCTGGAGAACTAGAAAGAAGGAAAATAGGTGGATCCAGGCTGTACGGGAGGATTGGGCATGAATTATTCTGCCATTTAGCTACGTCGTAGCCAGAAATTTAGGCTGCCGGATCACTGCAACTTCCTTCAGGCGGATGTCGCCACTATATGGCTGACACCACCTATTTCTGCGGGTCGAAATATTTCCGGTCCTTTGTTGACTCCAAGCGCTCAAGAGTTTAAGAGAGCTCATCTGGGTTGAGAACGAGCACAGGGTTAAGGTATTGCTCTCATCAAACAAAGAACTGGTGTCAGTTATCCTGAATAGGGGAGCTTCACGTAACGTCCAAAATCGCCTAGGCGGTAATTTAATTATTGAAAAGGATCTGCTGATCGTTCTAGGAGGCGGGATGCAAATAATTTTTTAAAGTACTAAAGGGTTGGAATTTAAAAAATCGAGTTCGTTGTTAGCTGATCCAATTTAATTTCAATTCAATTCGGCCACCATCACCACAAATTTTGATTTACTTTTTTGTTCACAAAATATCATACATTAAAAAGCTGAAAAGAAAGATTAAAGAGCATTCAAAGTGATGCTAAAATTATTGAGCATGTGGGAGGAGTTCAGCTTTAGTAAAATGCAGGAAGACAAAAAAATGGCACAAACAATAACAACAACTGCTTAGAACAACAATTGAAAAGCATAATTACACTGTCACTCGGATTAAAATTGTTGTCGGAGTGTGAGACTGTGAGATTGCAAGTTGGTAAAATGATCATCAAAGGAAATATGCCAGCCACCCTCTCCCCTAGATACCTGATGAAATAATATAAATATGTAAACGTGTGTTTGTATGTGTGGATGTACTTTAGAGTGTACTGCAGAAGTATGCGAAAAAAATGCTGTGATCGTTCTTAAATTTTAGCGGCCGCCTTGGTGTGGTGGTAGCGTGTTTCGTCCAACCACAGCGAAGGTCCTGGCGAAGTAACATAAAAAGTAAAGAAATGCTTTTCTAATTAGAATAATGTAATTCAAAGTAGGGTCGCCCTCTTGGCGTTGGTTTGAAAATACCATTCAGAGTCGGCGTAAAGCATGCAGGTCCCATCCATCATATTTGTAGGAAAAATTAAAAGTAACATGATGCATGGAAGAGATGCTCGGTCTAAATTTGCTCCGAACTAATTCGTGCCAACTATTTATTAATCATCCTTCGCAAATCTTATTAAAGATGAGCATCGATTTTATCTGGTAGGTTATGTGAGAGTTCTCCATTTTTAAGATCTTTGGTTCGAGCAGGTTTTTTATAAAAAAAAAAGGTTTTCTTAAAACGCAATCGTTCCAAAGAACTGGGCGGTAAGTTTTATGAACGTACTTCGACCATCAAAAGCTTTCCAACAAAAAATGCTTTTGCCTTAGATAATACCGCGGTTGGTTTCTCCGAATACTTCTGGAAGCACCTTAATGTGCAATCAATATTTTGAAAAAAAAAAAGAAATAGAAATTCTGCTAAATATAAAAGTAGCAGAGAATATTCAACAAGCACACTACATTTCACATTATGAATAGAGATGCATTGAGCGGCGCCAATCGAAGCACAAGAGACTTAAAAAGGGGAACAAATCAGGGAAATAAAGATGCAAGGAAAACAAAACAAAAAAATGAATCATAAATTTCAACGCAAAAAACAATGCCATTATATAGCACGCAGAGTGGAGGAAGTATCTATGAACAAGTACGATTAGAAGAAAACATTTTCGCATTCAAGCAGAAAGTGCCAGAGTATATGGCTTGGGATGGATATATCTGACTTGAGATTGATGTGAATAGTCCCAGTAAAACATGCACCTTGTGTTTCTTCGCTTTTGCACATTTCATGAATGAATGAACAACGGTGTATTAAAATGTGTGAATTAGTAGACGCACGGATGTATTGAAGACTCGACTAAATGATTGAATGTTTAGTTGCCTTTCGGCGAGTATAGCAACTTTGGATGGATGGATGATGAAATGAGTGTAGAAATCACCACCAAAGTGAACGAACGCATCAGCAAACACAAAGTCAACAAATGATTACTTTTTTGCATATGAATGCACAAAGAAATGTGGGAGTTGAGGGGCAGGTCGGCAATGGATGTAGAAGGATGGAAAGCGAATTCACAAAGAAAAAAAGGATTATCCAAATATATTTTGATTGTACTTATGTATTTAAGAGTGGATCCACTAGATGTACTGCGCGAACCATGGTTTGTCGGGTAACCCGATATCAGATACCCAGCCTTGAACATACATTACACAGCGCTTGATCTGTCAGAGAGTTAATAGCTACTTTTTAGGTTGACTGAAACGTCATCAAAATAAGCCTTGAGTTTGTCTGCATGTTTTTGTTGTTCACTGGTGCCGCATCGTACCGCCTAAACAGTTGGTCATTAAGGCAGCAGCCAAAGTTGTGGTAATGGAGGGATGACACAATGTCAACAGCCATAATTTCAATTCGCCTTATGACCACTTCAAATGGCACAAAGTCAATTGAAGATTTGGCTATATGAAATATAAAAGTAGAAGAGAATCAAACTTCAAATATATACAATGTCAACGACAATCCCGTTTTCCGAAATGGTCATAAAGTCAATTCTTTTTTCTGAAGTAACCACAAGGTTAATTATATTGTTTCGCGCATTCACGTATTAAAATACTAGCAACTGTTGAATAACAGTTACGATTTAATGTTTATTTTTGTTCAGTGAAATGAAGAGAAACTCTTTTGCTCTCTCCTTTTCTTATCTTTAGGTAACATTCTACTGAAAAATTGGCTAAAAAACTGGCCAATGAGGTCCTTTCTGAGATAAGAAGAACTTTTTCAATTTAAAGTGCGATTCTTTACACCAAATTTTCGTCTGCAGTGCCACTTTTCCTAATTCTTGTCTTGTTAATGTGCAGAATAGGATTAATCGCTGGGCCAGTGAGAATTCCTTGAAATAAGAAGAACATAGTCCATTTAACGTCTAACGGATCCTGCAAAAGCTTTTTGCTTCTGTGCTGACATGGTTATGGTCTTGTTCCTGAAATGGTCATAACATCAAAGGGAAATATCTTAAATGAATAAAGTTAAATTAAGAAAAGTCTTAAAGTATATCGATCTTATGGATATTTGAAGTAGTCATAAGGACAATTCGTCTTATGGCAGTTTGAAGTGGTCATAAGGCCAATTCATCTTTTGGCCATTTTAAGTGGTAATAGCATCTCTTGACCTTTGCTTTAGCCTTTGAATTTATGTCACCCCAGCTGTGGGGATAATAAAGCTACAAGTAGTGTATAGAACGATGCGAGTACTGAGTGAGTAGTATCGATACTTTTCCAAACAAGACTCGAGTATTTTGTACTCGATGCCTTTTATCAATTACTGAGTAAAGTACCGTTACTTTACCTCGATACTTTTCCACGATACTTTACTGTGCCGATGGTCTAAAGGTTTAAGTTCAACAAATTACAGTTAATTAACACGATAAATTAGAAAAAATTTTACTCAAGATATCGTTGACGCTGGTCATCCAACTTTCACTCAAAACGCCTTTTTGAAAATGGTGTAATGGGAGAACTATTCGGCAAAGGGTGGTAAAAGAAAAGTATTTGTTTATTGTCCAGAATCACTAAAAAATTCTAAAATGAAAACCTGCTAGCTTTAATTTAATTATAAAAGGCTGCTTACTCCATAAATTTTGAATACACTTTAAAATGTAGAGTGTTGAGTGACGTTTCCATCAAATTTGGTTTTTTCATTAATTTTAAAAATTTGATAAAATTGCAAAAAACTAATGCAAAAAAAAAAATGCTATAAAATCATCTAAACTTTTTTGTAAGTTGAAATTTGATGGCCTTAATATTTATTGAAAAAAAGCGTAGGGAAAACAAGTAAGGAAGGCTAAGTTCGGGTGTAACCGAACATTACATATTCAGCTGCCAAATTACAGCTTGCAAAGCTTTTAAATTACCTTCTTTTAAAAGTGGGCGGTGTCCAAAATTTTACAAATTTTCTATTCTGCATCATAATATCATAAGGTCAACCCACCAACCAAGTTTCATCGCTTTATCCGTCGTTGGTAATGAATTATCGCACTTTTTCCGTTTTTTGAAATTTTCGATATCGAAAAAGTGAGCCTGGTTATATCCGATTTCGTTCATTTCAAATAGCGATCTGAGATGAGTGCTCAGGAACTTACATACCAAATTTCACTAACATACCTCAAAATTTCATCAAGTTATCTTGCTTACGGGCAGACGGACGGACGGACGGATATGGTTGAATGAATTTCTTTTTTCGCGCAGTACATTTTGATATAAGAAGTCTATAACTATCTCGATTAGTTTATGCCGTTACGGGGTACCGTTATTTGAACAAAATTAATATACTCTGTGAGCTCTGCTCTTTTGTACAGGAAGGGTGCATTTCCTGACAACATTTACAGTAACTAAGATTTTGGATATATCAAGTTTTCGAGTGGGAACACTTAACGTATCTGAGGGCACACAGCTGGGTATATAATGTTTGCTTTTGCCCGAACTTGAGCTTCCTTACTTGTATTCTGCTCAATTTAAAATAAATATACGATCTCGTTAACAAAAAAATACAAAGTTTCTTCTTTTTTCTTCTTCGCTTTTAGTAAACAACCCGAAGTACTCTCTTGGATCGAGTATACTCGATACCTTTTGCTGAGTATGAGTACTAGCGTCGATATTTTGGTCCGAGTATTTAAAATGAGTATCGGTATTGATACTTTTTTTTAAAACTTCTATCACTAGTAACAAGAAGACTACTTCGCAATGTAGTCTGTGTGAGGCCAAGAAGTCTGAAAAAGGATTGAATGTTGGAAAGACGAAAAGGCAAACTACTGGATCTCTGTCCTCGCTCGCGTTGCTTTTAAATATGCTCGACTGCGAGTATGCTATCTCATTTTTTTTTTTAATTTTTCAATTTATAACTTCTTGTATTCTGACGTTAATGTCCTTTGAATTTTGTTGTTAATGCAAGACAAGAAATTACTTTTCAAACGAATGACTGAATGTGAATAAAAAGTGATCAACGCCATAAAAAATATTACAAATAAAGTGGAAAGCAAAGATAGAGAAAATAATATTCCATATTTTCAATTGAATGAACAAAGGAAAAAACATAAACTTATGCTGATCACATGGAAAAGTTGATAGTGGAAGGAGGTGGCAAAGATTTGTTAACGTTTGTAGTATATGCCATGGACGTGCAAATGCAGCATTACTAAATAAGCTCATGCGTGACTAAATACTACATAATTTTCCCGATATCGTTTTTTAGTATTCCGTATTTCTTTAAGGTAAATACTGTTGCTAAAAGAACGTGCACACTTTAATTCATTGTTTCGCGAAGCGTATGTATGTATCGGATCATTGTGGATTAAACACTGTTAGATATTGCATAGACCACACTCTGGTTTTTCTAAAAGACGCATCACAGATAGGCCTAGAATGTTGAATGCGGCCATATGAAATCGTTCCCTAGATAGTATCTTAATGGTGCCTATCACCGAAATGTACCGGATATATATCCAGCAAAAGGCCATCAACATCATTAACACTCCCCAAACCCTTCTTGGTGTGTCATTATCGCTACAAAAACAATCGGAACGAACGGCAATGTCCCAAAAGGTTCAATTCTATTTTTGACCAACAAAAACACCGCAAAATTAATTCTTGTATATTCCTTTATATAAAGCGGATCAAATTCCTCCAACATTTTCACATTGCGTGAACCATTTCGCTAGACTCGGAGAAAGTATTATGTGATTTCAAATATTAGCTTTATTTCTTATACTCATTTAATTGGCGACTAACCGTCTTAACGGTTATGTCCGTCCAACAAGGCGCACCAGTCGCTTCTTCGCTCTGCCAACTGATGCAAATTCAAGGGAATTTAAATCGTTTTGCCCCTTGTCCTTTCGCTTAATCCGTTTACACCCGTCTGTCGCTTATAACAAAAGAAAATGGTCTGATCCAATGCCTACTAAATTTTTATAACCAAAAAAGTGTGTCAGGTTAGAACGTTCGTAACGTTGGAAATACCAATATATATCATAGATTAATAGATATGAAAAATTAATTCCCTTCCAATACGCTCCATGAAATGGCCCCGAAATACAGCTGATTGTTATACAAATATCATTTGACAAAAACAAAATTTTTAATCTCCGAAACACTCTAGAAAGTTGTCCAAGTTTATAGACCTTGAGGAATATAGTCTTTCTTCTAGGGCGGCCTCCCAATGAAAAGGATTTTCACGGATAACTTTTGAACCAGAAAAAAGACTTAGTTTCTGTCTTCTAGAGCTTAACTCTGGCATAAATACGCGTCTTTGATAGCCCACTCTGTATGAGTCCCATAACTTTCGGTATGAGTCAGAAACTAGCCATTACGGTGCAAAACATCCACACGTTTTTTTAAAGTGCTGAAATATGATTTGTTATAAAAAAAATAAATAAACAAAAATCCTTTCACGTGCTCTGTGAGCAAGGAGTTTCATATTTACTTATTCATCAATGATGTACACCCCCCTTATTTATTCCTTTCGTGAGTAAAATGGTATATAAGCTTTCGTACGATTTAGCAAAATTCGTCTGGCCGTCTATTTAAACGCGAACTTTGAAACATTTCTTGATGTCCTAGTGTATTTTTATGTTTCATCTATCTTTTGTCGGAAATGAGATATTCGGACTATAAACTATTGAAATTTATATCCCCCATATGACCCATTGCAAGGATAGGAGAAAGAACGAATGGCTAATTTTAAAAAATCTTGACTTGAAAAGGGGCAATATAACCCCCCTTTTCCACACCTCTTTGAAAAACAATTGACTTAACCATATTCACCATTATTTTATTAAACAATTATTAAAAAAAGTATCTTCATTTTAAAGAAGGCCATACATAATTCTAAAACATATATTCTTTGAGAACAGTTAGATTATTCAAGCAGTAATCAAGTTCCTAGGTACACATTCTCCTGCGCGAATGAAAGAATATGCTGTAAAAAAATTAATAAAAAATAAAAAATTAGTAGGTACATATATGAAAATTTTCAGAGCATTATACACTAGTCCCCTTATTCATAAAAAATTAAAATGGTTTATAAAGCTCTTATATTTGGAAATTTGAATCGAAAATTCATTTTAAAAAGCTTTATAAACTTTTGTATTTTTTATGAATAAGATGGAAGACTATGCTTGTCTCAATATTTCTTGAAGAAAAATGTACAAAAAATTCAAAATATTATTAAACCTTACTTTCTCCCGTAGTGCAGATGTGGGCATCCAAAGCGCAATTTGTCGGAAATGTCCGGTTATTTCCGTTATATTCAGCGCACACTGGTTTAAACTCCCTAGTACACTTGGTATTACACAATTTTTGGCAATCCGTTCTTTCAATTATGGTTAATTCTAAAAATAAAAGGAAAACAGTTTTAGAAGAAAACAGTAAGCAGCTGTAAAGCTAAAATCTAAAAATTCACCTTCTTCGAAGCGATTTCGTCGCTGACAATTCTCATTGAGCAGGTAACAAGCGTTGCGCCACACAAAACATTTCTTGCTATCTGTAGACCAGACAACATCTTCTACATCTGAACATCTAACTGCAAAATTACAAGGTTTGGGCCTCCCATATTTTTGAGCAGTAACGGCAATGATCAATGTTAGTGTGAGCCCCAGCGATGCGAACAAGTGTTTTGTAGTATAATGAGTCATTTTTTTTGTTTTAAATATTAAAATTTCTTTCACGCTTTACAATATTCACTTGATTGCTCAGTTGACTATATTAATTTCAGAATAAAATTGAATTGCCTACGTAGCGCCTTTTATTCAATTTTATGCAAATTGTTTTCTTTGTTGATTTAAATTTATCTTGTTTTTGCATTTAATTGTTTGTTTAAAGTACATCTATGTAAATGTGTACACACTTTATCGGCGGCGGCGGCGTAGGCTCTATTATATACCGGCGGCGGCGTGGGTGGCGCGCCGGCGTACGCCGGTGTTCTTACTTTAAGCTTGATTTTTCTATTTAAAAAAAATAATATTTAGGAAAAGTTTTTTTTCGTATGTATTTAAGGAAATCAACGTTTTGACCATTTCGGAAAGATACGATAGCTCCTTGCGGAGGGATTGTCCCTCGTTCGCTTACTCCAGAGGGGCTTCGAACCTAACCCCGGTCGTTGGAATTGGTACTGCTGCGTCTGCAGAAAAGAAATAGAGATACATAAAATAGTCGCAGTTGTGTCTGTATATATCGTGCAAAGCGTAGTTTCACCTAGGGTTAACTCCTAATAATGGTCGCGAACACAATTTCTTTACATCATTTGTGGCTCCTTGGCGGCCACGCACAAAGACGCCTTGCGGTTGCTATTAATAGTCTATTAATACTCATGACTATCTTGGTACAGGGCGCTTCCAGTTGTTTCGGCTGTTTTTAAGAGCTACAATTCCCAATCTGCGAACAGTAGCAATCCCGACCACCAGTCGCTACCACTCGTCTTGACCCTCACAACATATGCCAGCACAGAAGCTATAGGACTGCGACTTCGAACTCATACCTTCGTCGACGTCACTTTCCTAGAAGTTCTAGGTGTAGCACCGAAGACTTTCCAACAGATGCTTTTGTCGCGCTATGCTGCCGAGCTACACCAGAGAAACACCTTGAAACTTTAGGGAGTGACTATTCGGCCAAAGATGCCGCCCTCGAAATCATAAGCAGTCTAAGTGGATATCATTGCGTAATGAGTGAAAATCGTATAATCCTCGGCGCATCTACATAATTAAATTTTTTAAATGTAGACCAAAGTTTGCAGACGGTTGTGTTCACAAGATTGATTTCAATAGTCTTTGTTAATTCAAAACGATATTTTAGAATGAAAGTCCACCGATTTTAAGTTGAAAGATGTTAACTGATGTTTTCCGGCCTTATGATATAAGAGATCATTACACATGACCGCGTAGCTTCAGTTTTCAGACTAGTTCGACTGTTGACTACGTCTTGGGAAAGCTTTTGCTTCACCACTTTGAGGAGTGGTGGTGATATTAAACTTGGTGTGTGTAGGTGTGTAGGTGATATTTAAACTTGGTTGATAGGCTATAATCAATGTGATTCACTCCAATGGACTAGTTTTGGATAGGGCCACCAGCTTTAGGAAATCTCAAACCGTGAGACTTGGGTGTTGAAGGAGGAAGTGTTAAAATCAAAATTAACATTTCAGACGCTATTGTATAGTTTCGCAAATAGACATAAGATGTTTGAATGTAAGCCGAAGTGATTTTTCAAATCCTTCTCATACGTACATATATCTTCAAAAGTATAATGTGAGAATCATTTCAAAGGAGTGTTTATGCCCATAGAACCTACTAAACGATTTTGCATCACTGATATCTCTTATTATTGGGTCATTTTATTTGAATTCATTGTTCATTATTAATTTTTTGAAAAAAAAAAAAAAAAATATGCAAAGTGAGCATATAAATTTATTATATAACTTTTCTTTTAGTGTTTTGTTTTAATAACTTGATGAATTCGGTGATGCGAAATCTGTGTTAAGCTGGCATTGAAAGCGCCTGTTTTCTCAAGTAACTTTTGAACGGTTAGAAAGTATTAAATTTCGCAATTTTTATAACTGTAAGTGATGCGCATCCTTTGACACCCCTTTCGACAATATCGGACCAATTTTCGAGATGAACAATAAATGGCCTATATAGTCTTAAATGAGTAGAAAATTTAGTAGCGCGCCGGACGCTGCCGCCGCCGCGCCGATATTTTTGACATTCGGCGGCGGTATGAGAAAAACGTCCAAAATCGGCGGCGGCGGCGTTTATCGGCGGTATATATCTCTAGGACACACACATAAGACTTTTCATATTTCTAGTGAATTATTAAGTATTTAAAAAGGTATTTAAGAACGCATACAGGCAAAGTCAATTCGGTGATTTACCTTAAATGATTCATAATTATTATGATAAAAGTTATACTAGCCTTAGTTTTTACTGTAAATGCTTAAATTTTCTTGTACACCATATAATGCTATTTACAGGATTTCCTACACCACAAAAATCCGCTTTATTAAAAGAAAAAAACTTGCCATATTTCACGAATTTTATTTAATGTTTGTTATACCCAACTGTATTGATTTAGAGGGTAATATAACTTCAATCAGATAACGGTAATTTGTTATGGTATAAAGGAATAGAGTGCTGCTTTTATTAAAATTATCAGCGTCGAAAGGGATTTTTACTGAGCGTTGTCCATCCGTTCATCTATACGCTTTTCCGTCTGTACGTCCATTAACACGCTAACTTGAGCAAACATTTATACACGAGCTCATCTGGACCCAGAAAGAAACGACATGAAAATGAGCGAAATCGAACGATAATCACGCTAACTTTTGCGGTATCAAAATTTTCGAAAAATCGGAAGAATGCGTTATAATGCAATATGTAATTTCTAATAAAGTGATAAAGCTTGGAAATTTAGCAAATTTGTGATTAGTAATTTTGGGACCATCCGCTCTTAAAAGCAGAAAAAATATAAAACGAATTTTCAGAGACATTTACAAAACTGCATGCTCAAAAATATTCAGAAAACTCCAGCGAATAGTTTGAAATTCTTGTAAAATTTTTTCGTGTTTTCATGTTGTTTTTTTTTTTTTTAAAACCATAGTCTTCCTGATGATGACGCGCAAGCGTCGAGAACAAGCGAAGAGAAAAGTTAATACTCTTAGTTTTTTCTTTATGCCGAAATAGCTCCAACACAGCAAACAATTTCTCGAATTTTTTCGAAAAGATTTTCTAGAAAAATTGATTCAAGGCGATATTAAGATGGACAAGGTGGCAGCTGTTTCGATTATACCTTGTAAACCACTTCATAGACTTTTCCCCAGGGAGTGGGATTTGAACCCGAACTACTGCTATGTTCGATGCTTTGATAAACATTCTCGACCAAAGCCGCGTCATGTCGATATTCAACTTTATCTCAATTGCCTTATGCCCAATTGCATTATTCATGCTTCTGTATCAACATACTATTTTTCGAAGCTACAATACCTAACTGAATGTTAGTTTTTGTTATATTTGGTAATAACTTTTTTATTATACAGCCCTTTTGCTTAATGTATGGAACACTTTCTAAAGAAATGTTACTATGGTTACTAGGACAGGTTTACGAATTTCACTTCTTCATCAGCTAGCTTCTCGGGAGCTGAACATTGAATTCGAAAATGTCCATCGCCATTTGTAAACTTTGCAATTTGTCTCTAATATCAATAGCAAACAATTGTATAAAGCAATAAGAGCATGTCTCGCTAATTAAATACAGACATTTTTATCTTTAAATTGATATTTAACTATTTTACGAAAAATTGGTTTACAAAAATGTTTTGCATACCCGGCAGATATTTGTTATCGATTTCAACAAACCCTAACTAATAATTTAACTATTTTGCGGTATTCCAGAAAGCAGCTGACTTGGATTGTACTACAAAAAGTCAACTATTAATTGGTTGTAAATTTATGTAGCGTTGTCATGGCAAACCAATGGTGAGAGATTCTGCGTCAGAAAGCTTTATGTCACAAAATTTTAAAAATATGAGAAAAATATTATTTTTTCCCGCCGCATTTCATTTGAACTTTAAACTTTTCTTAAAAATTGCAAAAATATCTGATTTCATGCATCCAGAAAAAATAAATAGATAATAGTCAACTTATAGTTGACTTGTACCTAACTAATTTTACTGCTGGGTAGTTTCAGTTGTAAAATTCATATACATTTTTTCTTAAATCTAATATATGTATAAAATTCTTCTGTCACGGTTTTAGAGGCTGAACTGCTCCGAAACGGCTGAACCGGTTCTCATAAGATTTTGTGAGCATATTGGGTAGGTCTGAGAATCGGCCAACGTCTACCTTTTTTTTCGCTACGTGTCTACGGTCTTGAGATCAAAACGTGGGCCCGGGTACCCCTAGAATGTGTGTATACAATATGGATATCAAATGAAAGCTGTTGATGAGTGATATAGTACAAGATAATTTTCATACAACTGGGAGGATAGGGTCTCGAGATATAGCCCAAAACGTGGACCCGGGTACCCCTAGAATGTGTGTATACAATATGGATATCAAATGAAAGCTGTTGATGAGTGCTATAGTACAGGATAATTTTCATACAACTGGGAGGCTAGGGTCTCGATATATAGCCCAAAACGTGGACCCGGGTACCCCTAGAATCTGTTTATACAATATGGATCTCAAATGAAAGCTGTTGATGAGTGCTATAGTACAGGATAATTTTCATACAACTGGGAGGATAGGGTCTCGAGATATAGCCCAAAACATGGACCCGGGTATCCCTAGAATGTGTTTATACAATATGGATATCAAATGAAAGCTGTTGATGAGTGCTATAGTACAGGATAGTTTTCATACAACTGGGAGGCTAAGGTCTCTAGATATAGCCCAAAACGTGGACCCGGGTACCCCTAGAATGTGTTTATACAATATGGATCTCAAATGAAAGCTGTTGATGAGTGCTATAGTACAGGATAATTTTCATACAACTGGGAGGCTAGGGTCTCCAGATATAGCCCAAAACGTGGACCCGGATACCCCTAGAATGTGTTTATACAATATGTGTATCAAATGAAAGCTTTTGATGAGTGCTATAGTACAGGATAATTTTCATACAACTGGGAGGATAGGGTCTCGAGATATAGTCCAAAACGCGGACCTGAATACACCTAGAATATGTTTTTACATTATGGGTATCAAATTGAAGCTGTTGATGTATGCTTTAGTACAGAGTAAATTTTACACCGCTGGGTGACTACGGTCTCGAGATATAGGCCAAAACATGGACCCGGATACCGCTAGAATGTGTGTGTATTATGGATATCAAATGAAAGCTGTTGGTGAGAGCTCTAAAGTTCATTGTGATATTCGGTTTACCGCATCAACCTGGCAAAACTGATAAATATGCATGCGAAGCCGAAATAAAGACATGAATTAATAATACCCACATACTTAGTTGCATACGTCCTATTCGATTTGCCTGAAATTTCGTATATAAATTTGCCTATATTAGTATTTACGATCCTTTTTTCCGGGAATTATAATAGAGATGGACTGGGACTGGGATTAGGACTAGGACTAGGACTGAGACTGAGACTCGGAGTGGGACTGGGACTTAGACTCGGAATGGGACTGGGACAAAATACATACCACCCTCTGGGACTGGCAATAAGAGATGAAGAAGAAGGAGAAAAACTTGATAGAAGAGCAAAGAGAGAAGGATACTGAGAAAGAGATGGAATGGGACGAAGATGGAGATGAAGCGAAAAAGACGGAGGGAGTAGTGAATAAAGAGATTAGGAAAAAGTGTAGAGGGGTAGGGCAGAGTTAGACGGAAAAAGCTTATTAAAATGTATGCAGATAGGCCAAATTTAGGGCAGAACAACGTCTGCCGGGTCTGCTAGTTATTGATATAAAAACTAGAAGAGTCTAGTTGATGAATTTTGATAAAAAATCCACTGATATTTTCCTTTTGGCTGTTCTATAAAATTCACCAGCTGGGTATACATTCTTCGGTTTCACACGAACATAGACTTACTTACCCATTATAAATATTCACTTGCAAATATTTCAAATTGCATTTATGTAGATGCGTAAATTCATACTTTAGTAAAATACGGAAACTTATTCCGAGAAAAATAAATAATAAAAAAAATTAAATTGAATAAAAGGCGCTTTCAATTAAGAGTTATGCTTAAATTAATATAGTCGACTTGGCAATCAAGTGAACGTTGTCAAACGTGAAAAAGTTGATCAATATGGCTAATAACAACACTAAACACCTGTTCGCATGGTTGGGTCTAACGCTTGCATTGGTCGTTTCCGTTACGGCTTATAGACGACCGATGAGACCTTGTTCTCTAAAGTGTTCAAATGTTGAAGATGTTGTCTGGGCTACGGATGGCAAGAAATGTTTTGTGCGACGAAACGTCTGTCAATTACGTAAAGAAAATTGTTTGCATCAAAATCGGTGTCAAAATGGTAAATTTTAAAAGTTGCAATGTTGCATTTTTTCTAACTAATTTTTTTTCTCTTGTATTTATAGCATTGCGCGTGGTTGAAAAAAATGATTGTCAAAAATTATGTATATCTAAGTTTACCAAGGAATTTGATCCTGTTTGCGCTGAATATAATGGAAACAATCGTACATTTCAGAATGCCTACATACTTGATTTCTACATTTGTACTACTGGACAAAGTGAGTTTTTTTTATTTCTAAAGCTTATTTCTCAGTTTTCATGAGCAGTATTCTTTGGTTGTCACTTTTCCATTGCAAAATTGTTTGCTTTTCTTGAAAACTGGATACTAAGATTTTATTTTGAAAAGTTTTACATATCATTTGTTTGAATTCATTTTTTATTATTTCTAATTATACAGCTTATAATTTTATTCGCGAAGGCTTTTGTAAAAGTACGAATTTCAGCAGTTTTGGAAATATTTGAATGTCCGAAAAAAGAACAATTAAAGGCAGTTCATGTAGCACACATATTACATCTGCTAATACCTGTTATCTTGTGTGACCTAAATTTGACCTAATGGGTTCACTGGATTAAAAAGAAGACATTGACTTTTTTAGCAAAGAAAGAAGTTATCGATTCAATATTAATTTATTATTTTACATGTTTAATAAATTATAGAAAATCATTTTGTTCATATAAGACAATATTAGATTTGTGATCATATAAACCAAAACATCGTCAAGCCTAATCAGGGTCAAGGTGGTTTTAAAAAGTATATTTTAGTTTTAAAGTGTTCAGATGCAAAATATACGATGTTTTTGAAAAAAAAAAAAAATGTTAAAACAATGGGTTTATTTGTCCAAATATTAAAGAATTTCTATGGTTTTTTCCCAGTCCCATAGTTATTTTTCCAAGCTTTAAGATTATTTGAAAATTAATGCTAATGTGGAAGATGTTTTGAAAAATGTATGGATATTTTAAGATAGCAACTAGCAATAAGTGATTACCGAAAAAGATTTATGTTACAAAGAGCTGCATGAGATTTAGTTAGCCATTGGTCGCTTTGAGCATACACGAACCTGATTAGTTTTGAGTTATAACTTTCTGAATGTACCGTTTGGTATTTATTATCCACACAACGGTTGGAATTCCACGTCAAATTACTGAGCAGACATTTTTTCCGCTACATTCGCCCAATGCGTTTATTCGACTGTATGGCAGTTCCTGACATTTTAAAGTGTTGGCTATGAATGAAATGTTTTCTCTTTATATCGTGGTGAAGTGTAAATAATAGGAAGTAATCTTCCTTAAAATTTAATGATAACTATTTCATTTGGCAGTTGGCTCAACTTGCTGTTCATAAAACAAAGTTTCTATCACTCAACTGACGGAAATTTGTTTGCAACGTTTCATCAAATATTTAGTTCGCTGCAAGCGCCCATTGGCGATTTGATGAAGATAGTCCGACACCCTCTGTTTAGAATTGGGGATTTTCTAAATGTAATAAATACATGGTCTTTAAATTTTCTTGGTAAGCCTAGTTTTCTTACAATTTGGGATTAATGCAAACAATTTTGCGCATTTTGTATACGAGTCAGTACAAAATAATTATGACCTCATCGAAATTTCGAATCTCTTTAGGTTAGTTTAGTTAAAGATAAAGGGACGAACAGATTCACGTCCCTCACTTCCAAAAAAGAACTTGAAAAATAACCGCCTATCGAAAGTTTCGATTCTTTACTCCAAAGAACGGCTGACTTGAAAACTTTTATGTTGGTCCGTTGCATTACTAACAATGAAACTTGTTTCCAGTTATTTGGCGAATCGCTGCATGGCAACGGCAAAGCCACGAATAAGGCACACATGGATCTTGGTAATTTCCTCCTTGGTTTAGAATACGTTTCGACCAAGATATTTACGCCTCGTTCTCGCAAAAGCTGCACAGCTGAGCATAAAGTGAACCTGACAACACCTCGTTATTTTTATACTCAGCGTGCTTTGCACACAGAGTATATTAACTTTGATTGGATAACGGTTGGTTGTACAGGTATAAAGGAATTGAGATAGATATATACTTCCATATACTAAAATCATCAGTATCGAAACAAATTTGATTGAGCCATGTCCGCCCGTCCGTCCGTCTGTCCGTTAACATGATAACTTGAGTAAACTTTGAGGTATCTTGATGAAATTTGGTATGTAGGTTCCTGGGTACTCATATCAGATCGCTATTTAAAATGAACGAAACCGGAGTATAATCACGCCCACTTTTTCGATATCGAAAACTACGAAAAACCGAACAAGTGCTATAATTCATTACAAAGACGCACAAAGCGATGAAACTTGGTAGGTGGGTTGACCTTATGATGCAGATTAGACTATTAGTAAAATTTTGGACAATGAGCGTGGCATCACCCACTTTTAATAGAAGGTAATTGAAAAGTTTTGCAAGCTGTAATTTGGCAGTCGTTGAAGATATTATGATGAAATTTGGCAGGAACGCTACTCCTATTACTATATGTATGCCTAATAAAAACTAGCAAAATCGGATGACGAATTTAATACTTTTAATGCCATATGTCAAACAAAAATTTACTAATCCTTGTGAAATTTGTTAAGGGCATAGCTTCTACGACGATAACTGTTTTGTGTGAAAATGTGCGAAATTGGTTGAAGCCACACCCAGATTTTATACCCAGTCGACCGTCTGTCCTTCCGCTCGGCCGTTAACACGATAACTTGAGCAAAAATCGATATATCTTTACTAAACTCAGTTCACGTACTTATCTGAACTCACTTTATCTTGGTATTAAAAATGAGCGAAATTCGACTATGATCACGTCCACTTTTTCGATATTGAAAATTTCGAAAAATGAAAAAAATGCCATAATTCTATACCAAATACGAAAAAAGGGATGAAACATGGTGATTAGATTAGTTTTCTGACACAAAATATAAGTTTAGGAAAAACTTTGTAAAATGGGTGCGACACCTACCACATTAAATAGAAGGAAATGAAAAAGTTTTGCAGGGCGAAATCAAAAGCCCTTGGAATCATGGCAGGAATACTGTTCGTGTTATTATATATATATTATATATAAATAAATTAGCGATACCCGATAGATGATGTTCTGGGTTACCCTGGTCCACATTTTGGGCGAAATCTCGAAAACGCCTTCAATTTACAACTAAGGGCCACTCCATTTTAAAATAATCTTTAATACCTTTCATTTGATACCCATGTCATACAAACACATTCCAGGGTTACGCTATGTTCATTTTCCTACATGGTTATTTACCCTTATTTTGTCTTCAAGGCTTACCGCTGAGTATAACATTACACCAGAACTTAGCCTTCCTTACTTGTTTTTGTTCTATTTTTAATTTTTATTGGATTGTTATTGAAGTGCCAAAATTCGTTGTGATTGCTGGTGGGTTGTCTATTGTTGGTTGTGATGCTACTTTGCTGATATTAAAGTTAGCTATTATTGTTGTGGCGGCCACCGTGGTGTGATGGTAGCGTGCTCCGCCTACCACACCGTATGCCCTGGGTTCACACCCCGGGCAAAGCAACATCAAAAATTTTAGAAATAAGGTTTTTCAATTAGAAGACAATTTTTCTAAGCGAGGTCGCCCCTCGGCAGTGTTTGGCAAACGCTCCGAGTGTATTTCTGCCATGAAAAGCTCTCAGTGAAAACTCATCTGCCTTGCAGATGCCGTTCGGAGTCGGCATAAAACATGTAAGTCCCATCCGGCCAATTTGTAGGGAAAATCAAGAGGAGCACGACGCAAATTGGAAGAGAAGCTCGGCCTTAGATCTCTTCGGAGGTTATCGCGCCTTACATTTATTTATTTATTATTGTTGTTGTTTTGATTGTTTGATGATTGCTGTGTGTAATCGTTTGTCCTGTCGCGTTTTCGCAATTTACCGTCTGTTCGTATTTTCACGATATTTGCTGTTTTCTATTTTAGTATACGACTTTTGACGCAGGCAATTAATATAGAGCAGTGATTTCTGTACCTTCATGTTTGTGTGGATAGGTTTTTGGATAATCAATCAATTTTTTTAAGCTCTCCCATCTCAATGAAGCGCTTTTGCTCTATTATAAATTTGTATAGCTCTACTCAAGAAATCGCAGAAAACTTTTGAAAGCCGGCATGTAATTGAATCTATTGAAGGTTCACATATGAAATTTAGAGCAAAACACTGGTATATGAATTTTCATGCTTCATACCGACGATTGAGTGGAATCATGCTATCTAGGAGGCGGATTCAAAAACACTCAATCATGAAATTCCTTTAATGATTGCCTAATTTCAGAATTTCGAGATAATGATTTTGAAACTGCAATCATGATAGATTGAGTTGTAGATTGAATCATGGCGGAACTATACAAGGTGGCAGCACGGTGACTGCTGATTTGTACTTTTTAATATGATTTGATACACCAACTTCCGGCGGAATACGATTTTGACATTAGTCCATCGGTTTACAAAAACAAAGTACATGGAACTTTTATTTATATTTATAGGGAAGTCACTATGCCGCCACCTTGTATGGTTCCGCTATGGATTGAGTTAAAAGCATTTTGACATTTTTTGTAAGCGTTATCAGCAATCTTATTTTAGCAAAGTATTGAAAAAACGTTAGGGTACATTTCTTAGGACATAGAGTATAACTGCGGTAAGGCATGCCTGTCGTAGGAGGTGACTAAAATGAAGTAATCAATCTCCCTTTTCTATTTTCGACCTCATCCACATTTTAAAGGACTATAATTTAAGGGCATGCACCTGGAATTATTGGACTTTTTAAGGGAAGTGACGCTGCTTTATCTGTTCGTGATGACAAAGACTGACTTTATCGCTATAAATAAAATACGACGGATAGGACAATGCAGGAGTAAAAAAGGTCACCTCTATCACAGTGGTAACGATGGCTTTTTGATTTTGCTGTCAAGTAATAAAGCTTATGGTTGTGAACCAGCGTGTCGCCCGATGCGTTCGAAGAGAAACAGTTTTCAATATAATACTTTCTTTGCACCGATGCACCAATAGATGATGCTACGAAGCGGAGGAGGACTATTTCTAAGAGAAACCTGACCATCATAGGATGACTGCCCTTGCGGGATCCAGTAGGTTGGGTAGCTCAAACCTTTCAAGGTTCAGGGGGTTGCCAGTACAATTTATATCTTCTTCAACACAATTTTCAACCACTTCTACCCTTGGCGAATCTTGCTTATTTAGCTGACGAGGTACAAATATCGATACTCAAGGAAAGTTTGGCGACGATAAGCTGCTCACAAAACAGAAAAGAAAAAAATAAATGTAAGGCGCGATAACCTCCGAAGAGATCTAAGGCCGAGCTTCTCTTCCAATTTGCGTCGTGCTCCTCTTGATTTTCCCTACAAATTGGCCGGGCGGGACCTACATGTTTTATGCCGACTCCGAACGGTATCTGCAAGGCAGATGAGTTTTCACTGAGAGCTTTTCAGGGCAGAAATACACCCGGAGTGCTTGCCAAACACTGCCGAGGGGCGACCCCGCTTAGAAAAATTGTCTTCTAATTGAAAAACCTTATTTCTAAAATTTCGATGTTGCTTTGCCCGGGAAGGTAGGCGGAGCACGCTACCATCACACTACGGTAGCCTTCGCTCACAAAACAGAGAGCTGATAATAATACGCATGTCTTACTGAGTGCAATCTCAACCTGACAGTGTAACGGATTCGTGGAATAAAATTTCGCATTTACTACGTGCCTCCAGAGGGACCGGAAAAAATAGGAAAGAAAATACCTTACCTACGTTTTTGTTGCTTCAACCGCAAAAACACTCCCCGCTAGCTAGGAAGTGTTGCGGCTTCTTGTAGCCCTTCGCTGGATTGAATGTAGTACTAGCGTTTAGGAACTAGCCCGGCTGATCCGGAAATGATTTTTTTGAGCCCTCCACCTTAGGGCAGTCGTTTTAGTGGCCTCCTACGACAGGTATGCCTATCGCGAAAATATGTTTAGCAACTCACTGAATAAAGAAAGCGGTCAATGGAGCCATGCTTCGAACGGCTGGAGCAACGAGCATTGTATGGGAACGTTATCGAAAGCGGTAACACGAAGATTTTTCTAGAAAAATAGGGAGATGATGTAGGGTTGTAAGACAGTAGTAGATACGGTAAAGATAATGGCAACCTGGTAGCCGAAGTACAAATGTGCTTAAGCTATCTTGGGAACATTTCTTCTCATAACGGGAAATATACGATTAGCCACCCCACTGTGACGAAGTGACAACGGCACAACCCCGATAGATCTACCCGATGACCCAATTTTCACGATCCACGACAAGAAAATCCACAGGCACCCTATTTCTTGAATCTTGAACGACCTTTTTGAGCCGTTCGAAGGCAAAAGAGGCTTCATCCAAGGTGACGCCTACCGTACGATCTCTTTAGTCTACCGTTGGAGACGATAATTACAGTATCAGATCCAAGCCGACATGGTAGAATGTATTTTAAGAGCGTATAACTGCTGTTATATGCGGATTATATCGATATCGTTGATTGTAAGTTCTACCTTCTCTGGCTGGGATAAAGAAGCGAAAAACGGGCATTGCAGTGAATGAGGACAAGACGAAGCACTTTTTTATGAATTAGCATTGGAAACCACGTCGTTGCTTTCGGATATATATTCAAGACTGTGAAGCACTTCGTCTCTCTTAGACCCAGCCTCACCTGTGAAAACTATATCCGCTTAGACATCACTAACAAGTGCCAATTTGGACTGAGTAGTCAATTGCAAAATAAACTCCTCACTCGACGAGCAAAAATCACGCTCTACAAGTCCTTTTTCATACATTTCATGATGTATGGCCGCCGTGCTGTGGTGGAAGCGTGCTCCACGAGCCTCACGGAATGTCACGGGTGCAAGGCCAGGGTAAAGAAACATAGCAAATTTCAATTTAAACAAGTAAGGAAGGTAAGTTCAGATGTAACCGATCATTACATACTCAGCTGAGAACTTCGGATACAAAATAAGGGAAAATCAGCATGTAGGAAAATGAACCTGGGGTGACTCTAGAATGCGTTTGTACGATATTGGTATCAAATGAAAGGTGTAATGAGTATTTTAAAAGGGAGTGGGCCTTAGTTCTATACGTGGACGCCTTTTCGAGATATCGCCATAAAGGTGGGCCAGGGGTAAGTCCAGAATGTGTTTGTACGATATGGGTATCAAATGAAAGGTATTAATGAGGGTTTTAAAAGGGAGTGTCCTTAGTTGTAAATGTGAACGCGTTTTCGAGATATCGACCAAAATGTGGACCAGGGTGACCCAGAACATGATCTGTCATATACCGGTAATTTATAATACCACGAACAGTATTCCTGCCAAGATTCCAAGGGCTTTTGATTTCGCCCTGCAGAACTTTTTCATTTTCTTCTTCTTTATATAGTAGGTTTCGCACCCATTTTACAAAGTTTTTTCTAAAGTTATATTTTGCGTCAATAAACCAATCCAATTACCATGTTTCATCCCTTTTTTCATATTTGGTATAGAATTTTGGCATTTTTTTCATTTTTCGTAATTTTCGATATCGAAAAAGTGGGTGTGGTCAGAGTCGGATTTCGACCATTTTTTATGCCAAGAAAAAGTGAGTTCGGGTAAGTACGTGGACTAAGTTTAGTAAAGATATATCGATTTTTGGTCAAGTTATCGTGTTAACGGCCGAGCGGAAGGACAGACGGTCGACTGTGTATAAAAACTGGGTGTGGCTTCAACCGATTTCGCAAATAGAAACTGAAATAGAAACGTCTGGTTTTAAAACTTATCCTAAGAGTTTAAATTTGGTGCTGAAAATTCCAAAATAACAAATTTTATTTGTGAAAAGTACTGCAAGTTGCCGACGTCTTAGTTTGGTTGAACTGTGTTAACTTTTCTATAGTTCCGAACTAGATACATATTTCCTCTTTGGTACTAGTTGGTTTATTGGAACTATTTCGGTAGTTCCAAACTAGTGTTAAAATGACAGCTTACCTGTTTTCTTGGTACTATTTCGTTGTTTCCAAACCAAAGAGAAAATTTTAAATGCTGCTTCTAGTAAGATATTAGAGCATTTATCGATACCTCCGAGCCAGTGGAAAGTTTGGGAAAAGAAATCGTACTCATAGTCGAAGTTACTTAAAGCTGGTAGCAGTTTTTTTTAAATGTCTCAAATTAAATATGAATAATAAGAACCCAAGCTGTCGTTTTATAACTGGGTAAAATCTCATTAATACGGAACTTGTACTTATTTCGCAATTTAGGTCTAGTTCCGAACCAGAAATGTATATCAGTAGTTACTGAGTGAAAGGATTTCAGGGAGCCGCCCACTATTTTTATTTGTTTTGTGACCTTAAGTGTAGACTTCTCCAGTTTCAAATTGAAACCCAGTTCTATGCACTCACTTGCAGGAAGACCATAATATGCCATAACCATAATTTATATTTAAACAAAATTTCGTTTGATCATATGTCCAAAATGTTTCAGATTTAGGCTCAAAATTTTTACCGTGTCCATATCAAAATCCCAAACCACTTATTGATAAAAAGTGGCCGCCGTGGTGTGGTGGGAGTATGCTTCGCATACCACATCGAAGGTCCTGAGTTCAAGTGCCGGCCAAAGCAACATCAAAAACTCAGAGCAAGTTTTTCAATTTGAAAAAAATATGTCCAAGTTTGGTCGCCCCTCGTCAGTGATTTGGCCTATACTCCAAGCGTATTTCTCTTATGAAAACTTTTCAGTGAAAATGCATCTTCCTTGCATCAACTTCCGTTTGGAATTGGCATAAAACATGTAGACGGGTTCAATTTGTAGGGAAAATCAAAAGGGAGCAAGGCGCAAATTCGAAGAGAAGTTCGGCTTAAATCTTCTCTTAGATATATCACGCCAAGCACTAATTAATTTGTTTTTCTTTTTAATTTTTTATTGTTAATGCGTCAAGCGCAATACAAACTCTAAATCAAGTAAACAAACAACTTTTGATCTACCAAAATAACAAATTCAAGGTTTTTATGTTTATTCTTTTTTTTTGTGTATCTATTCTTTTTCAATGGAAAATTTCATTGTACTTAATTGCTCGTTTCTATGTTTGTACAGTTGAATTGTTGTATTTAGTTCACACTTGTACAATATGACTGTATTTTTAACCCATTCACGCATTTGGGACAAGGAAATACCAGTGGAAAACCTTATCGAAGAGTGCTTTTATTACGGGTTTAAACTACATTGGGACCCGATTTCTTATTGGATCTGTAAGATATCTAATTAGGGTTTTAAATTTTTTGAGCTTTTCATTCCAGTTTTTAACCAATAATCGGTTTAAACACTTTTTGAAACATTTTGTTACTAAATTGGAATCCTCTCAATTTAATATTGTCTTTTTTACTTTTATTCAATGTCAATTTAAAACTTTTTTTAAGTTTAAAATATTAAAATTGTTCAAAAACAAAACTAAACAAGTAAGGAAGGCAAAATTCGGGTGTAACCGAACATTACATACTCAGCTGCCAAATTACAGCTGGAAAAACTTTTAAATTACCTTCTTCTAAAAGTGGGCGGTGCCAAGACCATTGTCCAAAATTTAATTTATATTAACATAAGGTCAACCCATCTACCAAGTTTCATCGCTTTATCCGGCTTTGGTAATGAATTATCGCACTTTTTCGGTTTTTCGAAATTTTCGATATCGAAAAAGTGGGCGTGGTTATAGTCCGATTTTATTAATTTTAAATAGCGATCTGAGGTGAGTGCGCAGGAACCTACATACCAAGTTTCATCAAGATACCTCAAAATTTACTCAAGTTATCATGTTTACGAACAGGCGGACATGGCTAAATTAATTTCTTTTTCGCCCAGGTCATTTTGATATATCGAAGTCTATATCAATCTCGATTAGTTTATGCCGTTAGGAATTACCGTTATGCGAACAAAAGTAATATACTCTGTGAGCTCTGCTCAGCTGAGTTTAAAAAAGCATTTCTTACTCCGAGTGTATTACTGCCATGAAAATTTTCTCAATGGAAATTCATCTGCTTTGCAATTCGTGGCAAATAGGAATAGAAGCTCTTTCTAAATCTTATCGGAGATAAACCGTGCCAAGTATTTATTTGTTGCTGTAATTTTCCTGATGGACGGTTTCAAGGGAAAATGAGATGGGCCTTGTACCTCAGAGATGGGCCTTGTACTTCTAAAAAAAGTACTCCGCAAAATTATGGTCCCCAACAAGGTTTAATAATAAGCTTTTCGCATACATGAAGATGGTGCACCAAAAAAGAGCCCAAAGGTTCCACTGGATAGGTCGTTTTATTCCAAAATTCGAATACGCTCCGGCAAGAAAGTATTTCTATCAACACTTTTGGATTAGAGGAAAGGAGAGACCCCCACTGAGTTAAGAGTGAGAGATGCAAAAAAACTTGATCTCCTTTGGTGCTGCCAATCGGCAACAGTTGTCACCACACAAGGATGACTGGCTTGACTTGGTGCAAAACGGCAAAAATCGCTTAGGCGCGATGTTGAAAGAGGACTTGTCCAACGGTGCCCATAGGCCCTAAAAAATACCGTTGTTGACAGCAAACTTAGAGGCGAATAGAGAGATTCGTTGAGATTCAAACAGGTATAATTGATATCTCCATAAGTCATGCTCAAGCAAAGGAAGCCAGCTCAGCCCTCGCTTGTAATGGATTCGTTCTATACTAATTACATATTTTTACAGGGCAGCCATTTGGACCCACCCACAAAGCAAAAATTGCTCGCCAGTGTTAATGTTTGTTTGTTTGGCATCACAAAAAACCAACACACAATATCGAGGTCATTCAAATTGCCTGTCATATCATCATATCTAGACAGTGCTGGTTAATCCCCCAGTGGAATATATTTATTTACTATCATTAAAAAATACTTCGCCTATTCATTTGTCAGGAAAATAGGCTCAAAAATAATTTTTTTTTACGTACTTGATGAATCAACAAAAAACAGGCGAGACACGCCCAGTCATAAATTGTAAGCTACTATGAAAGTCATCAACCATTAACGCTTTGCAATTAAGCTGTCAACAGACAAAATAATTTTTGCAAACTAGACATTATTAGAGGCATATTTATTAAAATATCAAGAAATTAATATTGCATTTTTTTTTTTGCACAAAAGTCATTTATTTCATAATAGTAGGTATGAAGTGTGTTGTGTGTTGTTTGTTGTACACAAATATTTATTTATATACAACAGCTGTGCAAATGATCTGAACGACACATTAATCTACAACAAACATTGACAGAAAATACATATGGAAAAAGCAAAAACAAAATATTTATTCAGTAAAATGAGTAAATATTAATGTATGTATGTTTGATTCTTATGCACCAAAAATGAAAGAATAAAATAAAAAATGTTCTTCTGAACTCTTAATAAAACGGCCTTGTTTGCTGTATTAAACTGTCGACTAATTTTTTTTAAACATTTCCTTCATACAAATGGATCAAAACGCCGCGAAAAATGTGTCCTTGAAAACATGCATAATTCGGTAGTGTTTATGAATTTTGATTTTGAAATTTAAAGACCGCTATTGTTAGAGCTTATCAGAAACAAAGTTATAATTAACACTCTATTAAATGGACCTTGAGTAACTACTTACGTAAGTTCGGTACTTAAAACCCATCTAGATTGGAAATCAAAATTCACGAACTTTGTCTTACATTTATCGTTGCGTTTTGATCCATTTACATAATGGAAGTGCTTACACATTTTTTAACTTCTTTATATTTTTCCCTTTCTGTCAACGCCTAAGTGCTCTGAGTTAGTTTGCTCTGAACAAGTTTATGGCTCAATTTTTTTTATACTTCGATGAGTTCATTCCTGAGGGGAACTTTTTTCGATAGGTATTTTACTGCCTTTGGCAGTTGAAAATTTCTATAGAAAAATTCCAAATCTTGTATGAGGTTTTAGTATCTCGCCCCGTGCGTCATCTAGTGGAAATTTGTTCTCATTTTGTTGCATTATCCCGGCCATTGTGGGTGAGGTTTAAAGTTTAGTACGAATTTTTTAAATATCTCGCGTCGGGCGTCACCTATCGGAATTTCTTCCTCTTATTAAATTCATTGTGATCACGTTCTCAACTACGTAACAGGTATTCAGTTTGTAGCCTCTCAAAATTTGATCCGTACTTTCGAAATATCTAGACCCGAGCGACAACTAGCGAAACTCTTTTTAATAGTAGCTAGCTTATCGGGAAGTTTCTTAAGAAACGATTGCCGAAATTCCAAATCTCGTATAAGTTTTCAAATTATCTCGACACGTGCGCCACCTAGCAGAAAAATAGGATCCTTTTAAAGTTTACACGATTTTGAAAATGTAGTTTAAATTAGGTATATTGTGGCGAATATAAGTAAATGCGATGCATCACTATTCCGCTAATGAAATGATGTTGCGTCTACAAATATGAAGGAGCTTCAGACTTCGCAATTGAAGTTTATTTCGCCTTGCCCATTCACATAAAAAATATCGCGAAGAACTGTTATAAACAAACTCCCTATACAACGAAAATACTTGCTAACATATTTTTGGTCGTATTCATTTGTTATATTTCAGTTTTTAATTGCGAAAAATATTAGAATAGTTACCAACAAGCGGTGAAAATAATTCCACTTGCAAAGTGTGTCAGCACCCTTAGCCAAAGCAAATGTAAAATTCTTCTTCTTTTGCTTGCAACAAAATTTGCAAGGTGGCTACTTTTCATGCCAGATAGCACCAGTGTCGCCCAATCTATTTTTCTCCATAAAATTATGTGCATTTTACTCATAATACATAAGATTGAGTGAAATTCATCTATATGAAAAACTGCTTATCTGACGGGGCTTTAAGGAATAGTCAATCAGTTTGATTTTAACACGTTGTAAGTACGCAAATATTTTGAATTGTGAAGTCGTGCTACCATGGTAGTGCTGTAAGTAGAAAACATTTAGGTAATTCATAAGAGTATGGTATTCTTGTAAAATTTTAAGAAATGGGTTATTTATTGATTTCCAATATTAAGTTAGATTGAAGCATAGCATATACGGCGAATAGAAGATCTTGTGAATACTATCTCGCCCATCTGCAGAGCAAGATAAATATAAAATAAAAAATGGAAAAAAACCCCTTATCTGAACGATCGGTTGTATGGGATATATATTATATATAGATCCGATCGAAATCATTTTTTCATGAAATCTTCTATGATATATTAGAATAAATATCACCAAGTTTAACGTTTTTATATTGGAAATTAAGGGAGAAAATGCCAAAAATCTTTCTATCTGAACGATCGGTTGTATGGGATATATACTATATATAGTTCCGATCAAAGTGATTTTTTCCGGATATCTTCTAAGATATATTAGAATATATATTACCGAGTTTCACGTTTATACTTTCTAAATTCCGGCAGGAATGACTAAAATCGTCTTATCTGAACGATCGGTTGTATGGGAGATATATGTTATAGTGGTCCGATCATACCGGATTCGACAAATGTCTAATATAATACAAAAATACATCCTTGTGCCAAATTTCGTTGAGATATCTCAAAATTTGAGGGGCTAGTTTGCGTTCAAACAGACAGACGGACGGACAGACGGACATGGCTATATAAACTCAGTTCGTCGCCCTGATCAATTCGGTATACTTAATGGTGAGTCTATCTTCTATATTTCTCAACGTTACAAACATCGGACCAAAGTTAATATACCATTTCATGTTCATGAAAGGTATAAAAACAAAGCCCATAAGCATTTGGCTTTAGTTTCTAAAGCTGCAGTTACCCACCAACGTACGTACAAAAAACGTGTCAGCTGACACGACCTATCTTATGAATGTGCAATGTAAACGAAAACTCACCGACGTGCAACTCACGTACGTAGGTAGCCCAGAACGTAGAAGTCAAGACAATTTTGATTTTTTACGTAAGAACGTGTCAGCTGATCACTCTCTCACTATACAGAGTTGCCTAGTAAACTTTTGTGCACTAATTTTTGACCGTTTGCAGTATTATGCAAAAATACCTTATTAAAGTTTGAAAAATTTTGAAGATAATTCAAAATAATTATGTACCAGTGAAGATTATAAATAGGTTATCTATTTATACTTATTTAATATTGTTACGAATATTAGCAAAACTAAGGGGTGCTGCTATCTCTAAGCCGATGCTAAACAGTGATATCATGCACATCCATAGATCAATCATTATGTATCTACATAAACGAAACAATAATTGCGTCTACACATATGTACCATGTACGTATACGAGCAGCGGAGAATCAATGCACAAACACATGTATATATCTGAGATACTCCTGAAAGTATGCAATTAGAGAAGCTATAAAATCGTGCAGTTGTAGTTACAGCTGAGAAGTTTGAGAGCTGATGGCAACTAGTAGATTCTGGAAGCGCCTAGAAGATGCGAACGTTGAAATCAGAGAGTATAAAAGGCAGCAAATGTAGAGGCGCTGGAATTCAGTTTCGATTAAGACGCTATCTAGCGAGCAATAGCAGTATTAATTTTGATTTTGGCGACCTTTTTGTTAACGAATCACTTTTTTTCTAGCTGGCTTGAGGTCTGAGTTGAAATAAAAACACAAGGGTTTTTTATATATTACCAATATATTTCGATTACACACGGTAATCGTCTTCAGGGTGAACAATTTTTTACACGTGTGTATCACTTGACGTGGAGTTTATCACTCTGATAAACTGATGGATTTCCAATCGAAATTATCACTCTGATAAACTCCACGTCAAGTGATACACACGTGTAAAAAATTGTTCACCCTGAAGACGATTACCGTGTGTAATCGAAATATATTGGTAATATATAAAAAACCCTTGTGTTTTTATTTCAACTCAGACCTCAAGCCAGCTAGAAAAAAAGTGAATAGCAGTATTATTTTAAAAATCAGTTTGAGTGTTATTGTGAAGTACTTTAATAAAGGCCATTTTGCATTATTAAATATTGGAGTTATTTATTCAACAGTTTAGTGATTCGAACTTAGTAGAAATTGCAAATAAGAGGAATTGCAAGTAAAATCGTTACAATATTAATCCCAGCCTTTTATAACATCAAAAATTAAAATAGTAAAAGTTGATGTTTCCAAAGCATGCATTCAAACAGGTCGATGGCAACATTTTTTTCGTTGCCACTACGGGCATCAATTTCGTTTAAATGTGTGTACGTACGGCATACGTATACGTACGTTACACAAGTCGGTGGGTAACTGCTGCTTAAGAGTCCCAACTAGCGAAGACGAAAGCAAGAATAATAACGCTAATCAACAACATCAGCTTGCACCTACGACAACACCATACTTAACAGTAATGGTGGTGGTTGCAACTCTTTTTGATTCATTGCCCCATTCCAGGAGCATCTTCCGCAGTAGGTAGGACTGTCAACCCTCCGGTTTCACCTGGATGGTCCACGTTTTCGGATTGCTTCTACGCTCTTGGGGTTTGGGACGATAATCTTGATTAATTAAGTAAACCCGTTTTAACAGCAACAATGCGTCGCTCGCTGTGGTTGTTCGATAAACTTTCAGAAGTTTGACAGGATTTCAATTAATTTTAAATACCGTTTTCAAATGACACGCACCTCATACTAAAGATGAAAATATACATATGTATGTATGAGAATGGTTTGAGAAAACATTTGATCTTATTACCAAATCAAATTGAGACTTACCTTTTTCATCTTCTTAGTGTAGAATTGTTTCCACTAAAAGTCGAATGAAAATTCGTTATAAAAAATCGCCGGACTGAACATATCTTCATTTAAAGTGTTCCTAAGGTCACTGACTTCCTTGACCCTATATCACTTCATCCGAGCATCAATATTTTGCAAAGGAGTTTCTTCTACTAAAAGATCCACCAACTTTAAAAACTGCCCAATCCGAAGATCTGGATTTCCAATCGAAATTAACGTGTTCTAATAATAAAAGAGTTTAGGTTTTCACACAGTTGGAAAGCGTTTTCGGTAGCCTAGTGATTTGTTTTATATCCTACTTTAGTCAACCGGAAAAATCGCTAGTCTCAAACGAAACAAATGTTTATGTTAGCTCATCCATTCATCGGTCTATTCGTCATCCTATTTGTCCGACGAATGAAATATAATTCTGTGATAATTCAATATTTTACGGGACATTTCCGTCATTTATAAGGCATCACTGTTAAAATTTTATATGATTATCTACTTCTTAAGGTTGACTTAGAAACTGTATTTGAATATCTTGGAAAGAAAAAACGCGTGGCGATGCCTACTAAGGCCACCCGTGTATTTTGAAAATTTTTGTATCGACTTCAAAACCGGTTGAAGATGTTGTGATATTATTTATAACCATCTGTTCAAATTAATTTTAAAATTATGTTTCTATACAAAAAAATTCTTGGCCAAAATATTCCAGGATCTTTTTCCTTTTGTAACGATTTTCAAATTGTTAAATATTTGTTTCTCTTATTTCTGAGATATTTTGAAACATCGAAATGGAATGCAATTTTGAACTTTTTAGAGCACATTTAAAATTAATTTTTAATTTTGAAAAGGAAATCCGGTTATTTAAAAATTCGATTAGTCGATTGACAAAAGTTGTTTAGTGACATAATCTATTATCGGTAATCGAATAGTTGTTAAGTTTTCATTAGTGACAGATTCGGCTATTCGAAAAGTATTTTCTGTAATTTTAAATGAGTTCTGCTTTTTGTAAAGATCTTGTAGAGTTAATATTGTAGGTCATCTGCAGCGCACATATTTTACACTTTGCTTCTTTGACATGCTTGGAACTTGAAAAAAAATTCCATATCCAGCTACATACGATGCTAGAAACTTATTTTAAAGGAAAGAGTTAATTTTTTTCAACTTCATTGAGAAAAATTTTATTTACTAAATATTAAAATTTTGTTTTTTATGACAAAAAACGATTTTATGGAATCGTTAGTATCGGAATATTGACAGTTAATCGATTATGTTTAAATCGATCGAATTTTAATCAATGCAAAAGTTATTACTAATCGAATAATCGATTGTAAACAAGAGCCCTACGAAGGTGTGTGCAGAACTTTACTTATGATAATGTTTACAGCTTGAAAGCTTTCGAGTACCTGTAGAAAGCACTATGTAACAAAACATCTGTATACTCAGAATTGGAATACCCGCTTAAATCAGGAGCTGGGAACCGAAAACTCAACAGCAACACCTGCAGGAGAATTGTCAGCAGCAACAGTACGTAGGAAGTACGGAGGTGGGGTATTTATGGAAAGTAGGCTGAGATTTGATTTGTTATCCCCTTAGCATTAAAAGCAAAGTGAATATTATGAAAACAGTTGTAAGCAAGCACTTAACCCATTATCTCCCAAAGACACTGCTTTCGAAGAATAAAAAGATGGACGCCTCTTAAAAGGGAAGCCACTATTCAGTGTGTGATTATTCAACAACAAAAATTGCTTACGTATACAGGGCTATTATGCAGTGCTAACATTTTCAACAAAATTTGCACTAGCGTTTCTAGGTTGGGAAAATCGGGTGCATGTGAATATGATATGTTTCACAGTTTCCGTCCTATTTTGTCTAATATTTAGTAAGATGTGGATTGGAAACAATGACCACCTAGATATAGCCCAACCTAGATCAGTTCATTTAGTTAAACTACTGCATCTCACTTTTAATATAGGATCCCAAAGGTTGTAAAAAGAGGTTGTGAATTATCCAGACCGTACCGCTGCTACAATTGTTAGTACTCGTATATATCAAGACATAACTTCTTTAGAGCGTGTACCTCAAGACTGCCGGAATTAATGATTAACGAAATTCCGAAATACAGACTCAGGAAATTCATAAAACAAATAAAACCAAAACCAAATATATAAGTTGGCTTCAGTTTTCAACCGATGTAACACTGACTCCAAAATACAACTCACCCCTTGCAAGAACAACAGTAAAGTGACTTATCGGACTTTAGAAGTAGTATCGCAAAAATATGTACTAGAGCAGTAGGAAGTTTAATTTGCCCTAGAGTTTGACACTAACTTAAAGTCTTTTATGTTTCTTCTCAAAAAAAAAAAACTCAACATGCGGGCATAAGTTGTCACGACGTAATCTCATAGCGTTTCCTGTCGCATAGTTTGCACACTATTCATGAAATTTTATAGCCTTGAACTTGCACTGAAATCTTACATCATTTACCCGGAAGTATTATTATACATAATTGTCCTAAACTAGTCAATTTAATAGCACACAATGGCTCAGAGTTAATGGTATACAGCAAGCTCAAGTTCAAGGAGTACATCCGAGGAGCATGCAAAAGAACAGCGCACACAATAGCGAATCTGTGTAGATTAGTGGCAAACAAAGGCAGTGCAAAGCCACGAATAAAGAAGCTGCTTACATAAGCCTTGAGTTCTATACTCTTATACCGCTTTCACCTCAGTCCAACCTACAGGGGCTCAACGAATAGTTTCGGCTTACCGTACGGTCGTGGCAGAAGCTGTCCTGGTAAATGAGTTTATCACACCGAAATATCTTCTTTGCTGAGCGAGTGAGGATGTGGTTGCCCTAAATGTTGAAGAATCGATCCCAGGCTGGTAACAACAGAAGTAATTCCTGAACTGAAGCCGCGGTTGAAGCGACCACACGAAGAGGTCGATTTTTACCTGACCCAATTTCTAACTGGACACGGTTTTCTTTTCGCAAATATCTCCATAAGATGGGTAAGGTTGAAAACATAATATTTGTTATACAGCGAAGAAGGGTATAATATATACTTATCGATCCATCCCTGGGCAGTGTTATCAATAACATGATAGCCACAGATGGGACGCGGTCAGCAGGTTATGTGAGGTATCTACTTCTCAGCAAACGAGAAGATGTATGCCCAGCCTATTAGCGTGTGGGGGCTCATGATGCACGCAGCCATGCCCAAAGTAATGATAATTGCGGCCCCTGTTACGGGAATTGCGCGGGCCGTGGGAGGCTAGCTTTTAGAGGGTAGCTTTTCAAGGAATAGTTAGTCCAACGAAGAAGCGATTGGCGAGCCTTGTGGGATGGCCATAATCGTTTAAACTGTTAAGCTCCAATTAAGTAAGAAGTATATACTGATGACAGCTCTTCATTGTTTGGGGAAGAGATAATGAGCCAAATGTAGTAGTTTGTCAAATCAACTATGGAAGTGTAATTTTTACGTTGAAAAATAGTGTTGTAATTATAAGATTGTTTCTTTTCAATTCAAAATAAATTAATGTTGATTTAAAAATTCACATTCTTTATTCAAATTCGAAATAGAGTTGATTCAAACCTGACTTTGTTTTTGTTTCAACATTTATAACTGTCAGTATGAAAACTTCCTATGTTGGCTTAAAAATGTAGTTTTTAAATAAGCATTGAAAAGTTGTTGGTTTAACTTTTTTCATGGTTGGCTTAAAAACGCCTTCAATGTTGGTTTAATTATGCAGGACTCTTTACTTACCATTCAAAATTCCTATATATGGGCAAATCCTGTGTCACGGGATTCGCCCATATAATAATTTCCACAAGTAAAAAAAGTTTTTTTTCAACTATTTTTTATTTTAATTTAATAAAAACTTGTAATGTAAGAACTATGTCTATATACATATGTCAATAAGTAACTTTGACAACTGTAAAGGCAGTGAGAAATTTTTCGTTAATTTTTTATAAAAATGTGGTACATACTTCAAAATTTGTATAAAACTAAAAGCAATTAAACAAAACGGTATAATAAATAAAAAATCAAGCATACTTAACTCTACAATAAGTGTTGCCGTTATTTATAGAATGCAGGTGCAATGGTTTACTTAAAAATTTGGATATATCGATAATATGAATTTCATCAATTTTACTGCCAACTTCGAATGATTGAAAATGCGTACAAAATTTTTACGAAAAATTTCGTCAATTTTTAGTTGATAGTCATTTATGGTCGCAGTGCTTCCAGACATATCAATAATAAAAATAATAATAATAATTGACTCAATTTGCAAAGCAAAACTTTCCTGTGGGTCGATTATTGTGATCTTTTTATGGCGTTTTCCCGAATTATTTGTAAACCTTGAAGATGTTTGTAATACCAATGTGAGCAATATTGAAAGTAAGTAATCCGGGGAATCTAACAAAAATTTCCACTAGATGGGTATTTAGCAATTTATGTAAATATTATAATAAATTTACCTGTACTTGCCAATGATTTTGCCAAAGAAAATAGCTGCTTACAATTGTCATTATTTATGTTTATTTCATAAAAGAGTACAAAATTCCCTTTAAAGTGGTCCCACTTAGAGCGCAAAGAGTCTTTCATTTCATTTCATTTCATTTCATTTAGCTAAGTAGGTACTTAAATTTGGTTGAACCTGACAGATAGTCTATGTGAAGTTATGTCAAAAAGCTAAATCTTTAAGTACCTAATAAACTTCATTATGCATATACACCAATATTCTTATCTATTTACCAGCTCATGTGCCCGAGCATCGGCTAATTTCGGCCAGGCTTTTAAAAAGTCGACACTTGCCAAGCTCTTCACGTCTTGTTGTCTTCCTGCAAAAGTTTTAGCCCACTTATCCAAAACTTCGTTCCAATCTGCGTTCTCCTTGCTGAGCGACAACTTTAAAGCGCTGATAATGGAAGTGTCGAGTTCTTCAGTGCATTGGTGCGTATTGTTTTCTACATTGTGAGGTATATTATTCTGCGAACCTTTTTTGGGCTTGCGGCAGTTTACGTATTTATAGAATAGTTTTCCACTCGGTTTTATTTTCCAGCCAGGGGTATATAATAATATTCTTGAAAATTTTAATTAAAAAATTTATTTCATCAAGAAATAAAGAACTTTATTTTGTTTTCAACATTAATTTATTTCAAATTCTTATAAAATTCTTCAAATACAAATTCTTATAAAATCACCTTTGTGTCTACTTCACTAGGGAAAACAGAGCAAATTTCGTTTACTAACGAACAAAAATCATTCGGTTTAAAAGAAATGTTTCCGTAGCATATTTCTTCGACTAAAATAGCAATTACTTCGTCCCTGTTGATATTGTCAAGTCTACTGTCCTCTTTGTAGAAGTTTAAAATTTTCTTTCCACGTGTGGTACTCGACAACAACGTAAATAAATCCTGAATAAAATAAAATAAAATAAAACTATTGCTATTTGAGTGTATGTACTTTATATATTAATCTGTATAAAATTTTGAAAAAGTGGACGGGTACCACGCTCTCTATTAGGAAAAAATTAAGTTCGCTTTATCTCAGCATTTGTTTTAAGCAGGTATTTAATATTTGGTATATAGATTCCAAATATGATGAAATTGAGGTGGAAGAGGTAGTGGGAGTGGGAGAGGAATTGGGAGTGGGATGGAAATTAATGGAAAAAGAGATGGACAAGATTAAGAATAAAAATAAAAGATAAAGTAGAAGAGAATGGGATAGAGAGTTAGCGAGGCTCCCTTCTTGAATGTGGCAAAATATTTTTCGGGCAGGACAAAGTCTAGCGGGTACGCTAGTCTTAATATCAAGTTTGAGTTTGAGAAGGAGCAATAACTCTGCGGGCGTAATTTTCCAATAAAAGGAAATAAAGCCCGCGGGCCTTATTTCATTTTCAAAGGAGAAAAATGCCTGTCGAAAAAACGAAATAACGCCTGCGAACATCTGAGCTTTGAAAATCGACCACAATAACATTTATAAATTTTACCTTATTTATGTTTTTTTGGCAAAAATATTTGCTAGTTGAAGCATTTAAATCAGGTGGACGATTAGTTATTTCATTGCAATCAGCGGAAATCGTTTCGTCGTCAATGCCAAACTATTATGAGGTGGGTTTTGTCTAAGGCTGGGGTAACGCTCAGTCAATCCAGAGTCGAGTAAAGGTCCCACAAACCCCTACTGAATAAATACACGATATTTATGTGTTACGAACACACGCACACACGGCTGGAGATATTAGGCGGACAGCAGCTTTCCGTCGCAAGATGGCGAGGGGGGGCGGAGCGTCGACTAACGGAGGTTCGGTAGGGCGGCTGAACGGTCGGGTAACGGACGGACTGGTACGGCGGTACGGAAGCAGCGGCGGGATAGAAGCAACGGCTTAACTGCGGTAGGATGGCAAGCGGCCAACGGTCGTCGTCGCAGTGGCGGGACGGATGCAGCGGCTTAACGGCGGTAGGATGGCGGACGGCCAACGGACGTCGTAGCGGCAGCGTGACGGATGCAGCGGCTTAACGGCGGTAGGGTGGCGAACGGCCAACGGTCGTCGTAGCAGCGGCGTGACGGATGCAGCGGCCTAACGGCGGTAGGATGTCGGACGGCCAACGGACGTCGTAGCAGCGGCGCGACGGATGCAGCGGCTTAACGGCGGTAGGATGGCGAACGGCCAACAGTCGTCGTAGCAGCGGCGGCGCCAGAGGGGCGACGATGCGGCGGTGGGCTACGGAGCGCGTACCAGGGTCGTGGTGAGAGGGGAGATGGGCTGGCGACGGGGTTTACCTGGACAGCGGCAGCGTGTTCCGGGCGGGATAGGATGGACGTACCAGCGGACTTGTATTGGTCGGTCGGCTTCGGCAGGATCGGGCTGATCGAACGTCTTCGGCAGGCTCGGTAATCGGCGGGGTCAGTTACCTGCGGGAGAAACTGCGAGGACTCGGGTTAGTGCTGGTTTCACCGCTGGACACCCCCGCCTCCCTACTTGCACACTAGTAGAAGGTGCGTAAGGGGGGTGGGGTTGTACCAGCCGAGGCGCCGTGGGTCGACCCGTGGCGGAGGGGAAGTGCACCTTAACGGCACAGCGGTAGCCCCTTGTGCGCACGCATCGGCTCACGGCCGAAACCAGAGCTGCGGAGAGGGGGTCGTGCGGTCGTTCGGGCGGCGAGTCATTCCTTACCAGACCAGGACGACGGAGGGAAGGGTAGTCCGAAGACACCACTCGCGTCATCCTGGTGCAGCAGGGGGTGACTCGCGCCACGGCCGCACCCTCTTCTCCCCAGCTAACTAGAGGGAGTGGTTCCTCCGCTCCGGCCAGCCTACTAAAATCAGAGCTGAGGGGGGAGGTGGTTATTTGGCCATTAAGGCAGCGGGCCGCTCAACACCAGGGTGGGCGACGGAGGGAAGGATAGTCCGAAGACACCACTCGCGTCGTCCAGCCCAGGTGAAGGGTGACTCGCGCCATGACAGCGCCCCTTCCGCTCAGTCCGAGCCGCGGGGGAGGGGGGTTATTTGGTCATTAAGGCAGCGGGCCGCTCAACACTAGGGTGGGCGACGGAGGGAAGGATAGTCCGAAGACACCACTCTCGTCGTCCAACTCTGGTGAAGGGTGACCCGCGCCATGACAGCGCCCCCTTCCACTCGGCTAGCTAGCCGGAGTGGCAATTTTGTCTTTAAAAAGACAACCACTCCCGCTGGCTCACCTGCGAGGACTGAATTGCAAAAATGCAAATTCAATGTTTATATGGGTGGTGCCGCAAACTGGTTGAGAAGTCAACGCATCATTATTGTGCTTTTTCATTCGTTTGCTATTAGTGGTTGTTGACTATGCTATACAAGTGGTTTTTGGCTATTCTATAGAAACTGGTTGAGAAGTCAACGCACCATTATTGTGCTTTTTCATTGGTTTGCTATTAGTGGTTGTTGACTATGCTATACAAGCATAAGTACAAGTGGTTTATTGTAACGCTACGTTACAGTCCCCCTCCCACTTCGGTTGACGGAAAGCTGCGGTGGGGAAAGATGGATCTCCAGGCATGGCCTAGGTCTTGTGCCGGTGTGCATGTGGGCGAAGCACTTTATTTAAAAAAAAAATTTTTTTTCCCAAAAATATACAGAGTCATTCCACTTATATCTAACAGAGTTAATGTTATTGTAATTGTTTAAAAAAAATGTTCCACTGTTTTGTTGTTGTTTTTTTTTTTTTTTTTTTTTTGTTGTTTTTTTTTTTTTTTTTTTTTTTTGTCGGGGGTGGAGTCGTACTAAACTGTATCCGTTGTCGTACTTCTCTTGTTCCCCTTTTAATGTTATGAAGATATATATATTTATTTTTTTTTTTTTTTTTTTTTTTTTTTTTTTGTGAAAATAATTTACAATTCATTTCTGACTTAAATCTAACAAGTTTTTGTAGAAGGTATGAAAATATAAAAATATAAAAAAGAAATGCGGCGGCCTCTTCTCTTGCTGTCTCATTCGACTTGTACCATTCGGTTGATTCCCATCAGCGAGACTTTCGCCCGGTTCTCGCCCATCATCTTCACCTTGACGCGCTGGTTCTTATAATATAATTTCCAGCACTTTTTGCTCAGTTTTGTCGGGCGTTTTAGTTTTAGTTCCCCGAAAAATTGTTCGGGATCGGGGTGTCCCTCTTCGCATGACGTTTTCTTTGTTTCGATGTATTCGGTGTCGCCCCGTCCCTGTGGCTCTGGTTGTGGGTCTTCTTTTATGGCCATTAGTTGCTCTATTGGTGGCCCATGAAAAATTTGGATTCTCTGAATCTTCGGTTTGTTTGCCGGCCACACTGTTGCCTCAAAGGGCGGGCGCCACGGGCGTATCGGTTTCGGTGAGTCCGGTGGTGTGGGTTGCCGCTGTTTTCGACTCATTGTTGGACGGTTGGTTCCTGCAATGAGTGAGCAAAACGAGGGTTGTTTAGAATTTGTACGGCTTTAAATCTTGCAAGTGCGCGTGTTGTCGCTTTGTTTGCTCCGGGTGGCCTAATTTCACCGTGTTCGTGGAAACATATTCCATCACCAAATATGGGCCGGAAAATTTTGGTGCTAACTTCTGGGCGAATTTGTCGGCCCGGATGAGAGTGGGTGGTCCCTTTTCATCACCTGCTCGCCTATGCGTGGCTTCCATTGCCGTCTGCGTAAGTCGTAGTGTTTTTTCTGTTGCTTTGAAGCTTTGGCTAGGTGCCTTTTTATCTCGTCCCATAACTTGGTGATGGACGGTGGTACGGTTGGTGGCTCTGCTGGTACTGCTCCCTCCGTGCGCACTTGCTGCGGTGCTGTAAGGTCTCTACCGAAGTTGATTTCTGCTGCTGATGCTGTTGTCGACTCGTGGCTAGCCGTGTTTATCGCGAATGCTATTTGCGGAATCTCCTGGTCCCAGGTGCGGTGGTCGTCCTTGCATCGCTGAGCTATCATGGTTTTCACGACTCGGTTGGTTCGCTCGGTGGGGTTTTCGTGCGGGGCGTAAGCTGCCGTAAACTTGTGATCGATGCGGTGGTCGTTCAAAAATGCTGCTAATGCCTTCCCGACGAATTGTTTCCCATTGTCGGTGAGGAAGGTTTTCGGGCAGCCAAATCGGTATATGACTCTTTCTTGGAGTGCTTTGATTACGCTTGTCGTTGTCGCTTGGCGCACTGGGATCAACTCCACCCACTTGGAGAATTTATCCACCATGACAAGGAGACAAGTATTTCCTTGCTTGGAACGGGGCAGTGGTCCCACGAAGTCAGCGGTTACTATTTCCCACGGCCGTGATGATTGCATGGTTGCCATCAATCCTGCTGGGCGTCTTTGCTCGACTTTGTATTCTGCGCATCTGATACACTTCCGTACGTGTTTGAGAACATCGCGGAACATCCCGGGCCAGTAATAGTTCTGTTGTGCTCTCTTAAGCGTCTTCTTCACCCCGAGATGTCCGGCGGCGGCGGCGTCATGGACTTCTTGTAGTACGTCCTTTCGTCGGTCGGCTGGGATGCACAGCTTCCATTGCGGTGACCGCGAGAGTTGATTTCTCGGGGAAATGTGGCGGAAGAGTCGGTTATCGACGATCTGGTAATCTGGATGTGCTTGAGGTTTTTCCCGCACCTGTCTTGCTTTCCTCTCGTGCCAGTCGTTTGTTCCGTTGGTTATGGTGTACAAAATGTCGTCATCGGCGTGTTGTAGCGGGCAGCGGGAGAGTGCGTCGGCTACCACGTTCTGTGCTCCTTTTCGGTATTCTATCTCGAAATTATATTGTTGCAATTCCAGTGCCCATCTTGCCAGACGTCCAGAGGGGTTTTGGAGCGAGTGCAGCCATTTTAGTGAGTGGTGGTCGGTGATGACGGTGAAGTGATACCCCTCCAGGTACGGTCTCATCTTACGGATACCCCATAGCACGGCGAGGCATTCCTGTTCGGTGGCCGAGTATCGTTTTTCCAGCTGGGTTAGGCTTCGGCTGGCGTAAGCTACTACGTTCTCGTGGTCGGAATGGCGTTGATAGAGCACGACGCCCAGGCCCTCTCCGCTCGCGTCGGTCTGGAGAAAAAACGGTCGAGAGAAGTCCGGACAACAAAGTATTGGCGCGCTGGAAAGCTTATCCTTGAGTGCTTTGAAAGCGTGATTTTGTTGCGCCTCCCATTTCCAGACTTGTCCCTTTTTCAGCAGTTGGTTAAGCGGCGCGGCGAGCGTAGAGAAGTCGGCCACGAAGCGGCGGTACCACGACGCGAGTCCAAGAAAACGGCGGAGCTCTTTGAGCGTTTTCGGTGCGGACATCTCTTGTACAGCGGATACTTTTGCTGGATCGGTGTGAATTCCTTTCGAACTGATGACGTGGCCTAGGTAATGGAGTTGTTGCTGGACGAAGCTGCACTTTTCGAAGTTTACTTGCATCCTGTGTCTTTGTAGGCGCTCGAACACTTCCCTCAAGATCGCCAAGTGTTCTTCGAAGGTATCTCCCAATACGATGATATCGTCCAGGTAGGCGAAAACTTTTGGTTGGAGTTCGGGCCCAAGTATCGAATCCAGAGCGCGTTGAAAAGTAGCCGGAGCAGAGTGTAGGCCAAATGGCATGACTTTCCACTGGAACAACCCTCTGCCAGGAACTGTAAATGCGGTGTATGGTCGGGATGCTCTGGCGAGCGGGATTTGCCAGTAGCCGTTCTTCAAGTCAATGGTCGAGATGAATTTTGCCTCTTTCAGCTGGTCGAGAATGGCTCCAATTTGCGGCAACGGGTAAGCGTCTGGTTCGCTGGCGGCGTTGAGCTGACGGTAATCTATGCACATCCTCCACGTGCCCTGTTTTTTGCGGACTAGCACGATTGGCGAGCTGTACGCGCTTCGTGATGGTTCTATTCTTCCTCCGGCTAATAACTCGTCTACCTCTTCGTTGATTACTTGTTGCATGGCCGGGTTGCGGGGGTAGTATCGTTGCTTCAGCGGTCGGTTGTGTTTGAGACGAATCGTATGCTCGGCTGCAGTGCTTGGTCCGATGATTTCGCCAAACCGCTTTTGGTGATGCGCCAGGAAGTTTCCCAGTTCCGTGTTTTGTTCGTCGCTCAGGTGTTCTCGGCTCGTCAATGTACATAGCGTATCCAGTTCGGGTGCTCTCTTGGTCACGGTGGCCTCTAGCGGCTGGCCATCCAGCGTGAGGATGATTCCCCTCTTTCTTAGGAAGTCCATTCCGAGGATTACCTGTTCGGCCAAGTTTGGGATAACGGACAGCATCGCGTCTGTGGCTCGTCCTTGATACACAATCCTTGCCGGGTAGGAATTTGAGGTAAAGACGCACGTTTGGTCTGCCAGCTGGATACTTCGCTTGTTGGGGCGTGCCTTGATGTTGTTCTTTTCTAGGTGTTTCCGTACGGTGTCATCTACATAGGATAGGGTGGCGCCGGTGTCCACTAGTGCGCGCACGCTCATGTCCTCGATGACCACTGGTATATAGAATCGGCCATCTACTTGTCTTTTTGCGGTTGATTTGCTGGCGGGTGGTTCCCTCGGCTTCTCTGGTCGGACGTACGGTGCTTGGCGGCTTCCTTTAATAGCGTTGGACGGCGTTCGGGATGCGTTCTCGGTAATTGGGCTAGTCGGAGGGCATGGGCAGTCCCTGGAGAGGATGTTGTCTTGGCCACACCGGGAGCAGAACTTCCTCCAGGGGCCCTTACATTGGAAGCGGTGGTGTCCGCGTTCCTTGCAGCGCCAACAGCACTCTTTGCTGTCGTATTCCATGGGTAGGTGGTATAGGCTGTGGGCCACCATTTTTCCCTGTTTCGCTTCCTCGCCTCTTAACAGCTCATACTCTTCCGTTAGCTCCAGGAGCTCCTCGATCGTCCTAAACTCGCTGCGTTTGACGAAAAGGCGGTATTCCACGCGTAGACCATCATAGATCCGTTCGAGGTGATTCTCTTCGCACATCGTCGGGTGTTGGCGGATCAGCGTTTCCAGTGCGAGGATGTAGTCCTTGGCCTTCTCTCGGCCTTGCTGTTTGCGTTGTCGGATGGCCTCTTCCAATTGTCGTATGTGTCGCTTAGGTAGACAAAAATTTTGCACCTCCCTCCGCAGATCGCTCCAGCGGTGTATGTGTTGCTTACGGACGCGGTACCATTGCAGTGCCTTCCCACGTAGAAGCTCCGGCAGTGTTGGGAGGAGTCGGTCGACGGGGATGCGGTAGCATTCGGCAAGCTCCTCTATCCTCTCAAGAAATTCGTGCAGTGACTCCTCCCCTGAAAAGTGCAAGTCCCAGCGGCGAACGGTATTCATAAGTTCACCGTCGCTCATTTCGTCTCGTTTCGGTAATGCGTTCTCTCCCTTTCCTCCGTGCGGCTGTGGGCTGTGGATCTGGATTGAAGGGATCGGATTTGTTGTTGGCTGGGGTAGCGTAGCGAACTTCCCCTCTTCCTCGTTCACTTCTCGTTCCAGCTCTTTCAACAGGTCTTCACTGGATTTCCTGGCGCGTTTCGCTCGCACGTAAGTACTCAGTGCGCGACGCAGCTCGGCTACGGTTTGGCCTTCCACGTCGACTCGGTGTTCCTTACACTCCTCGATCAGCTTCTCCTTCCTAAGTAGGTAGATCCAATTGAGCGAGTCGGGGTTCAGCAGCGTGCCTTCCGGAGCCTGTGTGTGTGTTGTTTCTAGCGATGTGTTCGTTGAACCCGCCCCGGCAGTGTTGGTGGTGGTTGCAGTTGTTTTTCCACGGTCATCTGCGGAGGAGGGTCCCTGCTCGGGCGCCATTTATGAGGTGGGTTTTGTCTAAGGCTGGGGTAACGCTCAGTCAATCCAGAGTCGAGTAAAGGTCCCACAAACCCCTACTGAATAAATACACGATATTTATGTGTTACGAACACACGCACACACGGCTGGAGATATTAGGCGGACAGCAGCTTTCCGTCGCAAGATGGCGAGGGGGGCGGAGCGTCGACTAACGGAGGTTCGGTAGGGCGGCTGAACGGTCGGGTAACGGACGGACTGGTACGGCGGTACGGAAGCAGCGGCGGGATAGAAGCAACGGCTTAACTGCGGTAGGATGGCAAGCGGCCAACGGTCGTCGTCGCAGTGGCAGGACGGATGCAGCGGCTTAACGGCGGTAGGATGGCGGACGGCCAACGGACGTCGTAGCGGCAGCGTGACGGATGCAGCGGCTTAACGGCGGTAGGGTGGCGAACGGCCAACGGTCGTCGTAGCAGCGGCGTGACGGATGCAGCGGCCTAACGGCGGTAGGATGTCGGACGGCCAACGGACGTCGTAGCAGCGGCGCGACGGATGCAGCGGCTTAACGGCGGTAGGATGGCGAACGGCCAACAGTCGTCGTAGCAGCGGCGGCACCAGAGGGGCGACGATGCGGCGGTGGGCTACGGAGCGCGTACCAGGGCCGTGGTGAGAGGGGAGATGGGCTGGCGACGGGGTTTACCTGGACAGCGGCAGCGTGTTCCGGGCGGGATAGGATGGACGTACCAGCGGACTTGTATTGGTCGGTCGGCTTCGGCAGGATCGGGCTGATCGAACGTCTTCGGCAGGCTCGGTAATCGGCGGGGTCAGTCACCTGCGGGAGAAACTGCGAGGACTCGGGTTAGTGCTGGTTTCACCGCTGGACACCCCCGCCTCCCTACTTGCACACTAGTAGAAGGTGCGTAAGGGGGGTGGGGTTGTACCAGCCGAGGCGCCGTGGGTCGACCCGTGGCGGAGGGGAAGTGCACCTTAACGGCACAGCGGTAGCCCCTTGTGCGCACGCATCGGCTCACGGCCGAAACCAGAGCTGCGGAGAGGGGGTCGTGCGGTCGTTCGGGCGGCGAGTCATTCCTTACCAGACCAGGACGACGGAGGGAAGGGTAGTCCGAAGACACCACTCGCGTCATCCTGGTGCAGCAGGGGGTGACTCGCGCCACGGCCGCACCCTCTTCTCCCCAGCTAACTAGAGGGAGTGGTTCCTCCGCTCCGGCCAGCCTACTAAAATCAGAGCTGAGGGGGGAGGTGGTTATTTGGCCATTAAGGCAGCGGGCCGCTCAACACCAGGGTGGGCGACGGAGGGAAGGATAGTCCGAAGACACCACTCGCGTCGTCCAGCCCAGGTGAAGGGTGACTCGCGCCATGACAGCGCCCCTTCCGCTCAGTCCGAGCCGCGGGGGAGGGGGAGATTTAGCGCAAAATAATTTTGATTCAACAGTGTTATAATTTCAAATCGGCAATAACATTGTTGCATTAAAAATGATTGTTGTACATATTTAACAGAAAAATGAAACAATGTTCATTTGACATTATTTCCAGTTGGATCGACTATTAAATTTTTAAATCAACCTAAAAATTATTGTTTTGTCATTATTAAATGTTAAATCAAATAGTCTTTTTTTGAACTTTGTATAAACGACCAGGATAAAAGTTATTTTAACATTTTAGTTTTTCTCTCAGTGTAGCTGTGGATTATTTTACATTCTTTGGATATCCACTGAACAATAACACAACATAGTTTATTTCAATTTTTTTATACTCAGCTGAGCAGAGCTCACAGAGTATATTAATTTTGTTCGCATAACGGTACCCCGTAACGAGATAGATATAGACTTCTATATATAAAAATGATGGCGAAATAAAAAAAATCATTTAGCCATGTCCGCCGTCTGCCCGTTATCACAATAACTTGAGTAAATTTTGAGGTATTTTAATGAAATTTGGAACGTAAGTTCCTGGGCACTCATGTCAGATCGCTATTTAAAATGAACAAAATCGGACTATAATCACGCTCACTTTTTCGATATCGAAAATTTCGAAAAACCGAAAAAGTGCTTATCGCACTTCATTATCATTACCAAAGACAGATAAAGCGATGAAACTTGGTAGGTGGGTTGACCTTATGACACAGAATAGAAAATTAAATTTGGCAGTCGTTGAAGATATCATGATGAAATTTGTCAGAAGCGTTACATGTATTCAAAATAAAAATTAGCAAAATCGGATGACGAACACGCCCACTTTAAAAGAAAAAAATGTTTAAGTCAAATTTTTACAAAAAATTTAATAACTTAACAGTATATAAGTAAATTATGTCAACATTCACCTCCCGTAATGATATGGTGCAGCAAATACAAAAATAAGAGAAATTTTCAAAATGGGCGCGGCTCCGCCCTTTTTCATTAAATTTTTTTTTAGGGTATAGCCTCCGTGACGGTAACTATTTTCTGTGAAAATGGGCGAAATCGGTTTAAGTCACGCCCAGTTTTTATACACAGTCGACCGTCTGTTCTTCAGCTCGGCCGTAACACGATAACTTGAGCAAAAATCGATATATCTTTACTAAACTTAGTTCACGTACTTATCTGAACTCACTTTATCTTGGTATTAAAAATGGGAGAAATTCGACTATGATATTGAAAATTTCGAAAAATGGAAAAAATGCCATAATTCTATACCAAATATGAAGAAAGGAATGAAGCATGGCAATTGGATTGGTTTATTGACGCAATATATAACCTTAGAAAAAACTTTGTAAAATGGATGTCACACCTACCATATTAAGTAGAAGAAAATGAAAAAGTCCTGCAGGGCGAAATGAAAAGCCCTTGGAATCTTGGCGGGAATACTGTTCGTGGTATTAGGTCACCCTGTTCCACATTTTTGTCGATATCTCGAAAACGCTTTCACATATAAACCTAAGGGACACTCCCTTTTAAAACCATCAATAATACCTTTGATTTGATACCCATATCGTACAAACACATTATAGAGTCTCCCCTAGTCCACCTTTATGGCGATATCTCGAAAAGGTGTCCACTTATAGAACTAAGGCGCACTCCCTTTTAAATACTCCTTAACACCTTCCATTTGATACCCATATCGTACAAACATATTCTGGGGTCACCCCTGGTCCACCTTTATGGAGATATCCCGAAATGGCGTCCACCTATAGAACTATGGTCCACTCCCTTTTAAAATACTCTTTAAAACCTTCCACTTGATACCCATGTCATACAAACACATCCCAGGGTTACCCTATGTTCACTTTCCTACATGGTGATTTTCTCTTATTTTGTCTCCAAAGCTCTCAGATGAGTATGTAATGTTCGGTTACACCCGAACGAACTTAGCCTTCCTTACTTGTTTATGATATGTTTTCTTACAAAGAGTAGGTAAAAAGATACTGGATTCCATTGCTTGTCGGTTCGAAAAAAAAAAAAAAGCGTCCACTAGATTGTTCTTTTTTTTATTATAACTGCAAGCGTAGACTTCTCTAGTTTCAAATTGAAACCCAGTTCTGTGCATTCATTTTCAGGAAGAACGTTATAATCAATTTTTGAAGCCAAATTTGTTTTGGTAGTACAAACCAGTTACAGATTTTGTAACGTACGAACTTGTAACCGTGTACGCATTCCGTCAACCATACAATCCTTTTACGTTCGCCGGAAGCCACTCCGTATTTAAAAAGAAAAGGATTCGTTTTAAATACTGCCCCGCATATGACTGTTTAGGGAGGTTACCTTTGTGCTGACAGATGATTCTGTGATATTCTAACAAAAATTAATAACCATGACTATTAAAAAGTGTGATGAAATATTTTCGGCATTGCAAAAAAAAGCTTTCAAAGATGATATATCTAACACACATTTTCGTAAACTCTTTTATATGTTTTCCATTTCTACAATTCCAAACAGTGGAGCGACCCGAATCAGAAGTCTAAGTAAATCGGGAGCTCTGTCCTTTCCAAATCGAAGCTCTGTTACATCCCTAAAATATATAGCGACGTACTGACTTCAGTGGAAATTTCCTTGATATTTTATGACTACTGCGGAAATCAAATTTTTGATACGGAATTGCAACAAAAAACTAATTCGAAGAAGAGCCTACAAAGTTTAACTTTTTGTAATTGAAAGTTAAGCCTTACCTTATTTGTTTTATTAAATTCTCATTTACCACTTTCACAATTTTACTACATTTCCATTATACCTAAATAAATGTATTTTTGTTACTAAATATTTATGATTCAAGCCTCCAATTCCGTATATGCACAATCCCCCTTGCGAATGAAATTATATGCTATATAAGAAAAAATAATAAAAAATTATTATTTGAAATATATTTATACTTTTTCAAAATATATATGTTAGCTGAGTATTCGAGTGTTCAAGGAAACGGGCAATTAATATCTCTTAAAATTATAAGAAAATAGCGTGCCTATTTTCATGAAAGCTGGATAATAAATTTAAGGATTACAAAAATTTAACTTACTTTCTCCAGTAATGCAAATGTGAACACCCATCACGCATTGTGTCGAAAATGTCCGGTTCCGTCCATTATATTCACCGCATACAGGATCAAATTGCCTAGTACACCTAAAATTACACGATTTTTGGCAATCTCCTCTATCAATTACGCTTAATTCTAAAATTACAAGAACAAAATTAGGTACAAAAAATTCAAGCAGTTGAGCACTTAAGACTCACCTTGTTCGCCACGATTTTGACGCAGACAATTTTCGTTCATAAAGAAACAATTGTTTCGATACCCAGAACAATATTCGCCATCTGTAGCCCAGACAGGGTCTTCTTCGTCTTGACACATTAAAAGACAAGGTTTAATCTCAACGGTATTAGCTGTAACAGAAACAGCTAATGCAATCATGACACTCAGACATAGGAACAAGTGTTTAATATTGTTATCAGCCATTTAATTAAAATTACGAACTTGTTCACGCTTGGCTACTTTCATTTGATTTAGTCGACTTTTTTACTTTAAGAATAATATCTAAGACTCAGCGCCTTTTATTCACTTCTAAATGTTTTTCTTTGTTGATTTTAACTTTTATCATTATTTGCTAAGAGCATTTGTAGGGAAGATACATTTAATTGTGAAGCGATTTATGTAATTCGTACATATCTAAATGCGTACATAAAAAATTTTGGGATATTTCCATTTGAAAATGTATAAAATAATTTAAATACGTATGAATTCTTGATTCGAGATTGAAGTTAAAAACCCATTTTCCAACCTTATTATACAGGCCGCAAAATCCAAATAAACTTTGTAACCGGCAAAAGACTAAATGTTCTTGAAGATTTCGACGTAGTAAGCCCGAATCTTGAGTCAAAAGTTTTTACTCAAAGCAGTGCAGGCACGTCAGGTTTCTGGGGTACAAAAAATACGTTTTTTGAGTACATTTGAAGTTCTGTCACTTCTAGACCTTTTTTTATTTTTTTGAGGTCGTTATTGTACCTGAAATTATCGCTCCTTATCTTCATTTTGAATTTTTGAAAAAACCTTTTGCCCCCGTTAATCGCGCTATTCGTGAGTTTAACTCCCTGAGTAGTACAGTTGCTCTGAACTTGTCGCTCCCTAGAGCTATTTTTTTGATAATTTTGTATTCTGCTCTACAAGTAGTTGGATTCATACGGAACCATAAGTAGATTGTACTTAATATTTTAAGTAAATTTTATAATTTATTCTGTTAGGATTGTAATCCAAAGGCTTAAACAATAAACAATACATACATTCCTTTCCATACCGCAGTGTGCTATAAAAAGATAAAAAACATAATTATATCTACAGCTATTTTTATCTGTTTAATGAAACACGAGCATAAATAAAGTTTAATGACCCAAATAATGGTACAGTGAAGCAAAGAATAAACATTTTCCCCTTTACCGCCACAATTTTGCAAAAAAACATTCAAGACATTTTGACAAGAAAGAGACTGCAAATAAAAACAGCAATGCCATTGTCAACAGAGCCTGGGTCTCCAAAAATTAAAAGTGTTCGTCCATTCGCATACGAAGCACAATTGTGCTATGTAATGAAGAAGGTCAGGGATGCCACTTTCTGCTAGACCTTTCTCCATAGATAATTTCAATAAATATTGATATCAATACTGAATAAGCCCAAAATGTATTGTCAAATATTTTTTTTTCATAACAATCAATGGGGAAAACCACTTCTTGAAGTGAAATAACCGTTGTTTTAATTTTGACCAGCTAGATTGAACAAGTACCCCACTGTGTGACAATTAAATATCCAAAAACAAATTGTAATGTATAAGGAAATCTAACTTTGGGCAAAAACCGAAAATTATATACCCAGTTCCGAGCCCTCACATTTGGATATGGGAGGATTGGGTAGGCTAGGTTGAACAAGCCGGTTCGTGAGGATCTCACATATACTAAATGTGTCCATAGTGTTACCAAAAAAACTGAAAAACCCTATCAGAAACCAGGTCCTATATTGTAGGATCTATGCTTCGTGCTGCTGCTATATCTGATAGCTTGAAGGATATTTCACAAATATCGCCTTCCGTAAGAGGCTAAGAAGCAGTTAATGTTCTTACCAAATGTTGGTAAAATTTTTCGATTTTTCTTCGACATACGGCATTAAGGACCGATTTCACCAACTCGACTTAACTTAATTCAGTCATATTTTTTTAATTTTTCTGTTTCACCACCAATGCTTAGCTGAGTCACAAATTAGCCTACCCGTCAGCTGGCTTATTCTCGACTTTCAACAGTGCTGCTATAGTACAAATTTTGAGTCGAATTAAATGGCAGTATTGATACTTATTTCATTAAGCAAATATAGCCACCCGCTATTGTGTGAATTCACTGGGTGGCGTCTAATTAAAACGTAGCCAAAAATACTACTATGCATAAAACAGCTGATAGGGTTTTTGCATTTCAAATGGGTTTAGTAGCTGAGATGGTGAAATCTGGGCTAACTTAAATTGCAACTAAGTTTTAGCCCAAGTGGAGTTGGTGAAATCGGCCCTAAACATTTTTGAAGCAACTAACTTAAAAGGAGCAGACCAGGATCATTTACAATATTTTTTTTAATTATCTTACTTCGTACTACCATATATCTACTGGTAATGTAGTTACGTGCCATAAATATATTGCAAATTTTAAACTTTTGTCGAATTGCAAAATGATACCATCGCCTTATCAGTCGTTGCTAATGTATTATCCCAGTTTTTCCATTTTTAGAATTTTTGATTGCGAAAAAGTGGGCGTGGTTCTAATATGTTTTCGATCATTTCCAATTTCGATATATATTTTGAACTCAGATAAATTCATGTATTATATTTGGTGGAGATATCTCAAGCTGTGCTCAAGTTATCGTCGTAACGGACGGATGAAAAGGCAGACGGAGGGCTGGGTTCCTATGTTCCACCATATCACTACTGAGCTGAAATATAAGTGGGCATGGTCGTCAACTGATTTCATATAACTGTAGCCGGGGCAAGGCACATTTTCCAAAACTTTATTAAATTCCTATTTTACGTCACAAATCCCCTCAGCAAGTTTTGCCCCTTTATTGGCCTTTGGTAATGGATGACTTTCTTTTTAATTTTTCGATATTGAAAAAGTAGGCGTAGTTATAGTTCGACCATTTTAAATTCCAATCTGTTCTGCAATCACATTACCAAGTGTTACAACTTTCTTAAAGAAATTTCACCTTTTATTCAGGTTATAGTGTTGACGGAAGGACGGACAGACATGTCTCACTAAAAATATCTTTCTAAGTACGTTGATAATTCTCTATTCTTTCCAGCCATCAAAAACAACCGTTATCCCATCAGAGTTAAAACAGCCTAATCTACAAGTACACACAATTTTATTATAGTTCCAGTAAGTAATTAAGTATAATATTAAAATCCAAATAGATAATCACATTTGGGTAAAAATTTAATTGTGAAAAAAATTAGGGAAGCATAATTTTTTGGCGTTAAAAAATACTTTTTTATGGAGAACATTATGATTCTCATTTTTGCCGACTTTTAATTAACTACACTTTAGATTCGATAGCTACCTGTGTGGATTATCAACTTGAGCTCTAATGTGACTCAAGGACAAAGGTTAATTGGGTATATACATTACACATAAATAATACAGCCGCCGCGGGTAGTGGTAGCGTGCTCTGCCTGCTACCCCGAAGGTCCTGGGTTCTAGGGCAAAATATCATCAGCAATTTAGAAAAGAGTTTTTCTAGGCGGGGTTGCCCCTCGGAAATGGTTTGGCAAACATTCCGAGTGTATTTCTGCCATTAAAAGCTTCTCATTGAAAATACAGCTGCCGTTTTTAATTTGCGTAAAGGATGTAGGCTCCGTCAGCTAATTTGTAGGACAAGTTAAAAAGGAGCACAGCGTAGATCTTAAAAAGGCTCGGCCTAAGTCTCCTCCGAAGTAAATCACGTCAAGCTGCTTCTCAGCCCATGTTAGCCTCAGCAAACAACGAAAACAATAAACAAGGGCGAAGTCTTCAAAAAATTTAATGCCACGCAGTTGACGGAACTTCTAAAATATTTATAAGATCGCGGGTTCAAATCATTATTATTGCTATTATATATGTTTTCTTAATTTAAAAAATATTTGAATGCACTTTAATAGAAGATAGCGAAAATTTATACAATTCCCATAGTTCGTTGTATAGAGTCTATACTATAGACCCATTTCGGAAGTGGCGTAATTTTTCATCAGCAACGTTTCTCACTCTCAATTATTAAGTAACTTCTTATTTAGCAAAAATTTGTAACCATACACGTAATTCCTCTAGGTGACGCACGGATTGACATAATTGGAATATTCATAGGACAATAGAACTATGGGGTCAGTTTACTTCTTGCTGAGATAAAACTTTGAATATAACTTAGGGCCTATTTAAATATTATATTAAGGATAAAACATTTTTCTAGATGTGGCATGAAACGAAATATTTAGAGATATCTCGAAAAGCAATTCTAGACTTTGAATTTTTGAATAGTTTTTTAAGGTATTTTCGGTTTAGCTAGAGACACTAGAGCAAAAATTTAAAAGTTTGGCAAGCCAGGCAAAAATATTTGCTAGGTGTCGCTCTGATGTAGATATTAAGAAAATTCGTGTGGATGGAATTTTGGGATAAACCTTTGAGCGACTTCCCATTAAGCTACAAACTAAATATCTCACAGGTTGTTGAGAACTCAATGACAGTATGTTAATTAAGCTTCCGGTGAGTTGGATATTTAGAAATGTCCCACAAGGGGAGGGGGGTGGGTGGTGGGGTAATCCTTCGAACAAGCTTAAAAAAACACATTCGGTTGAACTTACCCCTTCCATCCTCATACATAGTTAAGAGGACCGAGACAATGCAACAAAAGTGGGAGAATATTCTGCTAGGTGCTCACGAGTTCAGATAATAAGAAAATTCATACGAGATTTTAAATATTGCGATTTATCTCTATGTAACTTCCTTTAAGGGTAACTTCCTGTAAGGCCGAAGAAGACAAAGGGAATGCACTTATCTATCACAAAAATCTCCGCTAGGAGGTGCTGTATTTAGAACCATTTTAAGGAGGGTGGTATATGATTTATCTATCACAAAGGAAGGTGGTTAGAGGGCAATCCTAGCTCCGCCCCCTTCCTGCGCATGTGCTTTCTTTGTCTGTTCCTCCACCCCATAAACAGATCTTAGGAATAAGATTTTGATGTAGAATTTTTTAACCAAATCTGATAATTAGTTTAAGAAAAGCGCAGCGTTACATTATAGAACCATTAAAAACTTTTAGCGAAGTATTCTTAAATTTTTCTTCCATCAAACCCTTTGCTTAGCAATCGAAAACACAACAATAAAATAATTTGCGAAATCAGTATGTCTGTTGGTATCAGCAGAATTAGGATAAAACTTTGCTCATGGAATTTCATCTTAGTATCTAGTTTGAAAGTATTTTTCCAATTTTTTTAAGAAAATCCTCTAGACTGTTAATTGTGTTTGAGCAACTAATTTAATAAAGACTGCAGAAACAGCAATTAATGGGGCAATTTTTATAATTGAGGAACCAATTCTTGGCTATTTTATTAATTTGCCATTTACCACTTTAAAAAGTTATATACATTTTATTTCTATAAATGCATTCTTATTTCTTCAATATTATTTATTTCTTTGATTCAGGCATCCAAATTAGTACCAGCGCAGTCTCCTGGGCGAATGAGAACGTATGCTATAAAAGTAAAAATAATAAAATTTAATATTTTGAGAAAAAAACATTTGAATAACATATTGAATTTGTCAAAACTAAAGCTCTTTAGCTTGTTGTGCAAGTGCACAAATAAAACAAAAACAGCATCTATGAAAACCCTCCGTAAAAAATGTATACTAAACTTTGTATACTGAAGAAAAATTTACGAGCAATAAATGAAAAATGAGCCTTATCTACAGTTAATACACAAACGAAAAATAGCATGAACATTTTTAAAAAAAGCCGAGTAATCATTTAAAGGAATAAAAAAAAACTCACTTTCTCCAGTAGTACAAATGTATCCACGCATCGCGCAACTATTCCCAAATGTTCGGTTTTTTCCATTATATTCTGCACACAAAGGACTATATTGCAAGGTGCAAATTTGTGGACATAAGCTTTGGCAAGCTTTTCTGTTAAGTACGGTCAATTCTAGAAATACAAGAAAAAAAAATATGTTAGAGAAAATACAAGCAGCTGAGAAGCTGAACACTTAAGATTCACCTGTTTCGCCCCGGTTCCGACGCAGACAATTCGCATAATTGAAGTAACATTTGTTTCTAAACCCAGAACAAACATTGGTATCTGTAGCCCAGACAGGTACTTCGTTACGTGAACACCTAAGCACACAACGTTTGGTCACAACGGCTTCCGTGGTAACAAAAACGGCCACAGCAAGCGTGAGACCCAACCATACGAACAAGTGTTTAGTGATGTTATTAGCCATTTTGATTAATTTACGAACTTTTCCACGGTTGATAACTTTCACGCTATTGTTTTAGAATAACTTATAATTGCCAGCATTGCTCCTTATATTCAATTTTAAATTGTCTTCGTTGCTTGTTTTATCGTTATTTGCTAAGTGCTCTTTTATATTGCTACATTTAACTATTTTTGTTAATTTGAGTAAATAAATATAGATTTAGATAACTGCATGTGGATATTTTTGAAAGTATATACACGCGTATGAATTAATTCTTAATTCGCGGATAAATCAAAAAATTCATTATTACTCACCCATCAAAGAAAGAAAAAGTATTTCTGACATCTTTAGGAAGTCATAGATCTGAATTTTATTTCCAACGTCGTTCTCCAATTATGCTCAGACCTTTAAAAAATTTTAGGTTTTATAAGCTATTCGAATTTAATTTTTATTCATACATTAGCGTTGCCAAACGTCCCGTATTTGCCGAGACATCCCTTCTTTTTCACTTAATTTTGAATGTTACGCCGAGAAATGATTTTTCCCTGCAACTCTACAAAATCGACATGAAACTTGAGAACAGGAGACTTTGGAAAAAGATTCTTGGTGATTTTACAACATTTTCTATTCTGGAACCATCATAAAATCTAAGTTAATAATTCTTGACCTACGAGTCCGCTAAATTATAAAATTCCTGATACCCTTCTACTTTTATTTCTATAGGCCCATTCCATTTCAAGACACCCGGTCCGCGCAGGACATGATTTTTGATTTCGATGGAATTTTAATATGTTTTTCTTTGGTCAAAATAATGACACACGTGTTTTTTTTTGCCTCAAAAAATTTTTTTTCGAATTGATCGGCAATTGAATTCCATAAAATGCAATCGATATTTTATTCACCTAGTTTTTCAACTGTCAATAAATTTGTAAAAATTAACCGATTCTCATGATTTTTTCTTTTAAATGTTTGTTATTACTTTTAATTTTATATAATTTTATAAACAATATCATATAGCCAAAAACATTTTTTTTAGTATTTGGTAAAAATTTATGACTTCAAAAATTAATATTTCAAAAAAAGTAAATTATTTTTTTGTTTAAACTTTTTTATATCGATTGAACAGTTTATATTTCAACTTGGGTAAACATCTATTAGCCAAAACTCGTTGTTTTCGAAATGTCAATTTTTGAATAAAGAAAAATTAACAGAATAAGCTTATTTTCATTTGGGCCACTAGAGAGCAATGCGCCGCCACAACGTCCGAGAAAAGAAATAGGTACTTGAAAGCCTGTAAGAGTTTCACCCGATTTTTTATTTAAGATGTAGGAAATTTGGTTTTTTTTTTTAATTTTTGTGGGTATTTTTACAATGTTTATTTGGCATCACTGCACAAGGCTCGTACAAGACTTCATTAAATCTTCACCGGTAATTACCGTAGCCAATGCGTAGAGACCGGTAGATACTTCGATGAATATTTCTCTTGAAGAAAATTTAAAAGTATTCAAGCTGAAATTTAGCACGGAACAATTTCCGTTATGTATATATATACGCTATACTAATTATATAAAATTGCTTATATGGGCAATGTGTGTAACGGCTTATCTCAAAAGTACAAAAATGACTTTTATGAGTTTTTTTTAAAGAAAGTATTGGTGCAAATAAACACACTGCGCTTTTTATTTTTTCCATTTTCACAAACTAAAGCCCTTTATTATACTCAGTTGAGCAGAGCTCACAGAGTATATTAACTTTGATTGGATAACGGTTGGTTGTACAGGTATAAAGGAATCGAGATAGATTCCATATATCAAAATCATCAGTATCGAAAGAAAATTTGATTGAGCCATGTCCGCCCGTCCGTCCCTCCGTCCGTCTGTCCGTTAACACGATAACTTGAGTAAATTTTGAGGTGTCTTGATGAAATTTGGTATGTAGATTCCTGGGCACTCATCTCAGATCGCTATTTAAAATGAACGATATCGGACTATAACCACGCCCACTTTTTCGATATCGAAAATTTCTAAAAACCGAAAAAATGCGATAATTCATTGCCAAAGGCGGATAAAGCGATGAAACTTGGTAGATGGGTTGACGCTATGACGCAGAATAGAAAATTGGTAAGATTTTGGACAATGGGCGTGGCACCGCCCACTTTTACAAGAAGGTAATTTAAAAGTTTTGCAAGCTGTAATTTGGCAGTCGTTGAAGATATCATGATGAAATTTGGCAGGAACGTTACTACTATTACTATATATGTGCTAAATAAAAATTAGCAAAATTGGATGAAGAACACGACCACTTTTTAAAAAATTTGTTTTTTAAATTCAAATTTTAACAAAAAATTTAATATCTTTACTGTATATAAGTAAATTAAGTCAAAGTTCAACTCCAGTAATGATATGATGCAACAAAATAGAAAAATAAAAGAAAATTTCAAAATGGACGTGGCTCCGCCCATTTTCATTTAGTTTGTCTAGAATACTTTTAATGCCATAAGTCGAAAAAAATTAACCAATCCTTCTTAAATTTGGTAGAGGCATAGATTCTATGACGGTAACTATTTTCTGTGAAAATAGGCGAAATCGGTGGAAGCCACGCCCAGTTTTTATACACAGTCCACCGTCTGTCCTTCCGCTCGGCCGTTAACACAATAACTTGAGCAAAAATCGATATATCTTTACTAAACTTAGTCCACGTACTTATCTGAACTCACTTTATCTTGGTATAAAAAATGGCCGAAATCCGACCATAACCACGCCCACTTTACCGATATCGAAAATTACGAAAAATGATAAAAATATCATAATTCTATACCAAATACGAAAAAAGGGATGAAACATGGTAATTGGATTGGTTTATTGACGCAAAATATAACTTTGGAAAAAACTTTGTAAAATGGGTGTGACACCTACCATATTAGGTAGAAGAAAATGAAAAAGTTCTACAAGGCGAAATCAACAGCCCTTGGAATCTTGGCAGGAATACTGTTAGTGGTATTGCATATATAAATAAATTAGCAGTACCCGACTGATGATTTTCTGGATCACCTGGTCCACATTTTGGTCGATATCGCGAAAACGCCTTCAGATATACATCTAAGGGCCACTCGCTTTTAAAACCCTCATTAATACCTTTAATTTGATATCCATATCGTACAAACACATTCTAGAGTCACCCCTGGCCCACCCTAATGGAGATATCTCGAAAAGACGTCCACCTATAGACCTAATGCACACTCCCTCTTAAAATGCTCAATAATACCTTCCGTTTGATACCCATATCGTACAAACATTCTAGAGTCACCCCTGGCCCACCCTAATGGCGATATCTCGAAAAGGCGTCCACCTATAGACCTAATGCCCCCTCCTTCTTAAAATGCTCAGTAACACCTTTCGTTTGATACCCATATCGTACAAACATTCTAGAGTCACCCCTAGCCCACCCTAATGGCGATATCTCGAAAAGGCGTCCACCTATAGACCTAATGCCCACTCCCTCTTAAAATGCTCAGTAACACCTTTCGTTTGATACCCATATCGTACAAACATTCTAGAGTCACCCTTGGTCCACCTTTATGGCGATATCTCGAAAAGGCGTCCACCTATATACCTAATGCCCACTCCCTCTTAAAATGCTCAGTAACACCTTTCGTTTGATACCCATATCGTACAAACATTCTAGAGTCAGCCCTGGTCCACCTTTATAGCGATATCCCTAAATGGCGTCCATCCATAGAACTATGGCCCACTCCCTCATAAAATACTCTTTAATACCTTCCATTTGATACACATGCCATACAACCACATTCCAGGGTTACCCTAGGTTCATTTTCCTACATGGTGATTTTCCTTATTTTGTCTCTATAGCTCTCAACTGAGTATGTAATGTTCGGTTACACCCGAACTTAGCCTTCCTTACTTGTTTTTAGGATAAAGTTAATGAAAACCCCAAATAATGCAAGCATAAAACTTTTCGATAGCCAAACCCAAGCTACAGCGGGCCAACCAAAAACAACTTTGTGTTTATGAAGAGATACATATACTCACATCCAAAGAGAGTGCGTCATTCCGCTCTTAGCAAATGCACGAGTTTTTTGCTCGCAAACCAAAATGTTTGTGTGTTAATACATATGGATGTTAGCGCGCGAAATAAAAGAACGTATCTCTTTTTAACACGCTTTTATTAGCTTGGCCTGTATGTAACGGTATCTTTGAGCTTAATTTTCACCGGTTTCTAGAAGTCTGATTAATTTGAAACTTTACATGCGTATCAGGGACCGATGACAATGCATTAATGTGGTAGTGTGAGTTCAACGGACATACGGTCAATTGGCCTTTTTACCACCTTGAATGGCCTTAAGTTTGATTGAAACTTTGCACACGTTTCAAGGCTCAATGACAATGCATTAATGTGATGGTGCGGTGACATAAGGTCAATTGGCCTTATTACCACTTTGAATGGTCATAAGTTTAATTGAAACTTTGCACACGTATCAAGGGTCGATGACAATGCATTAATGTGATGGTGTGGTGACATAAGGTCAACGACCGTAAGGTCAATTGGCGTTATTACCACTTCGAAAGGCCATAAGTTTGATTGAAACTTTGGACACGTATCAAGGCTCGATGACAATGCATTAATGTGATGGTGTGGTGACATAAGGTCAACGGCCATAAGGTCAATTGACCTTATTACCACCTTGAATGGCCATAAGTTTGATTGAAACTTTGCACACGTATCAAGGCTCGATGACAATGCAATAATGTGATGGTGGGGTGACATAAGGTTAACGGACATAAGGTCAATTTAACTTATGACCACCTCAAATGACCATAGATTTGAAACCTTGCAAATAATTCGAAAAACGCATTCCTTTATTAATGATAGAAGTGGATGCATGGCACATCTATGAAAGAGCATACTGGAACGGAATCCGGAGTGGAGCCGAGAGCCTTGGTAATGCAGAGTTCCGAACTCCGTTGCACTTTTTGAAGCATTTTAAGATAGGTACTTTTAGCTAGAGCAGGCCACCAGACCAAGGCACCATAAAGAAAAATCGGGCGCACAATGGCTGTGTAAATCCAGTAGGTCACATTAGGGGAGAATCCCCAGGAGGTGCCAATTGCCCTCTTGCAGATGAACAGCTCTGCTGCTGCCTTCTCGGATCGCTCCACTATATGGCCACTCCATAATAGCTTCCTATTCAGAATGACTCCCAAATACTTGACTTGATCGCTAAATGCTAAGAACGTACCCCCAATTCTTGACGGTGTAAGATTTGGTACTTTGTACCTCCTCGTGAAGAGGACAAGCTCGGTTTTATCCGGGTTGACTTCCAAACCTATGGCGGATTGTACTCCTGGAGCAGCTCCAGGAGGTCAGCTGGGTCCGTTGGCGTCACGAAACCCAGGCGCTAGCCCTTGGTCGTGAGGGGATATCACGCACCTCCACTACCTTGAGGCGCGCGCCCATTAATCTACACAGATTCGCTATTGTGTGCCATCTTATATATTTGGTTTTGGTTTTATTTGTTTTATGAACTTCCTAAGTCTGTATTTCGGAATTTCGTTAATCATTAATTCCGGCAGTCTTGAAGTACACGCTCTAAAGAAGTTATGTCTTGATATATACGAGTACTAACAATTCTAGCTGCGGTACGGTCTGGATAATTGGAAATCTCTTTTTACAACCCTTGGGATGCTATCTTAAAAGTGAGATACAGTAGTTTAACTAAATGAACTGATTTGGGTTGGGCTATATCTAGGTGGTCATTGTTTCCAATCCACATCTTACTAAATATTAGACAAAATAGGACGGAAACTGTGAAACATATCATATTCACATGCACGCGATTTTCCCAACCTAGAAACGCTAGAGCCAATTTTGTTAAAATGTTAGCAGTGCATAATAGCCCTGTATACGTAAGCAATTTTTGTTGTTGAATAATCACACGCTGAATAGTGGCTTCCCTTTTAAGAGGCGTCCATCTTTTTATTCTTCCAATGTAGTGTCTTTGGGAGAAAATGGGTTAAGTGCTTGCTTACAACTGTTTTCATAATATTCACTTTGCTTTTAATGCTAAGGGGATAACAAATCAAATCTCAGCCTATGTGCCATAAATACCCCACCTCCTTACTTCCTACGTACTGTTGCTGCTGACAATTCTCCTGCAGGTGTTGCTGTTGAGTTTTCGGTTCTCAACTCCTGATTTAAGCGGGTATACAGTTGTTTTGTTACATAGTGTTTTCTAAAGGTACTCGAAAGTTTTCAAGCTGTAAACATTATCATAAGTAAAGCTCTGCACACACACCTCCGTAGGGCTCTTGTTTACAATCGATTACTCGATTAGTAATAACTTTTGCATTGATTAAAATTCGATCGATTTAAACATAATCGATTAAATGGCAATATTCCCATACTAAAGATTCCATAAAATCCATTTTTTGTCATAAAAACAAAATTTTAATATTTAATAAATGAAATTTTTCTTAATGAATTTGAAAAAAATTAACTCTTTCCTTTAAAATAAGTTTCTAGCATGCCAAAAAAGCAAAGTGTAAAATATGTGAGCTGCAGATGGCCTACAATATTAACTCCACAAGATTTTTACAAAAAGCAGAACTCATTTAAAATTACAGAAAATACTTTTCGAATAGCCGAATCTGTCACTAATCAAAACTTAACAACTATTCGATTACCGATAATAGATTATTTCACTAAACAACTTTTGTCAATCGACTAATCGAATTTTTGAATAGTCGATTATCCTTTTCAAAATTAAAAATAAATTTTAAATATATTCTAAAAAGTTCAAAATTGCATTACATCTCGATGTTTCAAAATATCTCAGAAATAGGAGAAACAAACATTTACCAATTTGAAAATCGTTACAAAAGAAAACTGATCCTGGAATATTTTGGCCAAGAATTTTTTTGTATAGAACCATAACTTTAAAATTAATTTGTTTGGAAATGTTTAACTTATTAGCAGTTTTCTATTTGAAAAAATAAAAAATCTTGTTTAATAAATTTAAATACGATTTGAACTTTTACAATTTTTAAGAAGTCTACTCCAAATCCAATGTTGGCATGCAGTTGGTTGTCTTGTGTGGAACTCAATAGCTTTGATACGAATTTCAGGTTTGGAACTAGACCCAGAAGAAGTAGAAGTAGTAGTATAATAGCTAGATTTTCCCTGAGCTAGTTAATAACTTAACATTTTCCCTGCAGTGTGGTTTTTAATAAAACAACTTTGTTTATTATTTAAGAATTTTATCATTTATAAATTATAAAAATTTTACAATTTATTCTCAACACGTAAGCAATGAATTTACATTTTCATTAAGTATAATACATCATCTTCATGTTTTCAGAACATTTGTGTGGTTCCAAAGTACTCCGACTACATATTTAGCATGCTCCTTGCCCGATCAAATTATATGCTGTATACAAAAGAACAAAAAAATACATTAAAATTAGTTTAGTATCCAGTTTTTTAGTTAGCATGGCTCAAGTTTTCATATTAACTGGCTCTTCACTTAAATACATTTTCTACAACTTCTTTTTAAGTCTTAAAAACGAATGCATTTTCGAGAGATCAAGCTCAAGCTTTAGCTTTAGCTCAAAACTAAGAAAATAATACTCACTTTCTCCAGTAGTGCAAATGTGGTTACCCAACAAGCAAGAATTACCAAATGTCCGTCTATTTCCATTGTATTCAGCGCACACAGGATTATATTGCAAGGTACACAGTCTACACCATCTTTGGCATTGCTCTCTTTCAATTGGATATAATACTAAAAATAAAAACGGTACACAAGTACATATATATTTATGTATATCAGAATCTATCTTAAATCTACGCCAGGAATAATTTTAACATATGAACACTTGAACTACCAAAACTCACATGTTTCATATCGATTTTGACGCCGACAATTCTCATTACCCAATTGACAAGCGTTTCGCCATGTAGTACAATTCCTCCTGCCATCTGTAGCCCAGACAACATTTTCTTCATTTGTACACGTAGCTAATCTGTTACAAGGTCGGGGCGCATCGCCTCCCTGAGCCGTGACGGCAACTGCCAATACAAAGAGACCGAGCCATGCGCACAGGTGTTTTGTGGTGTTATTAACCATTTTGTTTCACTTGATTGCTTAGCCGACTAAATTAATTTCGGAATAATAATTTATTCACAGCGTTCTTCCTTTTATTCCATTTTCAAATGTTTACTTTTGTTGATTTAAGATTTTTTCGTTATTTGCTAAGCGATAATATTCTCGTGATGCACTTAATTCATTTCGTGATATATAAATCCTATAAACATGTGCAAACAAGGGTGGATTCCCAGGGGGGAGGGGGGGTAAGTTACTCAGGAGGCCCAGGAGGAAGAATTTAAAATTAGTATCAGCTTGAGAATAACCCGGTTTAAAAAAAATTGGTATAGAAAAATTAAATTGAAAAATAAAATATTTCTCAAGCGAAATTTTTTTAGTCCTCCATATTAATTAGATTCGTCACAGAATGTTGAATGAATATAAGTAAACCGGAGTAAATTCGCAGAAAATAAATTAAGCCTAGCTTCTTTTCCAATTTACGTCGTGTTCCTTTTAATTTCCCGTTCAAATTGGTGGGACTGGTCCTTATGTTTTACGCCGACTCCGAACGACATTTGCAAGATAGATGATTTTTCACTGAGAAATTTCCCATGGCAGAGATACACCCAAAATCACTGCCGAGGGGCGACTCCGCTTTGAAAAAGTTTTCTGATTGAATTTTTGAAGTTGCTTTGCCCGGGGCTTGAACCCAGGGTTTTTGGAAGAGGTGGAGCCGCTATGAGATATAGTATAGGGGATATCGAAATTTGAAAAATGAACTGCAAACGTGCCCGCAAAACAAATTTATTTTTAAACACAATTTGTTTTTTTTTCGAATAAACGTATTTAAATTGTGTTTGTTATTTAAACAAGTCTTTATACAACTATTACCAAATGTATTTTTTGTTTGTTTAATATTCATGGTTTGATTAACTGTGTCCCTCTAGAATCTCAGCTCTCCCTGAACATTGGTTACCAGATCGCCCTTTTCGTTTTGGCAGAAATTTCACACGGGTTTAAAACATTCCGTCTTTCTCCGAATTTTGGTTAATATTTTAGGGTTTTCCTCTACTCTGTGGCGTATTTTTCGATCGGGTGACAGCCTTGTAGCCATGAATCTTTAAATGTTGAAACTTCCATTTATGATTATCTGAAATTGCCATTTTTTCATCGCCAAATACAAGGAAAGAAGCGGCAGAGACTACAGATCTAGAGCTTATATGTATATATGTTCTATATTTGTATTTTTCATTTTTATGTAGGAAGTGGGCGTGGAATCTACCGATTTTGGCATTCTAGTCTACAGCATTTCTATTTTGAAAACAACAGATGGTTATAAATAATATCACAACATCTTCAACCGGTTTTGAAGTCGATACAAAAATTTTCAAAATACACGGGGGGCCTTAGTAGGCATCGCCACGCGCTTTTTCTTTCCAAGATAGTCAAATACAGTTTGTAAGTCAACCTTACGAAGTAGATAATCATATAAAATTTTAACAGTGATGCCTTATAAATGACGGAAATGTCCCGTAAAATATTGAATTATCACAGAATTATATTTCATTCGTCGGACAAATAGGATGACGAATAGACCGATGAATGGATGAGCTAACATAAACATTTTTTTCGTTTGAGACTACCGATTTTTCCGGTTGACTAAAGTAGGATATAAAACAAATGACTAGGCTACCGAAAACACTTTCCAACTTTGCGACAACCTAAACTCTTTTATTATTAGAACACGTTAATTTCGATTGGAAACCCAGATCTTCGGGTTGGGCAGTTTTTAAAGTTGGTGGATCTTTTAGTAAAAGAAACTCCTTTGCAAAATATTAATGCTCGGATGATGTGAAGTGACATAGGGTCAAGGAAGTCAGTGACCTTAGGAACACTTTAAATGACGATATGTTCAGTCCGGCGATTTTTTATAACGAATTTTCATTCGACTTTTAGTGGAAACAATTCTACACTAAGAAGATGAAAAAGGTAAGTCTCAATTTGATTTCGTAATAAGATCAAATGTTTTCTCAAACCATTCTCATACATACATATGTATATTTTCATCTTTAGTATGAGGTGCGTGTCATTTGAAAACGGTATTTAAAATTAATTGAAATCCTGTCAAACCTCTGAAAGTTTATCGAACAACCACAGCGAGCGACGCATTGTTGCTGTTAAAACGGGTTTACTTAATTAATCAAGATTATCGTCTGAAACCCCAAGAGCGTAGAAGCAATCCGAAAACGTGGAACATCCAGGTGAAACCGGAGGGTTGACAGTCCTACCTACTGCGGAAGATGCTCCTGGAATGGGGAAATGAATCAAAAAGAGTTGCAACCACCACCATTACTGTTAAGTATGGTGTTGTCGTAGGTGCAAGCTGATGTTGTTGATTAGCGTTATTATTCTTGCTTTCGTCTTCGCTAGTTGGGACTCTTAAGCAGCAGTTACCCACCGACCCGTGTGACGTACGTATACGTATGCCATACGTACACACATTTGAACGAAATTTATGCCCGTAGTGGCAACAAAAAACATGTTGCCATTGACCTGTTTGAATGCATGCTTTGGAAACTTCAACTTTTTCTATTTTAATTTTTGATGTTGTAAAAGGCTGGAATTAATATTAAAATAGTATAAATAGATAGCATATTTATAATCTTTACTTGTACATAATTATTTTTCAAACTTTAATAAGGTGTTTTTGCATAAAACTGCAAACGGTCAAAAATTAGCGCACAAAAGTTTACTAGGCAACTGTGTATAGTGAGAGAGTGATCAGCTGACACGTTATTACGTAAAAAATCAAAATTGTTTTGATTTCTACGTTCCGGGCTGCCTACGAACGTGCGTTGCACTTCGGTGAGTTTTCGTTTACATTGCACATTCATAAGATAGGTCGTGTGAGCTGACACGTTTTTTGTACGTACGTTCGTGAGTAACTGCAGCTTTAGAAACTAAAGCCAAATGCTTATGGGCTTTGTTTTTTTTTTTTTGTTTATCTTGGATCTCTGAGAATTCAAGTAACCAAGAGCAACCACTCTAAATCTCACAAGAATCATATGTTTCGCTCTGCAGATGGGCGAGATAGTATTCACAAGATCTTCTATTCGCCGTATATGCTATGCTTCAATCTAATTTAATATTGGAAAACAATAAATAACCCATTTCTTAAAATGTTACAGGAATACGACACTCTTATGGATTACCCAAATGTTTTCTACTTACAGCACTACCATGGTAGCACAACTTCACAATTCAAGATACTTGCGTACTTAAAACGTGTTAAAATCAAACTGATTGACTATTCCTTAAAAACCCGTCAGATAAGCAGTTTTTTAATCTTTTAACTATAAGCTGTACGAGCAATACGTAGACATCAACATAGTCCAGCGAATTAAAACGCAGCGGCTGCGCTGGCTAGGCCGTGTTATGCGAATAAGATGACGTTCCGGCCAAGAAAGTGTGTCTATCGGAACCCGCCTATGGAAGCAGATGTTGAAGGCGGCCCCCAGTCTGTTGGAGCAACCAGGTGGAAAACGATTTAAACTCCCTTGGTATGACCAATTAGCGCCGGTTGGCGGAGAGAAGGAACGTCTGGCGCGCCCTGTTGGACGGCCATAACCGTTTAATCGGTTAAGCGCCAATTAGGTAAGTAACTCAATCGTATGCATTATGAGTAAAATGCACGTATTTTTATGGAGAACGGTAGATTGAGCGACACTGGCGCCATCTGGCATGAAAAAGTAGCCACTTTGCAAATTTTGTTGCAAGCAAAAGAAGAAGAATTTTACATTTGAGTTGGCTAAGGGTGCTGACACACTTTGCAAGTGGAATTATTTTCACCGCTCGTTGGTAACTTTTCTAATATTTTTCGCAATTAAAAACTGAAATATAACAAATGAATACGACAAAAAATATGTTAGCAAGTATTTTCGTTGTATAGGGAGTTTGTTTATAACAGTTCTTCGCGATATTTTTTATGGCAAGGCGAAATAAACTTCAATTGCGAAGTCTGAAGTTTCTTCATATTTGTAAACGCAACATCATTTCATTAGCGGAATAGTGATGTATCGCATTTACTTATTATCGCCACAATATGAATAATTTGAACTACATTTTCAAAATCGTGTAGACTTTAAAAAGATCCTATTTTTCTGCTAGGTTGCGCACGTGTCGAGATAATTTGAAAAATTATACGAGATTTGGAATTCCGGCAATCGTTCCTTAAGAAACTTCCCAATAAGCTAGATACCTAAAATTTAACACGTTAGAGTTTAATGACTATGAAAAAGAGTTTCGCTTGTTGTCGCTCGGGTCTAGATATTTCGAAAGTACGGATCAAATTTTGAGAGGCTACAAACTGAATACCTGTTACGTAGTTGAGAACGTGATGACAATGAATTTAATAAGACGAAGAAATTCCGATAGGTGACGCTCGACGCGAGATAATGCAATAAAATGAGAACAAATTTCCACTAGATGACGCACGGGTTCAGATACTAAACGCTCATACAAGATTTGGAATTTTTCTATAGAAATTTTCAACTGCTAAAGGCAGTAAAATACCTATCGAAAAAAGTTCCCCTCAGGGATGAACTCATCGAAGTATAAAAAAAATTGAGCCATAAACTTGTTCAGAGCAAACTAGCTCCGAGCACTTAGGCATTGAAAGAAAGGGAAAAATATAAAGAAGATAAAAAATGTGTAAGCACTTCCATTATGTAAATGGATCAAAACGCAACGATAAATGTAAGACAAAGTTCGTGAATTTTGATTTCCAATCTAGATGGGCTTTAAGTACCGAACTTACGTAAGTAGTTACTCAAGGTCCATTTAATAGAGTGTTAATTATAACTTTGTTTCTGATAAGCTCTAACAATAGCGGTCTTTAAATTTCAAAATCAAAATTCATAAACACTACCGAATTATGCATGTTTTCAAGGACACATTTTTCACGGCGTCTTGATCCATTTGTATGAAGGAAATGTTTAAAAAAAATTAGTCGACAGTTTAATACAGCAATTAAGGTAGCACAATGCCGTTTTATTAAGAGTTCAGAAGAAAATTTTTTATTTTATTCTTTTATTTTTGGTGAATAAGAATTAAACAAAGTTTATTACAAGTTATCAAAATATTACAGTTTAGAGCTGAATTTACATTTTTGGTAAGTGCAATATTTGTAAAATATTTTTCAAAACATTCCATTGATTCCAAAATACTCCGACTACATATTTAGCATTCTCCTTGGCTGATGTAAACATATGCTGTATAAAAACGAATAAAAAAGCAATACATTAATTATTTGTAAACCTCAGATTAGTGTTAAATTTGTTAGAAAAATAAAGAATTTCAATAAAAAGCACTCAAAATTTTTTTACGCCAGTTACCATTTTTCAAGTTTTCATATGCACTGGGTCTTTACTCATGAATTCAATTACATTTTTACTACTTTTTTGTAAAATTTAGAATTAAGAAAATAAAACTCACTTTCTCCAGTAGCGCAAATGTGGGCACCCAACGCGCATTTATTCCCAAATGTCCGTGTGTTTCCTTTATATTCAGCGCAAACAGGAAAATATTCCAAGGTGCAATTGCGTTTACACAATTTTTGGCATTCCTCTTTTTCAATTGGAGTTAATACTAAAAGTTATGAAAAACATTTAGATATCGCATTTCTTTTCACTAGTATGCCAGAAAAGATTTTAATATAAACTCACATTTTTCATATCGATTTTGACGCTGACAGTTCTCATTACCCAATTGACAAGCATTGCGCCATGCAGTACAATTTTTACCATCTGTAGCCCAGACAACATCTTCTTCACTTGAACACTTAACTAATCTGTTACAAGGTCTGGGCGCATCGTATCCCTTAGCCGTGACTGAAACTGCCAATAGAAAAAGGCCGAGCCATGTGCATAGGTGTTTGGTGGTGTTATTAGCCATTTTAACAAAATTACGAACTTGTGTACTCTTGACTGGTTTTAACTTGGTTGCTTAGCCGACTAAATTATTTTCGTAATAAAAATTGTATTCATGGCAGCGCGCCTTTTATTCTATTAAAAGTTGTTTTCTTTTGTTGACTTAAGCTTTTTTTTAGTTATTTTCCAAGTGATATTGTTCACGTGATGCACTTTATTGTTTTCGTGAAATATGAGGTATACAAGTACCTACATATTTTGTTGATCGGCGTGGGGTGGTGGTAGCGTGCTAAGGCTACAACAACAATGGTCGTGGGTTCAAATCCCTGGCAAAGCAACATTCAAAATTTAGAAAAAAGTTGTTTCAATTCGAAAAAAGTTTTTTAAGCGCGGTCGCCCCTCGGTAAACCTTTCGAGTGTATTTCTGCCATGAAAAGCTTCTCAGTAAAAATGCTGCATTGGAGATGCATTTCTGAGTCAGAGCGTAGAACTATTAGGAATATGTGTTCTGGTCCGTCTTGGCCCGTCTACGATGGAGATGTCGAAAGGAGTTGTGTACACTTTCACAATGCTTTATATGCGATATTTCACAAATGCGTACCTATATCTAACACCTCTTCAGCAATTCCAACTTCTGCTTGGAGCTCTAAAGAACTCAAATATCTTAAAAATAGAAAAACGCGTTCTTTTAAGAGATTCAAATTATCCCGATCAAGAAGTGACTATGCGACACATACTCTATTCTACGCCACAGGCACAAAAGGCCAGAGAGAAGATGTTATGCGGATTACTTAAAAAAGATTAATCATAAGATTGCCTCTAATCCAAAGTCGTTTTATTCGTTCGTCAAATCGAAAAGAAAAATCAGGAGGTTTCCATCCGTAATGAAGTTTAACGATCTAAGTTCTAATGATGACAATGAAATTACGAATATGTTTGCCACCTTCTTTAAATCTAATTACTCCACTGCCTATGACTCCCCGCCATTGAACTATCCATTCAAACTGTCCTCGCTAAATTCAGCATTTGTTCCGTATATTAATATGGAAGACATACCTACTAAGACATCTGGAAAGCCTAAACATTTCCTATTCTAGCGGACCTGATGAAATTCCATCTCTTGTGCTAAAAACGTGTGCTGAATTCCTGTATACAACTTTAACATTGCCTTTTTAACGCATATCTAAAGCAAGTGATATTTCCCAGAAAGTGGAAAGAGTCTTTTATAATACCACTTTACAAAAATGGGAGAGGCTTCCCGCCTTGGTTTCTATATTGCATATCTTCATACTTGATGGATAGAAAACAAACAGTTATTTTTAATAACTGTAGGTCAGAATCTATAAATGTTATATCTGGTGTTCCTCAAGGCAGTCAACTTGGTCCAGTGCTGTTTCTGCTGTTCATTAACGACCTTCCAAATGTTTTGAAGTACTGCAAGCCGCTGATGTACGTTGATGATGTCAAACTTCTTATGCCTATCCGCTCAATTATGCCTAGATCAAATCTACAATCGGATATGAATAGCCTAGTCGAATGGTGTAGTGTAAATATAATCTCACTAAACCTACCGAAGTGCAAGTTCATGTGCTGCAAGGAAATCATACGAATATATGATTGCTGATTACACAATTAACCAAATAATTAGCTCAGTAGACCTTGGCTTTATGATGGATCCTAAACTTGACTTTAAATTGCGCATAGAAGTTTACGTGAACATAGTCAAAGGAACTTTGGCATTCGTCAAACGATGGTCTAAAGAATTCGGTGATCCATATATTACTAAAACTCTCTTTATATCTTTGGTGCGGCCAATGTTAGAATACGCTTCGATAATCTGGAACCCTCGTTATCAGACACACTGCGACAAATTGGAGTCGGTACAAAAGCAATTCCTGATTTTTTCGCTAAGGGACTTACCGTGGGACCCCTCAAGGATTCTTCCTCCCTACTCCTGCCGTTTAAAACTTATTCAGCTCCCTACGTTACGGAATCGAAGGGAGATGGTGGGTGTGGTATTTGTAGTAAAACTTATTAGAGGGATGGTAAATAGCCCTTTCATGCTTGGTGAAATTTTATTTAATGTTCCCTTTAAACCATCTAGACATTTTCAACCACTTCATATAAGCACATACAGATCGAATTTTGAAATGCACGACCCTCTTCGTTGTCTGTGTACGGACTTCAATAAGCACTGCAAAAACATTGATACGTGTGACTCATTCCACGTAATAAAAAAATATCTGCTGACTACCTTAAATACGCAATGATTTGGCTGGGTGGCTTGGAATTACGTCCCTTCCAACCTCCCACTCTTATCACCAGCTCCAGTAACTTTGGGCGGGTGGCTTCAAATCACGTCCTTTCCAACCTCCCACACATCGCAGCCCTACTTGTTGTGTGTCAAATATACATCAGCTGCTCGAAATCACGTCCATTCCGACAGCACTAATAATTAATTCCCGTTGCTCGGCATCACAGTACATCCCTGCAACTGATTTAATAATATATATACATATTTTATAATATAATTTTGTTCAATTTGTATGCTTCTGTACTCCCGTCCCGCCAATTTGTAGTGAAAAATGTAAAATGGCACACGACGCAAGTTGGGAGAGAAGCGCAGCCTAAATCTAATCTGCGGTGAATCCCACCAAGTATTTTTTTTTTTTTTTGGTATAATTGCATATATACACCTCAATACAGGTTTAGAGCTAACCCTACTTAGTGATCCATATTTAATTGTGAGCTTCTACTGGGCGAAATTGATTTTTTTTACTTTTTATTTTAAGTTAAATACAAGAACTAAAAGGTGTTAATAGCTTCTCTTATAAATTCTACATTTTGTACGCACTTGATTATTTGTAGGTTATTTCATTAGATTATTTTATGCAGATTATATTAGTTTTATACCCAAGTGTTGAAATAAGTTTAGAGAAAATTTAGAAATTTTTCGAAAATTGGTACATCGTGTTTGTTCAGAATATTGTATATTGTCATTGAAAGGGTTCAAAATCGGCATATAAAAAAAGTATATTTAAACGGCGAAAAAATTTGGAATATGGTCGACCTAAAGTTTAAGCTTAATTGTTATTTCTTTATTAAGCGGTAAGTTCAACCTGACTTTACCTACTCTTTCCCCAATACTTCTTAATTCGTAAGTGAAAAAGGGAACTTACCTTAACCGGTATTAGAAATATGTGTATTTACTTTCAAATTTGATACCAATTTACATAGAAATATTTACTTTTTGTTCCTATATGCATTGTTGTAGGTAGGTAGGTTGAACTGGCCGGTCCATGAGGACCTCACATAGACTGATTGAGTCCGTAGTGTTACCAGAAGTTTGTTTTAACGACCAAACTGAAAAACCCTGTCAGAAACCAGGACCTATGTTATAAAATAACTCCGTCCTCTTGGCAAATACTAGAAGCTTCCTAGGACTTAAGCCACTTGCTGCTTCTAGATCTGACAGCTGTATCACTCCTAATAGCTGGAGTCTTAGCCTGGCAAGTGCAGGGCACGAGCACAGAACGTGCTCGATCGTTTCCTCCTCCAACCCGCACTTCCTACACCTGCTATCACTGACCAAGCCTAATTTAAAGGCATGTGACAGTCAGAATACCCGTCATGAGTCTACAGTCCTCTCTTTTTAATGATAGAAGCAACTGTGTTAGTCTAAGGTTGTAAGACCTACACATAATTTTCGAGACTTTACAGCCCCGCGCTTGAACCCACGCCTTTTCTGCTTGGTCGATCATGTGCACCTCTCGCCTTCGCTTAATCTCGCCCAATCTAATTGGGACGTCTACGGAGCAAGCTTCAAGGGATGCGCCCTTTTTAGCTAATTCGTCCGCTTTTTCATTCCCATCTATTCCCATATGCCCTGGGACCCAATATAGATGTATGCTTCTCCCTGTCCCGATTCTCTCCAGAGACTGCTTACACTCTAACACGCATTTAGATGCTGTGCTATGCGAGATTATTGCCTTAATTGCTGCTTGACTGTCAATATAAAAGTTAACACGGTTGCAGCTTAAGCTATTCTCTTCCAGGGTTTCTACTGCTTTGGTTACGGCTAATATTTCCGCTTGGAAAACGCTACAGTAATCCGGCAGCCTGTAGGATCTGCTTAATTCCGGATCAGCGCAGTATACCGCAGACCCTACTCCTTCCACTATTTTTGAACCATCGGTGTACACATGTATCGCCTCGTCCGCCATTTGCGCACCCTTGCGCCAACCGTCCACCTCTATTGTGGCCTTAAGATCTCCCTCAAAGTGCAGGTAGGGAATCATGTAGTCTGTTCGTCTTGTGACTGAGGACGCTATACTACTATGGCCATATGGTCGGCGCTCAAGCTGCCCCGAAGCATCGAGCCTGGTTGCGGTCGTTAACGCTTTGTTCTTTGCTACCAGGTCTATAGGTAGAATGTGCAAAATGGCATACAGTGCAGCCGTCGGGGTTGTTTTCAGGGCTCCCGTAATGCAAAGCATCGATAGTCTGCATACCCCCTCTAATTTTTTGAGGTATGTTGTTTTTTGTGTGGCTTTCCACCAAACAAGAACTCCATAGTATAGAATAGGGCTTACAATCGCTGTAAAAACCCAATGAGAAAGAGAGGGCGATAGGCCCCACGTACACCCCAGCATTCTTTTACATGCATAGAGTACCGTTGAGGCCTTCTTGACCCTCTCCTCCACGTTGAGCTTCCATGACAGCTTACTGTCTAGGATGATTCCTAGATATTTTGTGCAAGGTTTCTCCTGTAAGGTCACCGCTCCTAACTTAGGCCTGGTCCAATTTGTGACCTTGTACCTCTTTGTAAACAAGACCATATCCGTCTTCTCCGCATTGACTTTCAGCCCGACATTAGATGCCCAGGTATGAATATCCCGAAGCGCCCGATCCATCAAAGAACTAATCGTTGGAAGGCATTTTCCACTTATGACAATTGCAACGTCATCTGCGTAAGCCGTAAGTTTTACGGTTCCCTCATCGAATTGCCTGAGCAGTTGGTTGATGACCAGTGTCCGCAGCAGAGGTGATAGCACCCCTCCCTGCGGCGTGCCCCTGTCCACTGATTTCGTGGCCTCGTACAATCCCCATTGTGATGTTATCTTTCTGCAATTTAACATGCAGCCGATCCATCTGATTAAGGCAGGATGTACTTTAATGTAATTAAGACCATCCATAATCGCCCATTTTGCAACATTATTGAAAGCCCCGGCAATGTCCAAGAAGACTCCTAGAGCATACTCCTTATATTCCAGCGATTTCTCTATGCTTATTACCACCCTATGCAATGCGGTGTCTACCGACTTGCCTTTTGTGTACGCATGCTGTGTTGTGGAGAGCAGCTTTTCATCCACGTTGGACTTTATGTACACATCTATCAGCCTCTCAAAGGTTTTGAGCAGAAATGATGTTAAGCTAATGGGTCTATAGTCTTTGGGATACACGTGACCGATCTTCCCCGCCTTTGGTAGAAAAGCTACACGAGCAGTTCTCCAAGAGTGCGGTACATGATTCAGTCTTATGCACCCATCGAATATTATTTTAAGCCATTCCACGACCGCCCTACTTGAGACTTGTAGCATGGCCGGGAATATACCATCTGGGCCCGGCGATTTAAACTTAGAAAACGTCTTCACTGCCCACTCGATCTTGGTATCGGTCACCAATCCCGGCACCACTAGCTCCGTGATCGAAGTGTGAGTGATGTTTGCTGGTTCTTCTAAACCGTCTCCCGATGGGAAATGTGTATCGAGAAGCACCTCAAGGGATTCCTCACTATCACGTGACCATTCCCCGTTCTCTTTCTTTATTAGTCCCTGGACTATGTTTCCCTTTGCTAGGACTTTTTTCAACCGTGCTGTTTCACTGGAGCACTCTATGTTCGTACAGGAACTTTTCCACGAGTTTCTCTTCGCCCTGGTAATTTTACGCTTGTAGATCCTCAGTAGATCCCTGTACTCGTCCCGACACGCTTCGCTTTCCGCGGTCTTTGCGAGTTTAAACATTTCTTTTACCTGTCTTCTTAGAAGACTCAGCTCATTGCTCCACCATGGCGGCTTTGCTTTTCCTCCGAATCTTCTTAGAGGGCAAGCTTTGTTATACGCAGTCATAAGCGTCCTTGTTAGGAATTCATTCGACTCCTCCAGTTCCTCTACATTAGCAACCTCTTTGGGTTGTTCCAGTTTCGTTTCTACATGTTTCTGGAATTTAGTCCAATTCGTTGCCCTAGGGTTTCTAAAGGTTCCTCCCTTCTCTACCCTCTTTAGTGGGATGCTGAAGCTTATATACGCATGGTCGGAGAAGGATGGTCTATCGAGAACCATCCAATCATACCTTGATATATCACGCTCGGAGCTCAATGTAATATCCAGAACATTGCTGGATGTTGGACCAATGTATGTAGGAACATTTCCCCTGTTGGCTATCTGCAAATTGGTTTGCAGGATGTAACAGAATAGAGATTCGCCTCTCTCGTTCGTATCTGCTCCTCCCCACGCATTGTGGTGCGCATTTGCTTCTGCGCCTATGACCAACCGCCCTTTGCGCCCTTCCTCCTGTACTAGCCTTTTGCACTCCATCGGTGGAACCTCCGCAGCATGGGCCATGTAGCAGGACGCCAGGGTAAATGCCTGCTTATTCTTTTGCTCAACGGCCACCGCTACGAGATCCTCGGTGGTGTAATTAGGCAGCATATATGAATGCAGCTGTTTCCTTACCATTACTACAGCTCGCACCCGTCCTTCCGTTTGTGCGTAGTAAACGCCAAACCCGCGCGCGCTAAGTCCAGAAACATTTCCTCCCGATGAGAGCCACGGCTCGTGGATCAGCGCCACGTCAAACGAACCCTCCTCAAGGGTTAGGAGGAGTTCGCTCGACGCCACTTTACTATGTTGGAGGTTTATCTGTAGGACTCGCAGCACCATTGGGCTGTTTGTGCCCCTCCAGCACCTTCGTCTTGACGTCGTCGTCCTCCTCTTGCCCTTTTGGTTTAGAGTATTCGAGGCCCCCTTCAGCCCCTCGTGAATGTTGTGCCGTGTGTTCCTCTGTGCGAGTCACAGCACCATTTAGCGGTTGGTCCTTTTCTAGCACGTTCGTGGTGACGTCGGGGACCTCCACCTGTCTTTTTTCCCTTAGGCTTCTGAGGTCCTTTTCGACTTCGCCCACTTCCAGCGTGTTAGGATTTTTATCCTCGGGACTTCTTTTCCTGAGTCGCATGTAAATTTTGCCAGTGCCAAAGGACATTTTGCCAAGCTACGTGTACAAAATATCCTCCGCCTGCTTGTTTATTTGGAATATGTAGAACTGACCATCCTCGGTAGGCCGAGATACAGTAAGTACCTTCCAATCCTGTGTCGGTATGTTCGGATTCTGATTCTGCAGAAGTCGCAGTGTATCCTCCGACTTCATCACGCATGGTATCCATACCTTAACTTTTGGTACCGTGGGGATTTGCGCTTTATCCACCACCTCAAACCGCGCGTTCGTGCCTTGCCTTTGGAGGTTTGGAACGACTTCCTCCAGCCACCGCAAGCTCGCGATGTTGTCGCACGCTATCATCTTCACACCATTATACCATCTCCCCGAATCAAAGGTTGGAAGGGGCTTACTTGGTTGTTCCCGCATCATCTTAAGCATTAAGCTAATAAGCTCCCTTTCCACAGATCTCCACCTTTCAGTAGTCATTTGTCCGAACGGACTGCTACGATCAACCAGCGCCACAGTCAGTGACTGCTTTGCCACATCACTCATCTTCTCGGGAAAAGCAGGAGTCTTAATGTTATCTCCCTTTGGAACCTCCGAGAACACCGGAGTCTTCGCGTTAACTCCTTTAGCGCCTCCGAGAAAGCCGGAGTCTTAGCGTTATCTCACTTTGGCTTATCTCCTACTTCCGTAGTTGGAACTTCCCTCTGACTGGCAGCTTTCGAGGTAGTTGCTACCTCGCTATTGGAACCCATCTGTCTTACAGCTTTGGGCCTACTTGTCTTGTCTATGCGACTGCCCTGCCTCGCGGCTCTAGGACTGGGTCCTTTCTGCCTCTTGAAAGAAGGTTGTCGCCTTCTGCCGAACGTTGCCTCTTCATTCTGCCATTCGACGCTTCTTCCTCCTCGTACCGGTTGCAGAACCGAGGGTTTCTCACAGCAAACCTTTTGAACTGCCTTCGACCTACTTCTACCGCTTCATGGGCCCATTCCAAGCGCTCGATCTCCACTTCTGTTGGGTCGACCACTGCTCTCAAGAGTTGTACAATTCTTAGTGCTGCACGGTACTGCGAGAGAGCTCTTTTACTTCCTCTGCTCCGTACCCTTCTCCACTCTTCTACTCCGTTTTCATTTGTGTGCTTCTCCAACGCGGAGTTCATTGAATTAGCACTACTGTCGCTCCCCGAGTCCGACGCATCGCTTAATTCGTATTTGTCGTCCTTGGATTGCGACTCAGTCCTCCTCTTTACATCCTCCTTATTACATTCAGGTTATGAGTTGTTCATCTTGGTCGTACGACCACCTGCCCGACAAGGCGGGCTCAGCGGTCCACTATTATATACGGGGAAAGAACCGTCCGCCACAGCAGCGCCCCTTACTGCGGTAAGGCCATAAATACTTCCCGAGATGGCCCGGTATCGGGAAGGCTCCGTTCGAATACAGCCGAATTTATCCCCTGGCTGCAAATCGTCCAATAGGCACGGTCCGCATAACACCCTGGATTAGGGGGTTGGCAGTTCTTGGTCACCGACATCCCGCCGCCCTCCTATGAGGCGAAACGGCGTAGATGTCAGTCCTAAACAGCTCCGCCTCATAGTCGGGCGCTATGGAGTTCGGCTAAGCCCTCACACCAACGACAAGGTGCCTACCCTAGTGAGGGTAATTGTTGTAATTTGAAGCAAAAATATTTTAATAAATGAAGTCGGCCCCTGAGGAAGCTAAGGAGCAAGCTAAGCGAAACGTCGGGTTGAAATAGTGGAGTCTTGCACTAAAGCAAAAAAAGTTTCAAGTTTTGTATAACTTTATGTAAAGCGGGCCGAGATCAGGGCCCGTATCGTGTTATACGATCCGTGATCGAAATCCATTTTTTAAATCACAATAGCTCTGAAATCAATAAAATGAAAGCTTGTTTAGGCTGGGTCGAGCCCTGGCCTTGAAAGAGCCGTTCGGAGTCCGCTTAAAACATGTAGGTCCCGTCCCCCCAATTCGTAGGAAAATTTAAAAGGAGTACGAACCAAATTGGAAGAGAATTGCCTAAAATCTCGACCAAATTTTGGTGTACTGTACTTCAGCTTTGATAAAACAAAGAACTTGATAAAATTTAATTCCTGGATTGGACTTAATACCCACTTTCCACCTTATGTGTCTTGTTCGCTGGATTTGATTGGAGTGTACCATAAGGAAATCTATATATATCTCACTTCCTTCATGTCATTACGTATGCAATCAAATTTATAATACCCTTGTTTACAAGTACACGCTGGGTATAGAAAGTTGAATAATGTATTTTGTGTTGTTTTTAAGTTTTTACTCAAAATAATTCAAATAATCCATTGATAATAAAAAGTATTTAGATAATCATTAAGAATATACTATGATGACTTCGCGTGTCGCATTATCTCAACAGCAGAGTTTTTTATCTTTACTATACGACGAAATATTACGAAAGTTTTTTTTGGAAAACTGCCGTTAGCAAAATCATAAATTATATTGACACTGTACCTACATTTTTGAAATGATCACATCCCCAATCACAGCTCTGTTCATAGATGACAACTAGCTCAAAAAGTATGCATGACTTTAAAAAAGCTTTCATCTCTTACTCCCCTTTCCTCTCTGTCCCTTCCACCCTCTCCCCAGCACAATCCATCTCTATGTATGTATCTTCTTCCAACTCTATCTCTCTCCTTCTCTCTTTTTTAAAAAAGCATATAAAATATTAATGTCGGCGTATAATAAAAATCGTATGATAAACTAAATACTTTCGCATGGATCGGTCTCTAGTGCACTATATAGAAAAACAGTGTCCTAAGTACGTCATAATCTAGGCCAGAAGCCTTATCAGAAAGACGCCTAAATCAGAATGATAAGAAATTAAAAACAAATATACTCCAACACAGTGATGATAATCATGGTACATTTGTACTTTTTTTGGTACATTTCGCTTCCCGAAAGTACGTTGGTACTACATTCACATATTTGGTACATTTTTGTAAAATACAGCACTACACTTCAAGTCATTTGCAAAGCAGCTCTGAATGTACAAAATAGTTTTAAATTTTTCGAAGAAAATATATAGTTAAGTTATTTTGTTGCCGAGGACAATTTGCCATGTGTGGATCATTTAAATATGCTTATGAAAAATAGCATAACTGATTCTAAAATTCTGAACAAATTTTGCATCAATAGAATTAAAGCACAGAAAATAATAACTCAAATAACAGGGCCAGAAAATTATAAATACATAATTGCTATTTGTCAGAAGAATTATTATACTCTCTAATAATAGATGAAACGACTGATATATGTATATAAAAAAATTTGGCAGTTTCGATTCGAATTGTTTGATAAAAAGTGCATTGATGGATTTTTAGATTTGATACCTTTTTTGTAGCACGGAGGGTATTTTTAATGACATTATTAAATCTTTGAAAGACCATTCAATACCACTTGAAAAAATGATTAGTTTCACTGCCGACAATTGCTCGGTTATGATATGAGCAAAAGGCGGCGTGCAAGACTAAAGCAAATTGTTCCAAATCTGCATGTTAATGAATGTGTTTGTCACATTTTAATTTAGCTTCATTGGCCGCTTGTAATGTATTTCCCAACAAAATTGATAAATTTTTAAAAGACGTAAACTATCATTTTTGTAACAGCCCCCTTAGGAGGGCAGACTTTCAGAGTTTTCAGGAACATTCGGTACAGAAATGCATGTTATACTAAAGTACGCCCCCACAAGTTGGCTGTCTAGACAAGAAAGTAAATTTAAATGATAAAACTTAGTTGTGGGTTGTGGCTTTCCCAAGAAAGTATTTTAATCGGTGAAACAAATAGTATTGTGCCTTTAGTTATAGACATGTTTCCGAAATCTGAATTTGATAAAATAGAGAAAATTAATTCTGCATTTAGAGCTTTAGCAGAGAATGAGAGCCTTAAAAAATTAAAGAATTTAAATATATGTATGCAGCTTTTAGGAAGAACTAAGATCAGTTATGAATTAAATGCGCAAATGTTTCCCAATATTTATAAAACAGTTCAAGGCGTGTTGTCGATTCCACGTTCATCCACAAACGTAGAAAGGATATTTTCTATACAAAATTTAATTAAAACTAAATGTAAAAATAGACTTCAAATAAACACAGTTTCGAATTTAATAAAAACTAAAGACTTGATGAAATCAGCTAACAGTAGTTGTCATAATATAGATACGAATAAAAGCTTTTTGTCAACTGAGGTATTTAAAAAACTCAAAGAGAAAGAACTGCTAATGTAGTGATTGAAACATGAGTTAGTAGTGTAGATGTTGGCGACAATTTGTCAACTTTTATACCTGAATCTAAATCTTTTGTTCCAAAAATGTTTTTATGAAATGTTTTTGCATTGAATGCAGCTGTTATTATACTCAGTTGAGCAGAGCTCACAGAGTATATTAACTTTGATTGGATAACGGTTGGTTGTACACGTATAAAGGAATCGAGATAGATATAGACTTCCATATATCAAAATCATCAGTATCGAAAAAAAATTTGATTGAGCTATGTCCGTCCGTCCGTCCGTCCGTCTGTCCGTTAACACGGTAACTTGAGTAAATTTTGAGGTATATTGACGAAATTTGGTACGTAGGTTCCTGGGCACTCATCTCAGATCGCTATTTAAAATGAACGATATCGGACTATAACCACGCCCACTTTTTCGATATCGAAAATTTCGAAAAATCAAAATGTGCAATAATTCATTACCAAATACGGATAAAGCGATGAAACTTGGTAGGTGGGTTGAACTTGTGACGCAGAATAGAAAGTAAGTAAAATTTTGGACAATGGGCGTGGCACCGCCCATTTTTGCCAAGTTTTGCAAGCTGTAATTTGGCAGTCGTTGAAGATATCATGATGAAATTTGGCAGGAACGTTACTTCTATTACTATATGTATGCTTAATACAACTTAGATAAATCGGAGAACGACCACGCCCACTTTAAAAAAAAAATTTTTTAAAGTGAAATTTTTACAAAAAATTTAATACCTTTACAGTATACATATAAGTAAATTATGTCAACATTCAACTCCAGTAATGATATGGTGCAACGAAATACAAAACCAAAAGAAAATTTCAAAATGGTCGTGGCTCCGCCCTTTTTCATTTGATTTGTCTATGATACATTTAATGCCATAAGTCGAACAAAAATTTACCAATCCTTGTGAAATTTGGTAGGCGCTTAGATTCTAGAACGATAACTGTTTTCTGTGGAAAAGGGCGAAATCGGGTGAAGCAACGCCCAGTTTTTATACACAGTCGGTCGTCTGTCCTTCCGCTCGGCCGTTAACACGATAACTTGAGCAAAAATCGATATATCTTTACTAAACTCAGTTCACATAATTATCTGAACTCACTTTGTATTGGGTATAAAAAAATGGCCGAAATCCGACTATGAGCACGCCCACTTTTTCGATATCGAAAATTACGAAAAATGAAAAAATGCCATAATTCTATACCAAATACGAAAAAAGGGATGAAACATGGTAATTGGATTGGTTTATTGACGCGAAATATAACTTTAGAAAAAACTTTGTAAAATGGGTGTGACACCCACCTTATTAAGTATAAGAATATGAAAAAGTTCTGCAGGGCGAAATCAAAATCCCTAGGAATCATGGCAGGAATACTGTTCGTGGTATTACATATATAAATAAATTAGCGGTACCCGACAGATGATGTTCTGGATCACCCTGGTCCACATTTTGGTCGATATCTGGAAAATGCCTTCACATATACAACTACCACCACTCCCTTTTAAAATTCTTATTAATACCTTTAATTTGATACTCATATCGTAAAAACAAATTCTAGAGTCACCCCTGGTCCACCTTTATAACGATATCCCGAAAATGCGTCCACCTATAGAACTAAGGCCCACTCCCTTTTAAAATACTCATTAACACCTTTTCTTTGATACCCATATAGTACAAACAAATTCTAGAGTTACCCCTGGTCCACCTTTATGGCGATATCTCGAAAAGGCATCCACCTATAGAACTAAGGCCCACTCCCTTTTAAAATACTCATTAACACCTTTCATTTGATACCCATATCGTACAAACAAATTCTAGAGTTAATCCTGGTCCACCTTTATAACGATATCCCGAAAATGCGTCCACCTATAGAACTAAGGCCCACTCCCTTTTAAAATACTCATTAACACCTTTTCTTTGATACCCATATAGTACAAACAAATTCTAGAGTTACCCCTGGTCCACCTTTATGGCGATATCTCGAAAAGGCATCCACCTATAGAACTAAGGCCCACTCCCTTTTAAAATACTCATTAACACCTTTCATTTGATACCCATATCGTACAAACAAATTCTAGAGTCACACCTTTATGGCGATATCTCGAAAAGGCATCCACCTATAGAACTAAGGCCCACTCCCTTTTAAAATACTCATTAACACCTTTCATTTGATACCCATATCGTAAAAACAAATTCTAGAGTCACCCCTGGTCCACTTTTATGGCGATATCCCTAAATGGCGTCCACCAATAGAACTATGGCCCACTCCATCTTAAAATACTCTTTAATACCTTCCATTTGACACACATGTCATACAAACACATTCCAGGATTACTCTAGGTTCATTTTACTACATGGTGATTTTCCCTTATTTTGTCTCCATAGCTCTCAACTGAGTATGTAATGTTCGGTTACACCCGAACTTAGCCTTCCTTACTTGTTTTTTTTTTGGTTTTGATTTTAATTTCAATTTATTTATTTCGAAAGTCGAAAACATTAGCCCAAATTTTTCCCAAATTATTAAATAAATTATAAATTAAAAATTGATTCAAATAAATGTTTTCATACATTTAAAGCAATAAGGGTAATCCCCTTAAAAACTCACACAAATAGACAACATTTGTTAATTCGTTGTAGTACTATAAATAGAACAAAAACAACACCATGTTTCTTTGAAAACCTGCCTTACCAACGTATAACTTTACCATATGATGCCATACGAAGTATGGACTATGAATAAAGAAAAATATGCAAAGAAGGCAATTAGGATAAGGTTTACAACAACTAAGGTATGACGTGGCTGAATTATGACGTGGCTGAATGCGTTTGTATCACTTCAACCATCGTAGGAGTGCGGGTTCAAATCCCACTCCCGGGAGAAAAGGCTGTGAAGAGATTTACAAGGTATAATCGAAACAGCTGTCGCTTTGTCCGTCCTGATGTCACGTTGTTTAAATTTTTCCCAAATTATTAAATAAATTAGCGATTTTTACTTACCTAAACAAATTCTTAAAGCTTACTACAAAACAGAGTTAAGTAGGTTAAGGAAAATTGATTTATATAAAGAAAAATCAAGTGTAAAAGAATGAAAGATCTTATTGAAGTCGCGCAGTGCCAGCAATATATTAGCATTCCGCGCATAGTTGGTAGACGTATGTTTAATAAAAAAAAATATATAAATAAAGCGTAAAAGTTTAGTTGATATAAGAAACTTAATAGAGTACAGAACGGAGGGACAGCCAATGTCAACATTAATAAGAAGGAGGCGGGAGCGGTAGGAAGTATTGGGTCGGATAAATGTAGGGATCTCACACAAAATTTAGGAAGAACCTTTTTATTCCATCAATTGTTTCAATTGGAAACTTACGGTACGATCTCCGAATAAAGGCAGCAAATTCAAAATTGGAGCGTACTAACGCCGAGTATGAGATGAGGGTATATGGATCAGAAAAATGTATGATGTTACTGGGGGTAATATAACAAATGTGTTATTGAATGAGGAGTCGAAGTTGGCACCTAAGTGCTTGATCTGAAGTAGGAATTGAAGGCGAGTACCTGTAGTACTGTATGTCGTTGCGTGTTCTAACAGATGCAATATGATAGCACCTGTTACGATTTAGAAATAGATGCAAGTCACAGCACCCAACTGCTAAACTATCTATGTAAACCTGCTTCTAGACGCTGTGCATCTTCAAATGTTGAGTAGACTTTTAAGTCATCAGCATATTTTAGGAACTTTGACGAGGTGAAACAAGGGCCGGTATCAATTATAAACAAAATAGAAAGAAGATAATCTAGCATACACCATTGGGGTACGCCAGAGGTGGCGAAGAATTTTATGGCTTATACCCTCGATCGATACCATGCAGCATCTATTCTTTACTTAGGAACAAACGAATTGAGAAACGTGAAGTGAAATCCAAGTGAAGCTAACTTCCGTGGCCGGAGAAATCCTTGTAAATACAATCCATTAGATGGCTTGATGAGAACGAATCAAGGCAATATTCACTAAACAAAGCTAAATATAAGTGTATGTGGACCATACAACAACAATATATGATGGTTGGCAGTGCTTAATTGCGAAATACATTTTACACTTAACAATTCCTCTGAAAAGTTTAGAAATAATAGATAGCTTAAATATTGGCGTCATTCTTCTTGCCATTTTTGAAGATTGGGGTATTAAACCCAAGACACGAAGACTGCGGAGCTTAGAAATTGGTTAAAAATCACCATTAGAGGGACAAGAATAGTGGACAATTTTTTAGGTGGACAGTGCTAAATCTGTCTCGATCAATCTGAGTAGAGTTTTTCAATTTATTAATACCTTTAGTAATGTCATTTGAGGTAAGTCATAGATCATCAAAATTTAAAATTGTATAATATTTAGAATGACTGCTTTAGTTTGGTGAAGCTACCTCGTCAATTGTGAAGTTGTATTGAAAATAAATCAAAAATTCAATAAAGCTGAAGCTAACTTTAGGCTCTCCTTTATTTGGACTATCCATTATATTTTGCAGTATTTTAAAAGACATTTTACCATAAAATAATTTCAGGCCTCAATTATCTTGCCTTAAGTTCCTCTACCACCGCAAAAGCGCTTCATTGATTAAATGCCCACACTTAATGAAATTTAGCTCTCTCGCTATCGCTATGAACTAATTAAATTTCTATTTCTTATGTTAATGAAGTTTACAAATTTATTTTATCTGCAAAATTAATAGAAACGAGAATATTAACGACATCAAAGAGGACCTACCCAAAATATTCATATATGCACACACACATATGTATATGTAAACATAAATAGATAAAATACAAAAACGAATTTCAAATTAATGAACTCAAATATGCCAACAAAGTTAGTAAAATATTGTTTGTTGTATGAGGAATTTACAACAAAAAGAACATTTCCATAATGAAAATAGCGCCATTAAAACGAACGTAACAACTTTAGATAATAAAACGCATTAAAGGAAAGAAAAAGTTTGAAAAAAAAAAAATAAATAAAAATGTGAAAAACATGCAGTGTACGGCAATTAAAATAAAATACATTCACTTGGTGAAGTCGTCATTTTTTGACCACAAAACACAAAATGCCATAAAACTCGCCGAATATGTGCTATAAGTTTGTAAATGTGTGTGTGTGTGTGTGGGTGTGCATTAAATTAGTGCACGAAAATTGGGCAGCGGCAGGACATGTGGCAGGCATAAGGACACAAATTTTTCAAGCGCACCTATTTAACTTAATTCACTAACACAAAATGTTATATCTTTAACCGATAGTCATATTATAAATATGTTTGTATGCGTGTAAGTTTCGTATAGTCCTTTATGTTGTTTCAATTGGAGATTATCACGAATATCTCATTGGGCATGGATACGGAGGTCAATCGCCTTTGCTGAAAAAGCAGAAGAGCATTTGAACAACAAAAATTTGTTTTTTTAGAACAAATAAAGTGATAGAAGTCGAGTAAAAGACACGCGTTCATACAAACAAATATACATACACACATGCATATTCAACAATTAAAACTACAACTAACAAACACATTATATGAATAAACTAAAAATTACCCCCGAAATAAATAAAAAGGCCCTTATTCCCGAAAAAGGGCATGTGTACGCATGATTGTTTAGTTTTTCCTTTTTTACTTTCGGTGTTTTAAGCGTCAAGCATTTGATTAAGCGACTTAGGTACACAAACAATGGCAACGAGTTACTAATTTAACCTATAAATTCCAACAGAGACAAAGCGGTGCTTGATGAGCTCCTATCAAGTCGTAAAACTAAACAATCACCGTGGGGTGTCACTGCTGACGAATGTTTAAATGTGTAAATGTATGATCAGTTGACACGAAGGCCATCAGACTTATGTAGTTTAAATGAACTCCCGTGAGGACATGTGCAATCATTAGAGATGTGCGTGTTTAATATGTGAGATGTGCAGGAAATTTTTAGTTATTGTGATGTATGTATTAAGGGCCAATTAAACTTCCTTAACCCTAACGGCATAGTCATAACCACGTTTTTATTTATCCATATCAAATTGGCATCCGTTATTGGTGCTTTAACGTAAAAATCGTGAAAATTTCATAAAAATGACGAAAACGTAAAAAATTACAAACACATACCACAAAAAATAAGTCGCTTAGTCAAAACGTATCCAAAACAATAAATAAAATTAACAAAAAGTTAAGAAATTCGCCAACTCTAATATTTTTAGGTTATGGATATGGCGAAAAACCAAAAACCTATTGGTTGGCTATGATATGGTTATGGCTTTAGCGTTATGGTAAGGCGCCATTAATCGATTACATTAATTTCCATAAGGTTGGTTCGATGTTTTATCTGGTTATGGATAAGTCACCATCAATTGGCCCTTTATGTTGGTGAGTACTAAATTTTACTAATATCCGTTTAGATGTTGTTGTTGTAGCGATTAATACATTCCCCGAAAATTGTTGATGGTTCTTAGCTGGATAAAAATCAGTAGTGGAATTCACTAACTTTTTTAACCACATTTGCCATAGCTTTATTTGTGAATCGATAACTATAACGATTTCGTTATTCAGCAACTATTTTGTATCGATATTTGTTTATCGACGATCAGTTGTGTTGTTAAATAAACGGCAAGTAAATTGGCTGCATTGAAAATCACGAAATTAATATCAAAAAACGGGACTTTAATAGAATACTTTCAAACACGAAAAGCTGCTTTATAAATCAAATGGCACATGAGTTCTTGGCGTACGATTTATCACAGGATGAAGAATTACTAAGCCCATCGCCAGTGGACAGACACCTTCTTAGAGAAGTAGTTAACCCATTCCACTTGAATGCAACGGCGTTTCGAAAGCTGTGCCGACTAACCCCAGACTTGGCTCATGATATTATTTCTCAACTTGATGGCCAATTAAGGGGTACAAGAATAACTGCGATATCAACAGAGAAAAAAAAGGAATTAATACCGCATTTATTTACCTTTTGTTAAAATATGTAAAAACTTGCACAATAATGACGTTTAAAAGCATTTAGTATACGGAATTTATTTATTTTTGGCATTCCTTTTGTGCTTTTCGCATTTTTAGGTTTCGTTAAGCTGTGCTGCCACCTTTCTACTATTAAAACGAAATTTAAATGTCATTTATTTCGAGTCGTTAAAACTAAGTTAGTGAATAGTACAATCGATAAGGCAAGCGAAAAATCGTTAATTAAAATCTCGACAAATCGCATCGTTATAAGTTAGTGAATTCCACTACAGGTAAGTTCCGTTAATAAGCACCATTAAGGTACTAGCCCGACTATCTCGGGAACGATTTAATGTCGCCAAATCGAACCTTCTAGGCGATACGGCGCCCGGACCCCCTATTTGCATGAGCAACTTTTGGTCGACAGATCCTCTTCTGCTAAATATGTGTATGACACATACATATATGTAACAGGATTCGCATAGGTGAGGTTGACATCTGGGTTACGAAACCAAAACCTTTGACTTGCAGTTATCAGGAGTTGGATAAGGAAATTAGCGGCAATTTTTATCGGATTTTGTCATACATGGACATTCTACTTTCTTTATTTCCGGATTTTCTTCGATAGAACTCAAGAAGTACATTAATTTTTTATGTAAGCTTGTGTAGCAAGATACAAAAAAATTCAACGCAATTTTTGAGCGACCTAAAACTACCTACAATCAAGTTTGGAAAAAAGTCGAATTGGGAACCGAAACTGGACCAATCTTGAAACTGACAACGATACAGAACCCAGAACGAGAAAAAAACTTTAACCGTATCCGAATCCTGGGCCGAAACTGATCCCAGTCTGAAACCGGATTTGAAATAAAAATTAAAAACAAATCTAGAGCCGGGACCGAAAGGAGACCAAACTGCAAACAAAGAATTCAGATATGGCCCAAAACCGAAACTCAAACCAAAAGTAATACCGCAAATAGCAGTAAAGTGAAAACAATATCTTGCTGAAAACCTGCATTGCAGCCTTAGGCGGATTCAAATTTTATATCAAAATTAAAATTATAGTCACATTAAAAACGTAAAGATCTGAAAAGTAAAGGCATACATATTAGAGTCAAGATATCTATTGAAAAATATCGATAATATACTCATTTCAAGCTTAATCGAGTGCACGATATCTAATAACGAAACAAAAGCTCCATACACAATCTATCGATACATCTAAAGTTGAAAAACTATCTATTTGTTTTGAAATTAGCAAAAAACATCGATATTAGTTTCACCATCGATAGTTTTCGAAAGGATTGCAAAAACTAGTTATAGTCTTCGCGAGTGTCCAGAAAGGGGAACTATTTATAGTGCTATCATACTAAATGATTCATAACAGTTTTGAAAAGTCATCGATGGTCCTTCATAATTGCAAAACCAACAAACGATCAATACTATTGATAGTATTAGTATTATCTATAGTTTTGCAACTCTTATACCAATATCACTATATAAAGATTTTCTAACGATAACGATAGCTTCCAGTTTTATCAATCTCGTTAGGGTAGCAACAGAAGCATCTTTTGATACAGTGGCTCCAACGGTGGATAAAATTTAACCAATAATCGCTATGTCCAGCAACATAGAATATAAATTGTTCCTCTGCAAATTTTGCGACTGTTATCGGTAATTAATGTCAGATTAGTGATAATATTCCATAGAAAATTTTGAAGAATGTCACAATCGGAAATTATTTTTCTTACTGGTCTAGTGATTTCGCGGATATGACAAATTACTTACTTATGCTCGATAGAATTCCAATTTTTACAGTGAGTTTTCTAGCTCCATATCACGCTCATTTCTCACGGGAATGCTCTGGATCATTGGGAGACTTGAGGAGCAGAGGTCGTGATATTTTTGCACATATGAGTTGTGATAGGCAGATGTCACCTTTGTATTTACGGAAGCTAAAGGCAGCGCCATCTATTTTTGAAAAAAGTACATAGCTCTATTAAAGGCAGCGTTGTTTGGCAACGATAGGAAACTAACAAATTATGTGGCTCACAAATTGAAAAAGGCTTCTAACCTGGATTTATCTGGCTCAAAGCATTGCTGTTACATTTACATGCAAAAGTATTTATTTGGTTTAGGATCTTTGTGACGGGATGATGGCTATTGTTATATTAGTAATGAGTAGAAAATATCGGTATCGATGGACTAAAGTATGGCTCATAAGCCCCATTCGTTACATCTTTAGCAGAAATTTTACAGAGTTTCGGATTCGGTTCTGATAAATCGGAACTTGACAAAAGTCGATAAATAAAAATATTTAATTTGTATTATGAACTATATTTTTTATATGTCATCCTCTTTGCTTTACTGCTTATAAGTCTCTTGTACTCTGCTGCCACTTCCGAGTACGATTTCGATGGAATTTCATGGGGTTGATAGCCGCAATTCGCAGCTTCAGATACCCAACTGTCAACCTCACCTACGCGAGGCGAGTCCTGTATGAATGTATCATTCACATATTTAGCAGGCGAAACTAAGGGGTGAGGGCGGGGATGGCCTAGAAAGTCCAATCTGGTCATATTAATTTGTTCTCAAGATGATCGGGCTAGTACCTTAATGGTGCTTGTTACCGGAACGTACCCGATCTATGTACATATATCCGGCAAAAGTACCATCAACATAGATAACATTCCCCAAAACCTTCGGAGAGTTTCTCCATCGCTACAACAACAACTAAACAAGTACGGTTTCAATTCCTATAAAGCAAACTTGTATGATCTTATTCCGATTTCGGGTTACTCACTTCTTTTGCATCGCTAATCTCTATCCATAGTAATTTGATGGTGAACTATTAGTGGCAATTAGCTGTGTTTTATTTGTGGCTTGTGCCACCCACCACTGACTAACATAACTGGATGGCAAAAAGAAGAGCTGCTTTTGTTTACTTTTGAATTCATACCCTTACTGTATTAATTTTTCTGTAATACCCGAGCTGCGCGTATGAGCATTTACATTTGAATCATCAGCGTCTGTCATATTTAGATACGTCTAGCAGAAACCCACAAACATACAAACGTTGACGACTTAATTAATTTAATTATAGTTTTAAATTCAAAATACAAGTTAGTTTACCTTCGTTTTTATTTGTTTGTTTTGCTTCTGCTTACTTAAATAACTCTTACCGGGTATACCCTAATGCATTGTATTTACATTTCAAAGTTATTCACTAATTTGATTCTTATATACCCAGCTATCTACATACATACATACATACATTAATATTTACTCATTTTACTGAATAAATAATTTTGTTTTTGCTTTTTCCATATGTATTTTCTGTCAATGTTTGTTGTAGATTAATATGTCATTCAGATCATTTGCACAGCTGTTGTATATAAATAAATATTTGTTTACAACAAACAACACACAACACACTTCATACCTACTCTTATTAAATAAATGACTTTTGTGCAAAAAAAAAATGCAATATTAATTTCTTGATATTTTAATAAATATGCCTCTAATAATGTCTAGTTTGCAAAAATTATTTTGTCTGTTGACAGCTTAATTGCAAAGCGTTAATGGTTGATGACTTTCATAGGAGCTTACAATTTATGACTGGGCGTGTCTCGCCTGTTTGTTGTTGATTCATCAAGTACGTAATAAAAAATTATTTTTGAGCCTATTTTCCTGACAAATGAATATGCGAAGTATTTTTTAATGATAGTAAATAAATATATTCCACTGGGGGATTAACCAGCACTGTCTAGATATGATGATATGACAGGCAATTTGAATGGCCTCGATATTGTGTGTTGGTTTTTTGTGATGCCAAACAAACAAACATTAACACTGGCGAGCAATTTTTGCTTTGTGGGTGGGTCCAAATGGCTACCCTGTAAAAATATGTTATTAGTCTAGAATGAATCCATTACAAGCGAGGGCTGAGCTGGCTTCCTTTGCTTGAGCATGACTTATGGAGATATCAATTGTACCTGTTTGAATCTCAACGAATCTCTCTATTCGCCCCTAAGTTTGCTGTCAACAACGGTATTTTTTAAGGCCTATGGGCACTGTTAGACAAGTCCTCTTTCAACATCGCGCCTAAGCGATTTTTGCCGTTTTGCACCAAGTCAAGCCAGTCATCCTTGTGTGGTGACAACTCTCGCCGATTGGCAGCACCAAAGGAGATCAAGTTTTGTTGCATCTCTCCCTCTTAACTCAGTGGGGGTCTCTCCTTTCCTCTAATCCAAAAGTCTTGATAGTAATACTTTCTTGCCGGAGCGTATTTAAATTTTGGAATAAAACGACCTATCCAGTGGAACCTTTGGGCTCTTTTTTGTTGCACCATCTTCATGTATGCGAAAAGCTTATTACTAAACCTTGTTGGGGACCATAATTTTGCGGATTACTTTTTTTAGAAGTACAAGGCCCATCTCTGAGGTACAAGGCCCATCTCATTTTCCCTTGAAACCGTCCATCAGGAAAATTACAGCAACAAAATAAATACTTGGCACGGTTTATCTCCGATGAGATTTAGAAGGAGTTTCTATTCCTATTTGCCCGGAATTGCAAAGCAGATGCATTTTCATTGAGAAGATTTTCATGGCAGTAATACACTCGGAGTAAGAAATGCTTTTTTAAACTCAGCTGAGCAGAGCTCACAGAGTATATTACTTTTGTTCGCATAATGGTAATTCCTAACGGCATAAACTAATCGAGATTGATATATACTTCGTTATATCAAAATGTCCTGGGCGAAAAAGAAATTAATTTAGCCATGTCCGTCTGTTCGTAAACATGATAACTTGAGAAAATTTTGAAGTATCTTGATGAAACTTGGCATGTAGGTTCCTGCGCACTCACCTCAGATCGTTATTTAAAATTAATAAAATCGGACTATAACCACGCCCACTTTTTCGATATCGAAAATTTCGAAAAACCGAAAAAGTGCGATAATTCATTACCAAAGCCGGATAAAGCGATGAAACTTGGTAGATGGGTTGACCTTATGTTAATATAAATTAAATTTTGGACAATTGGCTTGGCACCGCCAACTTTTAAAAGAAGGTAATTTAAAAGTTTTGCCAGCTGTAATTTGGCAGCTGAGTATGTAATGTTTGGCTACACCCGAATTTAGCCTTCCTTACTTGTTTAGTTTTGTTTTAGAACAATTTTAATATTTTAAACTTAAAAAAAGTTTTAAATTGACATTGAATAAAATTAAAAAAGACAATATTAAATTGAGAGGATTCCAATTTAGTAACAAAATGTTTAAAAATGTCTTTAAACCGAATTGGAATGAAAAGCTCAAAAAATTTAAAACCCTAATTAGATATCTTACAGATCCAATAAGAAGTTGGGTCCCAATGTTGTTCAAACTCGTAATATAAAGCACTTTTCGATATGGTTTTCCACTGGTATTTCCTTGTCCCAAATGCGTGAATGGGTTAAAAATACAATCATATTGTACAAGTGTGAACTAAATACAACAATTCAACTGTACAAACATAGAAACGAGCAATTAAATAAAATTAAATTTTCCATTGAAAAAGAATAGATACACAAAAAAAAAAGAATAAACATAAAAACCTTGAATTTGTTATTTTGGTAGATCAAAAGTTGTTTGTTTACTTGATTTAGAGTTTGTATTGCGCTTGACGCATTAACAATAAAAAATTAAAAAGAAAAACAAATTAATTAGTGCATGGCGCGATATATCTATGACAAGATTTAGGCCGAACTTCTCTTCGAATTTGCGCCTTGCTCCCTTTTGATTTTCCCTACAAATTGATCCCGTCTACATGTTTTATGCCAATTCCAAACGGAAGCTGATGCAAGGAAGATGCATTTTCACTGAAAAGCTTTTCGTAAGAGAAATACGCTTGGAGTATAGGCCAAATCACTGCCGAGGGGCGACAAAACTTGGACATATTTTTTTTCAAATTGAAAAACTTGCTCTGAATTTTTAATGTTGCTTTGGCCGGCACTTGAACTCAGGACCTTCGATGTGGTATGCGAAGCATACTCCCACCACACCACGGCGGCCACTTTTTATCAATAAGTGGTTTGGGATTTTGGTATGGACACGGTAAAAAGTTTGAGCCCAAATCTGAAACATTTTGGACATATGATCAAACGAAATTTTGTTTAAATATAAATTATGGTTATGGCGTATTATGGTCTTCCTGAAAGTGAGTGCATAGGAATGGGTTTCAATTTGAAACTGAAGAAGTCTACACTTAAATTTACAAAACAAATAAAAATAGTGGGCGGTTCCCTGAAATCCTATCACTCAGTAACTAGTAAAACGACAGCTTGGGTTCTTATTATTCATTTTTAATTTAAGAAATTTACAAAAAACTGCTACCAGCTTTAGGTAACTTCGACTAAGAGTATGATTTCTTTTCCCAAACTTTTCCACTGGCTCGGAGGTATCGATAAATGCTCTAATATCGTACTAGAAGCAGCATTTAAAATTTTGTCTTTGGTTCGGAAACAACGAAATAGTACCAAGAAAACAGGTAAGCTGTCATTTTAACACTAGTTTGGAACTACCGAAAAAGTTCCAATAAACCAACTAGTTCCAAAGAGGAAATATGTATCTAGTTCGGAACTATAGAAAAGTTAATACAATTCAAACAAACTAAGACGTCGCCAACTTGCAGCACTTTTCACAAATAAAATTTGTTATTTTAGAATTTTCAGCACCAAATTTAAACTCTTAGGATAAGTTTTAAAACCAGACATTTCTATTCCAGTTTCTATTTGCAAAATCGGTTGAAGCCACGCCCAGTTTTTATACACAGTCGACCGTCTGTCTTTCCGCTCGGCCGTTAACAAGATAACTTGACCAAAAATCGATATATCTTTACTATACTTAGTTCACGCACTTACCCGAACTCACTTTATCTTGGCATAAAAAATGGTCGAAATCCGACTCTGACCACAACAACTTTTTCGATATCGAAAATTACGAAAAATGAAAAAAAATGCCAATATTCTATACCAAATATGAAAAAAAGGATGAAACATGGTGATTGGATTGGTTTATTGACGCAAGATATAACTTTAGGAAAAACTTTGTAAAATGGGTGCGACACGTATTATAAATTACCGGTATATGACAGATCATGTTCTGGGTCACCCTGGTCCACATTTTGGTCGATATCTCGAAAACGCGTTCACATTTACAACTAAGGGCCACTCCCTTTTAAAACCCTCATTAATACCTTTCATTTCATACCCATATCGTACAAACGCATTCTAGAGTCACCATAGGTTCATTTTCCTACATGGTGATTTTCCCTTATTTTGTATCCAAAGCTCTCAGCTGAGTATGTAATGTTCGGTTACATCCGAACTTACCTTCCTTACTTGTTTAAATTGAAATTTGCTATGTTTCTTTACCCTGTACTTGCACCCGGGACAATCCGTGAGGCTCGTGGAGCACGCTTCCACCTCAACACGGCGGCCATACATCATGATATGTATGAAAAAGGACTTGTAGAGCGTGATTTTTGCTCGTCGAGTGAGGAGTTTACGTTGCAATTGACTACTCAGTCCAAATTGGCACTTGGTAGTGATGTCCAAGCTGACATGGTTTTCACAGGTGAGGCTGGGTCCAAGAGAGACGAAGTGCTTCACAGTCCTGAATATATATCCGAAAGCAACGACGTGGTTTCCAATGCTAATTCATAAAAAAGTGATTCGTTTTGTCCTCATTCACTGCAATGCCCGTTTTTTGCTTCTTTATCCCAGCCAGAGAAGGTAGAACTTACAATCAACGATATCGATATAATCCGCATATAACAGCAGTTATACGCTCTTAAAATACATTCTACCATGTCGGCTTGGATCCGATACTATAATTATCGTCTCCAACGGCAGACTAAAGAGATCGTACGGTAGGCGTCACCTTGGATGAAGCCTCTTTTGCATTCGAACGGCTCAAAAAGGTCATTCAAAATTCAAGAAATAAAGTGCCTGTGGATTTTCTTGTCGTGGACCGTGAAAATCGGGTCGTCGGGTAGATCTATCGGGGTTGTGCCGTTGTCACTTCGTCACAGTGGGGTGGCTAATCGTATATTTCCCGTTATGAGAAGAAATGTTCCCAAGATAGCTTAAGCACATTTGTACTTCGGCTACCAGGTTGCCATTATCTTTACCGTATCTACTACTGTCTTACAACCCTACATCATCTCCCTATTTTTCTAGAAAAATCTTCGTGTTACCGCTTTCGATAACGTTCCCATACAATGCTCGTTGCTCCAGCCGTTCGAAGCATGGCTCCATTGACCGCGTTCTTTATTCAGTGAGTTGCTAAACATATTTTCGCGATAGGCATACCTGTCGTAGGAGGCCACTAAAACGACTGCCCTAAGGTGGAGGGCTCAAAAAAATCGTTTCCGGATCAGCCGGGCTAGTTCCTAAACGCTAGTACTACATTCAGTCCAGCGAAGGGCTACAAGAAGCCGCAACACTTCCTAGCCAGCGGGGAGTGTCTTTGCGATTGAAGCAACAAAAACATAGGTAACGTATTTTCTTTCCTATTTTTCCGGTCCCTCTGGAAGCCTATGGTGGTATCGGAGGCACGTAGTAAATGCGAAATTTTATTCCACGAATCCGTTACACTGTCAGGTTGAGATTGCACTCAGTAAGACATGCGTATTATTATCAGCTCTCTATTTTGTGAGCGACGGCTACCGTGGTGTGATGGTAGCGTGCTCCGCCTACCACACCGTATGCCCTGGGTTCACACCCCGGGCAAAGCAACACCAAAATTTTAGAAATAAAGTTTTTCAATTAGAAGAAAATTTTTCTAGGCGGGGTCGCCCCTCGGCAGTGTTTGGCAAGCGCTCCGGGTGTATTTCTGCCCTGAAAAGCTCTCAGTGAAAACTCATCTGCCTTGCAGATGCCGTTCGGAGTCGGCATAAAACATGTAGGTCCCGTCCGGCCAATTTGTAGGGAAAATCAAGAGGAGCACGACGCAAATTGGAAGAGAAGCTCGGCCTTAGATCTCTTCGGAAGTTGTCGCGCCTTACATTTATTTTTTTCTTTTCTGTTTTGTGAGCAGCTTATCGTCGCCAAACTTTCCTTGAGTATCGATATTTAGTGCCTCGTTAGCTAAATAAGCAAGATTCGCCAAGGGTAGATGTGGTTGAAAATTGTGTTGAAGAAGATATAAATTGTACTGGCAACCCCCTGAACCTTGAAAGGTTTGAGCTACCCAACCTACTGGATCCCGCAAGGGCAGTCATCCTATGATGGTCAGGTTTCTCTTAGAAATAGTCCTCCTCCGCTTCAGTAGCATCATCTATTGGTGCATCAAAGCAAAAAAAGTATTATATTGAAAACTTTTTCTCTTCGAACGCATCGGGCGACACGTTGATTCAGAACCATAAGCTATATTACTTGACGGCAAAATCAAAAAGCCATCGTTACCACTGTGATAGAGGTGACCTTTTTTACTCCTGCGTTGTCCTATCCGTCGTATTTTATTTATAGCGATAAAGTCAGTCTTTGCCATCACGAACAGATAAAGCAGCGGTACTTCCCCTGAAAAAGTCCAAGCATTCCAGGTGCATGCCCTTAAATTATAGTCCTTTAAAATGTGGATGAGGTCGCAAATAGAAAAGGGAGATTGATGACTTCATTTTAGTCACCTCTTACGACAGGCATGCCTTACCGCAGTTATATTCTATGTTCTAAGAAATGTACCTTAACGTTTTTTCAATACTTTGCTAAAATAAGATTGCTGATAACGCTTACAAAAAATGTCAAAATGCTTTTAACTCAATCCATAGCGGAACCATACAAGGTGGCAGCATGGTGACCTACCTACAAATATAAATAAAAGTTCCATGTACTTTGTTTTTGTAAACCGATGGACTAATGTCAAAATCGTTTGCGCCGGAAATTGGTGTATCAAATCATATTAAAAAGTACAAATCAGCAGTCACCGTGCTGCCGCCTTGTATAGTTCCGCCATGACTCAATCTACAACTCAATCTATCATGACTGCAGTTTCAAAATCGTTATCTCGAAATTCTGAAATTAGGCAATCATTAAAGGAATTTCAGGATTGAGTGTTTTTGAATCCGCCACCAAGATAGCATGATTCCACTCAATCGTCGGTATGAAGCATGAAAATTCATATACCAGCGTTTTGCTCTAAATTTCATATGTGAACCTTCAATAGATTCAATTACATGCCGGCTTTCAAAAGTTTTCTGCGATTTCTTGAGTAGATCTATACAAATTTATAATAGAGCAAAAGCGCTTGATTGTGATGGGAGAGCTAAAGAAATTGATTGATTATCCAAAAAACATGAAGGTACAGAAATTACTGCTCTATATTATCTGCCTCCGTCAAAAGTCGTATACTAAAATAGAAAACAGCATATATCGTGAAAATACGAACAGACGGTAAATTGCGAAAACGCGACAGGACAAACGATTACACACAGCAATCATCAAACAATCAAAACAACAAAAATAATAGCTAACTTTAATATCAGCAAAGTAGCATCACAACCAACAATAGACAACCCACCAACAATCCCAACGAATTTTGGCACTTCAATAACAATCCAACAAAAATCAAAAATAGAACAAACAAGTAAGGAAGGTTAAGTTAGGGTGTAGCCGAACATTACATACTCAGTTGAGATCTATATGGTGACAACATAAGGGAAAATATCCATGTAGGAAAATGAACCGAGGGAAACCCTGGAATATGTTTGTATGACATGTGTATCAAATGAAATGTGTTAATAAGTATTTTAAAAGGGAGTAATCCTTAGTTCCATAGGTGGACGCCATTTCGAGATATCGCCATAAAGGTGGACCAGGGGTGACCCTAGAATTTGTTTGTACAATATGGGTATCAAATGAAAGGTGTTAATGAGTATTTTTAAAAGGGAGTGGTGGTAGTTGTATATGTGAAGGCGTTTTCCAGATATCGACCAAAATGTGGACCAGGGTGACCCAGAACATCATCTGTTGGATACCGCTAATTTATTTATATATGCAATACCTGCCAAGATTTCAAGGGTTTTTTATTTCGCCCTGCAGAACTTTTTCATTTTCTTCTACTTAATATGGTAGGTGTCACAACCATTTTACAAAGTTTTTTCTAAAGTTATATTACGCGTCAATAAACCAATCCAATTACCTTACCTTACCATGTTCCATCCCTTTTTTCGTATTTGGTATAGAATTATGGCATTTTTTTCATTTTTCGTAATTTTCGATATCGAAAAATTGGGCGTGGTCAGAGTCGGATTTCGTTAATTTTTTATACCAAGATAAAGTGAGTTCAGATAAGTACGTGAACTAAGTTCAGTAAAGATATGCCGATTTTTGCTCAAGTTATCGTGTTAACGGCCATGCGGAAGGACAGACGAACGACTGTGTATAAAAACTGGGCGTGGCATTAACCGATTTCACCCATTTTCACAGAAAACAGTTAGCGCCATAAAATCTATGCCCCTACCAAATTTCAAAAGGATTGGTCAATTTTTGTTCGACTTATGGCATTAAAAGTATCCTAGAGAAATTAAGTGAAAAAGGGCGGAGCCACGCCCATTTTGAAATTTTCTTTTATTTTTATATTTTGTTGCACCATATCATTACTGGAGTTGAATGTTGACATAATTTACTTATATACTGTAAAGATATTAAATTTTTTGTTAAAATTTTACTTAAAAAAAATTTTTTTTTAAGGTGGTCGTGGTCCTTCTCCGATTTTGCTAATTTTTATTAAGCGTACATACAGTAATAAGTGTAACGTTCCTGCCAAATTTCATCAACGACTGCGAAATTACAGCTTGCAAATATTTTAAATTACCTTCTTTTAAAAGTGGGCGGTGCCACGCCCATTCTCCAAATTTTACCAATTTTCTATTCTGCGTCATAAGTTCAACCCACCTACCAAGTTTCATCGCTTTATCTGTCTATGGTAACGAATTATTGCACTTTTTCGGTTTTTCGAAATTTTTGATATCGAAAAAGTGGGTGTGGTTATAGTCCGATATCGTTCATTTTAAATAGCGATCTGAGATGAGTGCTCAGGAACCTACATACCAAATTTCATCAAGATACCTCAAAATTTACTCAAGTTATCGTGTTAACGGACAGACGGACGGACGGACGGAAATGGCTCAATCAAATTTTTTTTCGATCCTGATGATTTTGATATATGGAAGTCTATATCTATCTCGATTCCTTTATACCTGTACACCCAACCGTTATCCAATCAAACTTAATATACTCTGTCAGCTCTGCTCAGCTGAGTATAAAAATAACCAATCAACATGTAATAATAACAGGCGGAAAAGGACCTCAATCATTCGTTTACAAGGACAACCAGCCGTGTTGTACAAATGTCGTCGAGCACACTTTTGTTGTTTTGTTGGCTTATTGACATTAATGTAACAATTGTCAAAGGATTTATTAACTGTGCATCGTTGCTGATGGCCGCGCGCGCTTTGCTGTGAGGTAGAGATGGGGTAGAATATTATCAAAAAAGGGTTCATTTCCAAAATCGAGCAGTATTTTGGGTGTTCATTAGTATGTGTGTGTGCGTTTGTTTGTTTGTGCTGTTAATATTTATTTGACAGTTTCTGTCCTCATAGGGCTATGCGTGTGTAAGTGTGTGTGTTATCAATCATTTTATTGATATTAATGAGCAGGAAATTTGCATAATACTTAATAAATATCTATGTTTTTAGTAACAACAACATTTCGGTTGCAAATGGAATTAATGCTTCAGTCGTCCCAGTGAAAATTTCCTCTCTGACTTCTATTTCGGAATGCATGTACATACATAAATACATATACACTTAACTCAAATAGGATTTGTTTATTTGTTTATGGCTTGAATCAATTTCAAGGGTAATTTAATATTTGGTTAATTCGAATTTGACATGATATCGCTTTTGTCATTTGTTAGGTTTTGTTTATTGTTGTTGGTGCTGTTTTTATTGGTAATTTTAAGTGACTTCGCTAAATTTATGATTTGGCGAGCATAATTTGCGAGTATGAATATTTATTTTCGTCCATCGCCAACTTATGGCGAAATTTCAATAATGATCTATATACAAATAGGATCGTAAATAACAGTTTTTTTTATGATGTATATTGGAACGATTTTCCGTCATCCCTTGACAAATTTGGTTTTGAGACAAACCGGTTTCGGCGTTGTGCCATCGTCAGTGTCGATTTTCGTTATTTCGGAGAACGGAAATCGACACTGACGATGGCACAACGCCGAAACCGGTTTGTCTCAAAACCAAATTTGACAAGGGATGACGGAAAATCGTTCCAATATACATCATTTATCCACCCTGTCGGAAAATCAACCAAACAAGATAAGTCAGTTTTTTTTATGATACTTTTTTTTGAAAAATTCATCATGTAGGACTTGCCCAGCGAAACGACTTAAACAACAATGTCCCCAGCAGTGCATTTATGTAACATCACAATTTTCAAAATTTTGTGTTACTATTATTAGGATCACATTTTTTTCTTAATTGAAACAAAAAAGTGTTAGAATGAAAGAAAGACAATTTTGAGATAAATGCCATATCTCGTTGTGTATGCAGGTCCATTTCGGGAGCTGCTATACTCCTTCATCAGCAACAGGGGGCCCGTGTTCTAACTAACCATTCGCTTGCCTTCATTATTCCTTTTTTCTATTCTGTTTCCTGCCGATTGACACATAGTGAATATTGGGCATAATTTTATGGCAATGACGTTATCGTGGTATATTTATTCCAAAAAAAATATTTTTTTTTTTTTAATTCAAAGGTTTCTCGGATTTGAAAATGAAAATTTGTTACTCACTCCTTTCTTCCGCTGCATAACCCAACTTTATTATGTACACACGCATCTAAGGCTTCATACTAAAATTTGGTATGCGAAGATATCAGTGCACAGTGTTCATATACGTGGTTACATAAATCCATTTCATTATTCACTAAACAAAGAACGCATTAAACATACGGAACACGTAAAAAATAGAAAAATTAGCAAATATGAATTCAACAGCAGAACAAAAAAAAGAATTTAACAATCGTGAAATAATGCAAATTCCAGAATTGTCAAAGTGAAACGTGTCATACTTACACCCAAGCTGAATAAAAAATATTTTTAAGTAAATATTTAAAAGCAAAAAAAAGCAAACAAAAGCTATTATCGCACCACATTTTGAACGGTTTTATTTGAGTACAAAATATGTGGGCAGGTGGAAAAAAACCCCAAAAAAACCCTAACAATAACATATAGTAGTAGCTTTTAATTTAAAAAATAAAACAACTGTTTATACAATACAAATAAATATAATAAAAAAAAACACCTCTGGTATTTTTGAAGGGAACTGAGTTATTTTATGATATTGCTGCTGGTTATTGCTAGGGTTTTTACTTATTTTCGTGGAAAAGTTTGGCTACACTGTGGAGAAATTCTGTTTGAACCCTGAAACAAAGTCACCTTAGATATGAGACTTTCATAAGCTAAAGATATATGTTCTAGAAGAGAGATTAATAAAATAAGTTCGCTTTATAGTAATGATGGAGTTTTTGTTAATAATTTTGTATTCTTCCCAAACAAAGAATGGGGGAATTTCAGAGCCTTTCAAGAGAATGACGTGCGGGCTCTCATTAATATCGCACTTTCTTTTTAAACCTACAAAGTCACTCAGCATATTCCTTCGTAGTCAGCACAACAACTTTAGGAAGAAATATTTTTCGGAGAAATATAGCGCAAAATTATTAAAATTTTATTTGCATTTAAAAGGGCAGGGGACGATGCATGGCTTTCTGTAGTTTAATTGACTGTAATTTTTATATACATATAGGGATGTTCCATCATCCCGGGTGGGACCATTGTACGCAATATTTCATATTTGTTGAATCATTCTGATAAAACTAGCTAGAGTTTTCGGGTTCTAAAAGATATACATATATACGTCATGTAACAAGATGTTACATTATCAAAGTATATATCAAAATTATAATAAGTTTTATAATTGTCGCCGGTGGGACAAATGATAGAACCAATCCATTAGTGGCTTGTTTTGTTTAAATACATTCAGATAAACTAATATTTGGGAAATCAAATATCATAAAAATAATGAATTTTTTTTAAACGAATTTATTGCTATAATCTAAAATATAAGTGTCACGGTTGTGACAGTTTTTGTCATGGGTGAGACATGTACGAAATTGAAGACATCGAATGAACTTTTTGATAGTAAATAAGATATTCCAAAGTTTTACTTTCTAAGGCTTTAACTCAGATTCAAGGGCCATAAAAACCTACTTCATTAATGTCGTATTTTGATTAAAATTTCCACTGGTTCTAATTACTTTATACCTTTATGAGGATTATAGGGCGTATAAGCAATGCCTACTTATTTCTAACAAATCTTTCTGCGCATTTGTCACGGGTGTTACATATTTCATTGTTGAGTAATTTCTTTAAAACTTCAAAGAAGTCAAATCTGAACGTTTAAATATATTTACATTGTAAAACAAATATGAAATAATAGAACGTTTTAAATATTTTAGAATAATAACTTTTTTTGGCGCGGGTGTGGCAACGCTAATAAATTCGATAATAAAAGGGCTTAAACAATTTGGTGCGAGTATTTAAGTCAGCATTTGTATCCACATTGTGTCCAGTTTTATACGAAAAAATATTTTAACCGGGCTCCTGAGATATGACTTTCTTAACGACTTCGCTCAGATACGGCATTATTAACAAAATTAAGAAAGGCGTACTTCTCAGCAAAACGTTTAAGTTACGACCTTTATATTAGGATAGGCCGAGGTATGTTTTTAAAATTTTGCTTAGACCTTTTGTGTCTTATTGCTAGGGTTGAATTCTAAATATGATTTTTTCATGCATATTCAGAAAATATATAGAAAAATGATTCATTAAAAAAGTAATAACATGTTATTTTTAAGATTGTGAACATAATTCGCAAGTCGGAACATTATTTAGACTGCTTTTATACGAAGTTGAGCAGAGCTCACAGAGTATATTAACTCTGATTGGATAACAGTTGGTTGTACAGGTATAAAGGACTCGAGATAGATATAGACTTCCATATATCAAAATCATCAGTATCGAAAAAAATTTGATTGAGCCACGTCCGTCCGTCCGTCCGTTAACACGATAACTTGAGTAAATTTTAAGGCATATTGATGAAATTTGGTACGTAGATTCCTGGGCGCTAATGTTGTTGTTGTTGTTGTTGTAGCGATA